>NW_004567108.1:55570624-55577204 GCF_000260355.1 Condylura cristata | reverse complement strand
CCCCCCCCTATAATGCTTAGATTATTAGCTGGCGAGGGCCATGCTACCCACATTGTATGACAAAGTCCTGACATGGGGGAAAATAATCCTGAAAAGTCAGGATATTCCACAGCTGGTTCCTGCTGCATTCTTTTCATTTATTTATGGCCGTTTCCAAGAAGTATGGTTTGTTTTTGGCCATTCCCACAAACCCTAGCAATTGTCCAAATATACATTCAATATGAAATCAAAAATTACTTGATTAGATTGATTGATTCAATAACAATAGCACAGTACGTTGTAAATTAATATTCCTCTGCTTGAGAGGGCTGGCACAATAACAAGAGGCATGTCATGGTCCAAGAATTCTGGGAACCAAGGTTATAATAATTTCCTGCCCATTTCCCAATAAAAGATCTATAGTTTTGGGCCCTTCCTGGTGGCGCAGCGGGTTAAAGCACTGCACTAAGAAGCTCAAGCCACTTCCACATGAGTTTGATTCCCGCCTGCTAAGAAGCTCAAGCCACTTCCACATGAGTTTGATTCCCGCCTGCCCCGGAGGTGACCACATGGCAGTGGCAGACCTCTCCTGGCCCCCCCACTGCTCCCCTCAGCAATGTGCTTCTTCGATCTGCCTGTTCTGCTCCTCACTCTGTCTCTGGTGAAGTCTTTCGCCACCCCAGAGTCTCTGGCCTGTAACCCAATTCTGTATACACAAATAAATCTTTTAAAAAAAAATCTATAGTTTTAAGTAATATAGTTTCATTTTAAGTAATATAGTTATAATTAATAATAACTTTTCCTACTCTTTCCTTTAACTTTCACCCCGATCTCTATTCACATAGAAAGGTTTTTTAGATATAGGATAATAATTATAAAGAAAGAAAATTTCCCCTAATTCTTATATTAAATATAGAGACTAGGTTGAGTGATTAATAGAAGCTCCTTTTGTAGATCAAAAAAGGGATCTTTCCTTAGGGGCAGGGCACTCCAAGTGTTGGTATATTCTGACTCCTAGTTTCTTAACATTAGATCCTGTACCTTTAAGATGTATGTTCATTGAAATATTAACAAAATGATTGCTTAAGCTGTAATAGCTAACTGATTACCATAGAAACATTTTGTTAATTGATAACTGATCACTATAGAAATATTTTGCTTGATGACTGATCGCCAGAAGAATATTTTATTTGATAACTGATCATCACAGTAATATTTTGTTTGATGACTGATCACCATAGGAATATTTGTTTATTAATGTCATTATAGGGACACTTTGTGTATGAATATCACAGTCTCAATAAGAGGTCAAAAAGTCCCATGCTGTCTTTAAGAAAAATATGATCATTGTATCTTTCTGCATTATGTACACACTGATGTAATCCCACCACTTGCTTGTAATGGGTAAATAAAGAACTGCTGGGACAATCAGCAGAAGATGCTTTCACCCTAAACAGGTGTCTGTGTCTCCTCATTTTTCTACCTCACCTTCTCTCTCTCACCTTCGCTGATGCTGTCATTTCCTACTGGAGACCCTCACTACCTCAGCTGAAGCTGGCCTTCAGCATTCAGCTACCTTGCAGCTATACAATCCATCGTACAAAATCTAAAGAGCAATGATACAATAAGATATGCTTATTTGACATAAGACAAGACATTTCCAAAGTCAGACCCTCTTTTTCTGTCACAAAACTGCTGGACTTCGGCATTTGTGACTATTTAGTTGAAGAAGGGGTCCAGAACATTTCTCCAATTTTCTATGAATTGCTAGGCCACAGAGAAGGCCTCCATTTTGGTGGGAAAAACTCTTTTCTATGAAGAGAGGTCTGGCCCAGCCTTGGTCAGCACCACAGATTCATGAGAAGCCAGGGCCTGAGCTGCACCACTCTTCCCCTGCAGTCTGCAACTACAGCCTCGAAGTGTCTGCAAAATAAGATATAAACTGAGATATAAAAATTATTAAATGAGGAAAAATGTATAAAAATGCTCAGTTTTGGAATGTGTTCATAAATAAGTTGCCATTAATTCAATATATATTTGGTCAAGGGGAATATATAACATAAAGATCTAAAGTGGCACAATAAAATACATAAACCGTGGGGGAGAAAATAAAAGTATACAGTTTAGGAATGTGCTCAACTCTAAGTAACTGTCAGTTCTGTTCAGATCAATATATGCATAAAATCTTATTGCAGGGTCTCCCATGTGGTGGTGCAACGGGTTAAGATGCAGCACTGCAAGCTTCTGAATATCCCATAGCACCACATACGCACTTAGTGTCTGCATGTTTTCTTTCCACTACACTTATTCTATTGTTTGTCATTAAGTCACAAACACTTAAACTGTTTTAAATCTTTTGTACTCTTTAGCATTTCTTACTATGTAAGGCACTGTCTGAATCTAGCCACACTATCCAGCCCATTTTAGGATATTAACATGCTATGTTTGCCATGTTTCTAGTATGCTGAAGGAATTCTCTTATGACAGTTGGTTTCACCCAAGAATGGAGAAAGCTGGATGTGCCAGGAAATTGACTGCTTATCATTTAAACTAGTACTTAGAATATATAAGCTATGTCCATTGATCAAATAGTCACTTATAGACTATCTCCTGTCATTTTGCAGAAAATATATAAGCACAATTTTATATACCATAAATTACAAAATCTCATCTTTTTTTAAAGATTAATTTATACATACAAAACTGGGGTACAGGCTAGAGATGCAGGGGGTGAGGGGATTCACCAGAGACAGAGTGGGGGAGAAGAACAGGTGGATCTACCGAAATACACTGCTGAGGGGAGCAGCGGGTGGGTCAGGAGAGGTCTCCTGTGCCACATGGGTCAGCTCTCTGGCCAGGGATCCAACTCATGCTGCAGTGGCTGCAGATAGCTTCAGAGTGCCATGTTTTAACCCATTGAGCCATCAGGGAGGGCCCCAAAATCACATCTTTATAGAAACATTAAAGAGAAATTTATAAACATCTGCTAGAAAATGAAATATCAGTGTCCCCATAATGTTGGTGTACACCTTCCATTTCTTTTATCATAACTCCCATTCTTTTAAAGATGTGAAAATCCCCATTTTCAATAAATACTGAAAATTACAAAGACTTGTCACAAATCTAGTTGAATGGGGGTCTATCCACTTAATTCTCACAGTAGATCATCATCTGCCACTCATTTTGCTTCACAGCATACTTATTATGAGCTCGCTACTTTCTATGTGGCTTGCCAAAGAACTGTTAGTAATTTTTCTGTAACTGACCAGTTAGGAGCATGTCTAAAATGACTATGGTACATGGTGAGCATTGATCTATTTGAGCTTTTTTTTTTTTTTTAATATTCCTTTGAACATCTTTATCACGACAATTTTGAACACTGATAAGAAGAAAAGATATTCAAAGTATTTGTGGTAGGCTTCTGGGAATTTGTTTCATTTTGGGGGGCAAAATATTTCTTAGAGGACTCAAGGTGTGGTAATTGTATTATTTCTGTCTACACAATTTGCTGGGTTTTTGTTGGTTGTTGTTGTAAGCTTGCAGTACTTCCACTTTCCCAGCAGATGGTGCTACAGGGATCTTTTATGACTTGGAGTTTCAAGTTCAAATACAGATGCTGTATTTGTTGAATACAGTTTTATTTCTACCATGTCTCTTTTGTCGTGTTCAGGGTTGGTTTGTTATGTCCAAGAGGTGCTCTAGTTTTGCCCCAAATCACAGAATCCTCTACACCCAGTGTTCTTCTCTTGCACTTTAGAATTTCCTCTTGAGAAAAATGAGGGGAACCTTCTCTGATGCCATCCTCCCAACTCTTCTTGGGTCTGATAATTTATTATAACTTTATAACTTAAATTACACAATTAGTAACTACAGTTGATTATTTGCGTTGTTCTAATTTATTTCAGTATCAGCTCACATTTATTGCACCAAGGTTGCTATATTCCAGGCATAGTGCTAATTGTTTTACTTGGATTCATTTAATACAATAAACTTTTGAGTTGGAGGGTATGATTTCCAGATTCCTGAAAAGGAAGCAAGAGGGTCATCAGGTTAAGCAACTTGCTCAAGATTTGAAGCCAAACTCTGCTTTTAGAGCACACAATTGTACTAAAGAAAAAACAAATTGGTACCTTTTATTGCTTTCAGGAAAATCCCTACCTTCAAGGAGGAGTTTCATTTTATTTCTTCAATTTTCAGGAAAATTCCTACTTTTTAAGAAATTTGTTGCTATGTTTTTGTGACTGTTCTCCATAGACTACTACTAAGATTTTTTTCACAAACAGTAGAAGAATTTGTGCCATTCAGGATTTCACTTCTTTATACCACTCATTTTCTTAAAAGATTTATTTATTTATGCACGCAAGAACTGGGGTACAGGCCAGAGGTGTGGGGGGTGGATGATTCATCAGAGACAGAGTGGGTGAGCAGAACAGGCAGATGCACTGAAATACACTGCTGAGGGGAGCAGCGGGCCTGTCAGGAGAGGTCTGCCATGTGATGTGGTTCACCTCCCTGGCCAGGAATCGAACTCATGCTGAGGTGGCTGCAGGCAGCTTCATAGTGCTAAGCTTTAGCAGGTTGCAACACCAGGGAGGGTCCACCACTCATTTTTAATTCCTGTTTGACTTTTGAAGTATGTAATAATGAAACTGAAATCCAAATATATGTTTAAAGGTAGCTGAAGAAATTGGAGTTTGAAGTTATGGGACAGACTTACATTGTCTAAAAGTAACTGATATTTATTTCAAGGCTGAAATATTATATGCTGAAAGAATATGTTTCTAGTGTAGATCAAATCAATGACTTTATCCTTTCATGTCCACTTTTCCTCTGCAGGACTTGACGTAGTGCATTATAAAACCATAAAAATATTTGCATTTTGTACCCTTCTCAGATGTATGACTTAATTCAAATTTAAGCCAAATGACATGTATCATGGACATGCAGGCTACTGCCACAACATTGCAGATAACTTGAAAAACCCAGATGACAGAAACCCAAATAAAACAAGCCTTCTAAATTTAGCAAGTACCTGACACAATTGAGAATCATTATGACAAAACATCACCTCCTGATGGTAACTTGATTTGCACCATCTGCAGTCATCAGTGCCATCAAGACAAGGGATTGCCCAGTGTTGTAAAGGGTGGTGACATCTGTCTCACAAGGGAGTGTGAATATGTCTTTATTTAAATCTTAAAGCACATTCTTCTGAAGGACTTGATACCAACAGTGAATACTAATCTAATGACCTCACTTTAAATTAGTGCAGAAATCACAGTGTTTAATACAATGCTGCTAGCATAGATGGCTTGCATAAACAAGCAGAACGATAAAACATTTAAGAATCACTTTGCTGAAATCTGTCTTTGAATAAGGCATTGCCTAGCAGCCATTTTTCATTTTCAAACTAGTCACACAGTGACACTTTAATGGGAAAAAAGACCACCTGGAGTACTTATTAATTTAACAGCACTTGACTGGGTGTCTAAGAATATTCAATGTTTTTCACTGCTTTCATTTTAATGGCTCGACTCCCAAGCTTAGTGCTATTTTTACTCAGGGGTCTGGAGTTTGCTTGCCACTAGGGGGTACTGTTGCTTCTGTGCTCCCACTCTTGGCAGTTTTGTGGTAGATGTCTCAGTATCCACAGAAGAGAACAAAGTCCTTATCTTTCCCTAGTGAATTCATCTTCGTCCTTTTTTTTTTTTTAGATTTATTTATTTATGCATACAAGAACTGGGGCACAGGCGAGAGGTGCAGGGTGAGGGCGCTGAGAGGAATCACCAGAGATAGAGTAGGAAGGAGAACAGGCTGATTGACTGAAATATACTGTTGAGGGGAGCAGTAGGCAAAACAGGAGAGGTCGGCTGCACCATGTGCGTAACCTCCAGGGTCAGGGATCGAACTTGCACTGCTGTAGCTGGGGATAGCTTTATAGTATTGTACTTGAACCCATTGTGCCACCCCTGAATTCATCCCTTTTATGTTCCCAGAACCAACGGAACATGGAACAATTTGGAACAAAGGGAAATGGCTGATAAATTAAATGGACCTGTGAAAATGTTTAAAATTATTTCTCTGAGATGGCCTAGTAGTTTAATTAGGGTTTGGGGATGTTAACAATTTTTTTTGAAGATTTATTTATTTATGCATACAAGAACTGGGGTATAGGCCAGAGGTGTGTGGTAGGGAGTGAGAGGATTCACCAGAGACAGAGTGGGGGACAGAACAGGCAGACTGACCAAAACAACTTTACTGCTGAGGAGAGCAGTGGGTGGGTCAGGAGAGTTGTGCTGCGCCTGTGAGTCAGCTCCTTGAGAGGATGGCACTTGGGCTATAGAGGCTGCGGCTAGCTTCATAGTGCCTCGCTTTAACCCCTTGTGCCTCCAGGGAGGGGCCTGTTAACAATTTTTGAGGTGCAACCAATGGAAGTGAGTACTAATGGAGACTAGGGCATGTGCAGGAGATGGCAGTGCCCTTATACCCTTTCCCCAGTCTGTTTTCCCTCTCTATTGACTTGGTATCAGTTCAGATACCATTTGCTAAAGTATATACCAGTTTGGAGATTGTTAGAAATTCTAGGGTCACATAAATTTGG
>NW_004567108.1:55563984-55570488 GCF_000260355.1 Condylura cristata | reverse complement strand
GGCTGGCTTGCAGTGCTGCGTCCTAACCCACTGGGCCACCAGGGAGGACCAGGGAACACTCTTAAGAAACTTTGTTTACTGTGGGAAATTTCAGAACATTGGACTTAGAAGACACTGTGTACTGCGCTTTGTGTGGCTAGGACTGGGCACCTGCTAGGTATAGACACTATCACAGTGGTTCTCAGTGTGTGTGTGTGGTGTGGTGTATGTTCCTGGCCTTGAGTGTTAAAGATCAAGGATGTCTCCTAACTTCCCCTAATGCCCAGGGCAGCTCCCACCAACAAAGAATGACCAGACACTAAAGGTCACAGGTTGAGAAACTCTGCTATACTTATTTGTATACTTATTTGACCACAAAATTATTTTTTCTTGAAGTGTTTTGCAGCACTTCAAGCAAATAGTGAAAAAGATGTGCAAAAACTTGCCCTAAATTTATCCACAATGTTTTATTTTCAAGGTGTGACATTCCTTTGACCTCCACATGACCCTGCCATTGGACCGACTTCTGTGCAATTCTCCTGAATTGGCTTGACACCATATTATCTTTGTTTTCTCCTTAAATTTCTTCCCAGTTTTCTCAGTAAGACTTGAAACCATCTTTAATTGCTACATCTTGTGAATTCACAGATCCTTTTGTCTGTCCCTCCTTACATGAGACCTTGATTGTTCTTTTCTGACTACAAAAATAAGTTCCAAATTTCACTTCTTGCTTTCCTTGGGTAAGGAAGTGTTTGTGAATTTTTGAGCATTAAATAATCCCCAGGAATCAAGTTCTAAATTATAATAGATATGCTTTCATGCATATGACTCACCCTCTGAACTAGGAATATTCTTTGAGTCTTGACAGCATAGCATGTAAGGAACGAAAGTACAGAATGATATTGCTCAAAGTTTCTATGCATTAAAGCCTATATTATATCATATCAAATATGCTCAGTGATTTTGTTGATTTAGGTTGGGCAAACTTACATGTGCATCCAGTCATGAATAAAAAAACTATTCTGGCAGGCACTTTTGGAGAGCTACCTATAAACCCTAAAACTTACTGCTCTATGACAAAGACAAGTGCCTGCACATATTGAAGCACTGTATTTATTTATTAAAGATTTATTTTATTTATTTATGCATACAGGAGCTGGGGTCTAGGCCAGAGGTATGGGGGAGGGGTGAAAGGATTCACCAGACACAGGGTGGGGAGCAGAACAGGCAGATCTACTGAAATGTACTGCTGAGGAGATCAGGGGGCAAGATAGGCAAGTTCTGTTGAGCCATGTGAGTCAGGTTCCTGATGGTGATAGGACTCTTGCTACAGTGGCTGCTGATAGCTTCTTAGTGCTAAGACTTAACCCCTTGTGCCACCAGGGAGGCCCAAGAGAACCATGCAAACATCTGCTCAGATTAGTAAATTGAATCAAGAAGGAAACTTATTCCTTGACTCAAATAGAGACTCCTTTGGTTAAAAAAGTCACTTAAACACTAAACTGAGGACATTTGTTGCCTTTCTTAAATTACAGATGTTTTCTCAGAACTCCACTTCTAAACAGTCCAACCAGCTGTAGCGAAGGCCTATGTAAATTGATAAGATGCATCTGGCTTCAACACATGAAGAAGAGGGGCAGGCACTTTGTGTCTCCAGAGAAACTGGTTGGTGTGGGAGCTGAGTCTCAGAACCACTTGCTCTGTGTATGAGTGCCAAGTTAATCCCCAGCAGGGAGAGACAGAGAGGCGGGCTGACTGCTGGGCTTTTCTTGCTGTTGAAAATTCACCAGGCACTGAACAGAAATTTTTCTCCTCTCTTCCTGGATATCTTCTTAAACATGAAGGTAAGATAATAATTTTATTATTATTGTAAAGCTAGCATAAAAAAGAGTGAAACTTAACTGAGAGAAACCAAATAAGGGAAAGACATGGGAAGATAGAAAAGAGAAAGATCAGGGAGGGACTTAAAAAATTCCATACTTAAATATATCACAGTTCAACCAAAGTGAATTCCTTTTCTTGTCTCGCAGTGAACTTAGTGGTTCAGAGGTCTGGGAATTTGGGTTGGAACATTCATGAAAGCCTTAAGGAAATCATAAAGAAAGATAATAGTACTATTGTTATTTCTTCAGGAAAATTTTCCATTAGCATAATTTTATGTGATTTGAAGTCACATAGTGAGCCCTTACTCTCCCTAACTGCCTCCTCATGATTTGATTTATCTAAGAGTGTTATAGAAAAGTGGATTTGGACCTTTGGAACTTTAAACTCTGGAATCCTGGATGAAAGGATCAGGATTGTGAGAGAAAATATAAGGAAATGGAATGAATGTAAAAAGACTTACTAAGTAATCACAGTGACTAAAAGTAAAATGGCCAAATGTCAAAATAAAAAAATTATTATTCAACCAAAGACAAGGCCAAAGAATAAACAAAATCATCAATTAGCCTTCTGGATTGCAAAAATAAATGGAAATAGCTACTATAATTTTATTATTGCAAATTTTGTTATTAAGGGTAAAATTTGCATTATAATGCTGGGACAACAACTTCTCAAATCTGTCAGCTGCTGTATTGTTTCTGGGGTCACTATGCTGTCCATTTATAATACTGAATCCCCACTCACTTTTAAATGGAGTTCACAAAGGAACAGATTTTTTCTGTATTGTTTGTTTGTTTATTAAGGAATATTGATTTACAACCCTGTATAGGTTCACAACTCCTCAGATGTGGGTTACCACACCACATCCCCCACCAAATCACTCATAATCCTCCACCAGAGAATATTGGGTCCCAGCACCCTGTTATCCCCATCACCAATGGACTACTATTCACAATTCATGAAATGAAATTGTGGCATTTGTGACAACATGCATCATGCATGGAACTGGAGGGGACTGTGTTGAGTGAAGTAATTATTGAGAAAGACAAACACTAGAGTTCCAGGTCTTGATTAATTCATGCATTCATACATTTAAACAATTAAAATTTAAACACAAATCACAACCTTAAATTGTTTTATGGTACACTAGAATATCAGTAACCCTACACCACAAGAATGAATGTGATATCTATTACTTTGCCTTGTATTTTTTTTAAAGATTTACTTTTATTTATTTATGTGTATAAGAGCTGGGGTGTAGGCCAGAGGTGCTGGGGTGTAGGCCAGAGGTGCAGGGGTGAGAGAATTTCACCAGAGGCAGAGTGGGGAGCAGAACAAGAGAATCTACTGAAATACACTACTAAGGGGAAGCAGCAGGTGAGACAGGAGAGGTCTGCTGCACCATGTGGGTCAGCTCCCTGGCCAGGGATTGAACTCATGTCGCAGTGGTTGGTGATAGCTTAAAAGTACTAAGACTTTAACCCCTGCACCACCAGAGGTGGGTGGGATGGTTTGCTTTGTATTTTAAATTAAAGTTTTTGAACATTTGTTAGCTAAAAAGGGCTTCTTTTCCCAAAATCATCTAGCTTATATATTTTCTGCTACTATTTATATTAACAATCAACGATTTCCCGATTTCCCTAGTTATTTCATGATGAGACATTTTAATAATTGGTTTGTGTTTTCAAATGTGTTCACTATTATTTATTGTTGTGATATTTTGCTTTTGTGATAAACATGTTTTTATCATCCAATTGGCTCATAAAATATTAAAGATTTAGTGCTTTTCAGAATACAGAGTTCTCACCTATACTTGAAAATAGATATTTATGTTTTTTGTGCTTTTTGGAGAAGGGAAACTTGGAAATTATCTAGTCTATTAAGATACCCAGCTGCTTCTGGTTGTCTTTATAGATTTGAGTGTAGGAGCTGAAGGAAACAGGTGTATATTAGACTTTTATTTAAAGTGGAAACTTAGGGGACAAGGATCTAGCCTTTTCTGTGGTTCTTTAATTCTTTAAATTCCCGAATCAAAAATCCTGACATGTACAGATGTAGTCATTTTTACTTCACTAAAGATATTCAAACTAAACTATGTTGTTTTCTTCTACCCAGGCAATAAGCTTATTCATCCTGGCAGGATTTATAGGAAAGTTTGAAATATTTTCAAGGTAAACTATTTTTTTTTTATTGTGTGTGGGTATCATTAAAAGTTATTTCTCCTATTTTTAGGAAATTCTTTAGAATGGTCTGATTTTTCACACTGTAATCTGAGCATATTTATCCCTCCAACAACCCTTTCATCTTTCCACTTAAAAAAAAAAGGCAAAATATGTCTAATTCTTGTGTTTGTCTTTATTTTGTTTTGGTCTCTGTTTTCTACTTATCCCAGCACTAAGCTTTTACCTGTAATTCAGAGAATGTTCTAACACATCTTAGGACAGAAAGTGCTTTTTAAATGTCCTCACAAAACTTTGTTCGGATTTCAAAAGTTGAGTTTTTTTAAGGAAATTATTTTATGGCCTTGAGACCTAAGAAAAAGCCATATCACTTACCCATGGCGTGTGACCATTTCTCTTTTTGATGGGACACAAACAGGTCAGTTTATTTTTATTTATTTATTTATTTTTAAAGATTTATTTATTTTAGTCATACAGAACTGGGGTACAGGCCAGAGATGCGGAGGATGAGAGAATTCACCAGGGACAGAGTGGGGAGCAGAACAGGCAGATCAACAAAGTACACTGCTGAGGGGAGCAGCGGACGGGTCAGGAGAGGTCTGCTATGCCATGTGGTCACCTCCGGGGCAGGCCGGGATCGAATTATGTGGAAGTGGCTTGAGCTTCTTAGTGCAGTGCTTTAACCCGCTGCACCACCAGGGAGGGCCAGGTCAGTTTATTTTATGAAATTATCAAAATATATGTTAGGACCTGTACTCGTGACTGGAGATACCAAAAGGAGCAGGACATTTCTGAGAATCCACTGTGTGTGATACGGGCCTTGAAATGGCTGATTTCAGTCCAATGTGATAAGGGTTCTTTGAGAGGACTGTGCAGTGTGAGAACAGCATAGGAGAAAAAGGCCCTTCCGAAGCCTCCGTGTTTCCTAAACCTGACTGTTCCTGGAACACAAAATAATACCAATAACATGGCCCTCCCTGATGGCCCAACGCATAAGGACACAGCACTGCAAGCTGGCCACAGCCTCTTCAGTGTGAGTTTGATCTCCCTCTCCACAGATGATCCACATGGCGCGGAAGACCACTCCTGACCTGCCCGCTGCTGCCCTCAGCAGTGTACTTCGCTGATCTGCCTGTTCTGCTCCCCACTCTGTCTCTGGTGAATCCTTTCACCGCCCCTGCACCTCTGGCCTGCACCCCAGTTCTGTATACATAAATTAATAAATCTTTTAAAAAATAATAATACCAATAGCACAAAATTTAAATTGTTTAAGGGTCAAAAGTCCTAAGGCAGTTGGATGATTGGTGCCAATTCAAGACTACAGGTTTGTAAATTTGGCTCCAGAAAAGGCCCAGAGACACACAGGCTGCGGGTTGGACTTCCTACTTTCAAAAGGTTCAAGGTCAGTGCCAATTCCATTAATTCAAGGTGTCTGCCAGGTGAGTAATGGGCTTGAAATGCAGCCTATAGAGGCCTTGTTCCTTCACCCTTTGTAGGGGTATAAGTGGGCTTTCTGAGTCTCTTAGATCCAAGTTATGTGACCTCTGACATATTCCGAGTCAAGCACTGTGTGAGTGTCAGCTCTCCATTGTCTGCATATGTTTTATTTGGGTGGAATTGTTTTGGCACCAATTGTGCCTGGTTGGGTGGAATGTGTTGGAACATTTAAAAGTATAGGCCTGTCCGTTAGCCTCTGTCAGTTTAGTTTCCCACTTCTAAGGTCTTTTAATGATTCTTCTCTCCCTTAAGAATTGCTGTATAACTTCAATTCATCCTTCAGAATTCCGTTTAAGATATTAATACATCCTCCAATGTATTTTCTCACTTATCTTCCTGATTCTGAACACACCTTTATCTGTATTTCCATTACACATCATACCGTACATGTTTCTGGTAGGAAATGGATCAAATTAGATACATTATAGTGTGGGACTATGATTACACCATTATATTTTGATGACTTGTGATTGTATCACTCAATATGATTATTTATACATTTGTGTCTTCGTCCTCCCACTATTAATCCACAGCCCTAAATATCTGAATAGCTCCTGGTGTTAGTTTCTAAAAATCATGGTCCAGCTCATATATATGTTTTATGTTTGGGATACTCCTGATGCTTTTTAGAAAAAAAAATGTGAAGGTATTTTGAACTATATTTAACTATTCTTTGTGTTCCTCTCTTTTATTTTTCTACTTGCTGTCTAATGACAATTTGATAGTGCCTCTTCTCCAATCAATTGCCAGTGGAATTCCTATGGCCCTTGGTCAGAATGCAGTGGCTGCACCAACACTCAGGTGGGATCACGTCAAAACTTTGTTATTTTTTTTTTTTAAATTTATTTATTTGTACATACAGAACTGGGGTACAGGCCAGAGACTCAGGGGCAGTGAGAGACTTCACCAGAGACAGAGTGGGGAGCAGAACAGGCAGATCAACGAAGTACACTGCTGAGGGGAGCAG
>NW_004567108.1:55562967-55563694 GCF_000260355.1 Condylura cristata | reverse complement strand
TCTATTTTTCTTGGGGGACTTTCCTAAATCTTACATATGAGCCTAGAAATACACATGGGATAAGAGTTAAAAGCAATTTACTTTTTTTAAAATTATTATAGAACAAAGAATAACATGAAATGAAGTAGGTAGATAATTCAAAATCTATTTCTTATATTCCACTTTGCTTCTCATTTGAAATAATGAGAACACTAGCAAGTAGCAAAATGACTATTTTGTTTTTCCTAACAGTGAATGATCATCAAAAGTCAAACATTGTGCAGTATTTAATTCCTAAGCAGTATAAAGCACAAGACTTAAAATGGGGATTTGTAGAGGACTTCTAAAAATATCCATTATTTCTTATCATTAATATTCATGGTGAAGATACAGAAAAGTATAAATAAAACACTACTTGTGATTCTACTACTTAGAAAAAATCAATATGCCATAATTTTGAAAAAATATATCATCATTTTGGCAATTATTCTCTTTATATATTTGTTTGTTTATGCACACAAGAAGTAGGGTATAGTCTGGAGGTGCAGGATGGAAGGTGAAAGGATTCACCAGAAACAGAATGAAGAGCAGAACAGGCAGACTGAAGAAGTACACTGCTGCAGGGAGCAGCAGGCGAGACAGGAGAGGTCTGCTGTGCCATGTGGGTCACTTCCCTGGCCAGGGATCAAACTCATGCTGCGGATAGTTTGATAGTGTATACATAAATTAATAAATCTTTTAAAAAATA
>NW_004567108.1:55517003-55560866 GCF_000260355.1 Condylura cristata | reverse complement strand
TTTTTTTTAAGTGATGTTCCAGAAATGTCTTTATTTATTTTTATTTTTGTGTGTGTGTGTAGAAGAACTGGGGTGTAGACCAGAGGTTTGGGGGTGAGAAGATTCATCAGACACAGAGAGGGGAACACAACAGGCAGATTTACTGAAATACACTGCTGAGGGAAGCAGCTGGGGAGACAGGAGAGGTCTGCTGCCATATGGGTTAGCTCCCTGGTGGGGTATCCCTGTAGTGGTGATAGCTCTGAGGCTGAACCCCTAGGCCAACAGGAGGCCCTGATTCTGGAGGTTTTAATCTCTCCAGTACACCAGTGAAAGATTTTTTAAAATATTTATTTATGCATACAAGAAATAGGGTGCAGGGAGCCCTCCCTGGTGGTGCAATGGGACAGGGAAAAGCACTGCAAGGTAGCCACAGCTGCTTCAGTCCAATTTGATTCCCAGCCTCGGAGGTGATCCACATAGTGCAGCAGACCTCTCTTGTTTTGCCTGCTACTACCCTCAGCAGTGTACTTCATTCATCTGCATATTCTGCTCCCCACTCTGTCTCTGGTGAATCCTCTCACTGCCCCTGTACCTCTGACCTGTACCCCAGTTCTGTGTACATAACTAAATAAATCTTAAAAAAAAAAGAAATAGGGTGTAGGCCAGAGGTGTGGGGGGTGAGAGGAGTTGAGAGGAGTCACCAGAGACATCGTGGGGAGCAAAACAGGCAGATGTACTGAAGCACACTGCTGAGGGCAGCAGTGGGTGAGACAGGAGAGACCTGCTGCACCATGTGGGTCAGCTCTCTGGGTAGGAATCGAACTCATGTCTCATTGGGCTGGTGACAGCTTGATACTGCTGAGACATTAACCCTTATGCTACCAGGAAGGCCCCAGAGAAAGTTCTTAAACATTATTTCCCCAAGTTTATTAATTTTTCTTGGATTTTATTTCTCATGTAAAGAAAAATTGAGTTGCTGAAAATCACTACCTGTTTTGTATCTAGACTCGCAGGCGGACGGTTGCTGTTTATGGCCAGTATGGGGGCCATGCTTGTGCCGGAAGTGCTTTTGAAACACAGCTGTGTAAACCTGTCCGTGGCTGTCCAATAGAAGAAGGATGTGGAGAGCGTTTCAGATGTTTTTCAGGTATTTGTTTTCTGTAGGTCTGGCATAGAAATTTTGAATTCCAATGCATTTTGGATAACTTGTTCAGTATTAATTTGTTGAATTTTATTGGATTTGTATTGTCTGTACCTTAATTTTCTCAAATATAGTAGGATTTTTTTTAAATTATTGGCACATCAATCATATACTCAGCTATCATTCTTTCAAATGCAAGGGAAAATGTCTGATAATAAAGGTGGGAATGGACAAACTGACATATAATTTTCCTATTTGTACCCTCACAATTTTTATTTGTACTTATACCCCAGTACCTGAGTATCTTACAAAAAGTAGATAGTAAAGAAATGTTGAGTTTTAGCCTTTGTTCTAGTCCCCATGCTCTCAAAAGTGTCACATCTAAGTCACCAAGAAAGGCAGGACTTTTGCCACTTGGCCAGTATCATAGAGGAGAAATGGAAGGGCAGGAGTCCAATCATTCTTCCCAGTGGTCTGTATCATCTGAATTTTGGAGTATTCGTATAAGTTACTTGATGATTATGGATAAGAACCTGGAATTTAAGTTCCATTTTGAATTTTGTGTCTAGCTGAGGTCAGAAACAATTTTGTGTGTTTCAAAATAAGGGCCAAAATAATCACCAGTCCTTCCTTGGACACACTGAGGATTTAGCTCAACTTCACATTAGAATATCAGTGCAGTGTGGGGACTAGGTGGGAAGGGGAAATCTTTTTGATTCTGGGTACTGTTTCCCTTATCTCTTTAATTATTGTGAGGTCACTTTTCTTGAGTCCAGGTCAGTGCATTAGCAAATCTTTGGTTTGCAATGGGGATGCTGACTGTGAAGAAGATAGTGCTGATGAAGACAAATGTGAAGACTTAAGACATGCCTGCAACCTGGACAAACCTCCTCCCAATATAGAACTTACTGGAAATGGGTAAGGTGCTGGACAGCCTCCTATCCATATTGATGGGGTATAGTTTTTAATTTTGTTTCGTTGCTTTGTGTTTTTTTTTTTCTGGGTTGGTAAGTATAATAACAAATCACCTAATAATAGCCAAACATTTGACTCAGAGCTCCACATCCTGATTTGTATCTCTGTTTCTAGTGAATCCTCTCACTGTACCCCATTTCTGTATGCATAAATAAATAAAATCTTTAAAAAAAGATTCATATTTGTATATCTGTATGCATTTATGTATATATATACATGCATATATTAGGTGAAATTTAGAGTGATCAGTTGTCCCTGGAGTGACAGTTTTAATAATAAAGGTCTTGAATCTAGGGAAACCCCTCAGTCCTGGCGGTGGGGTGGGGTTGCCCAATGAGGGGCTTGGTGGTGGGGCAGAGGGGAGGGAGAGAGAGAGCCTCAATTACATGGATCTAAATTAGCTGGAAATTTCCCAAATGCAGTTGGGAAAATCTTATTCGCCTTTTTAAAGAGAATTCTCAAAATGAAGAATGATGTATAAATAAATTAATTAAAACAAATTTAAAAAAAGAATTCTAAGAAATTTTTGAAGGCCTTCACCAAAGGTTTTAAGAGTATATATTTTAGAGTAAGAAATGTCATTTTTTCTATAACATTTGAAAGTTTACTAACAGAGAAATGGTACAATGATTTGAAAGAGTATACTAAGAAATTTACTAAGAGGAAATTTGAAAACTAAATATATATAGTTCTGTGACTTCAGGAGGGATCACCCTGCTTAGCTTCCAAGATCAGACCAGACTGGGCACGTCCAGACCAGACATGGCACGTACCATGGTCATAGACTCAAGAGGGAATCTTAATTGTACTGGTTTTATCTATAGATTGTAGTCAAACTAGCTGTTGGCATGCAGAAGGACTTTGTGTTTCTCAAATGCTTTCTTAGCCTGAAAGGATACTGGCTTTTCCCTACTTCTAGTTGTGGCTGTTATAGCAGGCAGGGGAAGTTGGAGAATGTATGGTTTGCATTATGATGCTGTCTCTTTATTGGAACATTCTCAGAGATGCCTTATGGATGCATTTGGAACTTTCTAAGAGTTCTCTAATGATGCCTTTTTCACAAGGGCTATTTCTGGTTTTTAACTGCCTTTTGTTTTTCCCATATTCCACTTTTTAAAACCAGTTACAATGCATTCACTGGCAGTTTCGGGAGCAGAGTCATCAACACCAAAAGCTTTGGTGGTCAGTGCAGAAAGGTGTTTAGTGGGGATGGACAACAGTTCTACAGACTGAGTGGAAATATTCTCTCCTACACATTCCAGGTACCTTACATTATTCTGATTTATTTCTAACCTGGAATTATTTCCAGGGATTATTATTTGCATGATATTGATTTTTGTTATTTGTTGAAATTTTTCTTGTTGCCTGACTGTGGGTAAATCCTATAAATGTTTTACAAGAGCTTAACAACGAATACTAATTATTATTTTTATTTTTTTTAAGATTTATTTATTTATTCATACAGAATTGGAGTACAGGCCAGAGATGCGGAGGGTGAGAGGCTTCACCAGAGACAGAGCAGGGAGCAGAACAGGCAGATCGACAAAGTACACTGCTGAGGGGAGCAGCGGGCAGGTCAGGAGAGGTCTGCCACGCCATGTGGGTCTCCTCTGGGGCAGGCGGGAGTCGAACTAATGCTAAAGTGGCTTTAGCTTCTTAGTGCTGTGCTTTATCCTGCTGCGGCACCAGGGAGGGCCCAAATGCTAATTATTTTTAACTCTGAAGTACATGATAATGATCCTTCCAAACTTGTGTGATTGAAGGTGAAATATCCTTATGACTCCTTTCAACTCCATCTTCCAAGTGGGCCCAGAACTTGTAGGCAGTAAAAGTCAAAGGCCCTGGCTGTGGCTGGTCACGATCATCTTTACACAGCCCCAGCATGACTTCACTTAACAAAGCATTTCTGACCCTCCCTGGTGGCGCAGCAGGTTAGGGTGCAGCACTGCAAGTTACTGCAGCTGCTTTGGGTATGAGTTCAATCCTCCGCCCTGGAGTTTACCCATATGGAGCAGCAGACCTCTCTTTTCTTGCCTGCTGCTCCCTTCAGCAGTGTACTTCGTTGATTTGCCTCTTCTACTCCCCACTCTGTCTCTGGTGAATCCTCTCACTGCCCCTGCATCTCTGGCCTGTCCCAGTTCTGTGTGCATAAATAAATAAATCCTAAAAAAAATAAACATGTCTAATTGATGGTGGTAAAATGATTTCCACATGTGAAATATTTCATGCTTACAAGTGCATAACATATACATATATAGTTTGATCATAAAACAAATATCTATAATCCCTCTCTGATCACATCTCCCCTCTAACTCCCCAGGCAAACAGGATCTTATCTTTTTGTACTAATTATTTCCTTGTTTTTCTTTATATGTTTATTTCATATATCTTTGTCCCTAAATAAAAATTTGTGATTTATTTTTGCCTGTTCCCATTTATATAACTCAAATAGTTATGTATATATAACACATACCATATTATATTTTATTGGGATAACACTGATTTTCAAAACTATGTAATTTAGGGAAATTCAAATGTGTTCACCACACCTCCTGAGCCTCGAAGAACCCATAGTAACCCACCGTCATCTCCTGGAATCACTCCCCGTTCTTTTTCCCTACTTCCCACCAGTCTGTATTCTTCTGTGACTTGTTCCCTCACTTAAAATTATGGTCTTGAAATGTAATGATATTGCTTTAGATGAAATTTTGATTGTTGCTCCCAATTTTTTTTTTAAGATTTATTTATTTTTACATATAGAACTGAGGTACAGACCAGAGTTGCAGGATTCACAGAGACAGAGTAGGGAGTGGTGTAATGAAGTGCACTGCTGAGGGGAGCAGTGAGCAACACAGGAGAGGTCTGCTGTGCCATGTAGGTCACCTCCCTGGCTGGGGATCAAACTCATGCTGAAGTGGCTGTGGATAGCTTTGTGGTGCTGTGCTTTAACCCATTGTGCCACCAGGGAGGGCCCTGCTCTCATTTTTTTATAATGAATATATGGTAGACATTTTGTTTATTGGTTCTATGCAAATGGACAAGATTTTCTCTAGAGCATACATCTGAATTCAGATTGCTTCTTTGTAGATATATACATAGTGCTCTACTCGAAAAAGTTTCCACAATGGATAGCTCATTAATTTAGGCCCCCACCTGTGTAGTTCATGTTCCACTCCTTGCCAATCATCAGTGTTGCCAGATTCTAAATTTCATTTGTGGTCTCAAGATCTCCTCTGGTTCCTGGCTTCTGCTTCTTACATGTTGTTTTTTTTTGGTTTTTTGTTTGTTTGTTTTTAGAATTATTTATTTATGCACACAGAACTAGGGTACCAGTTCTAGGGCCAGAGGTGCAGGGGTGGTAAGAGGATTCACCAGAGACAGAGTAGGGAGCAGAACAGGCAGATCGACAAGGTAGATCGACAAGGTAAACTGCTGAGGGGAGCAGTGGGTGAATCAAGAGAAATCTGCCGTGTCATGTGGGTAATCTCTGGGGCAGGCAGAACCGAACTCATGATGAAGTGGTTTTAGCTTCTTAATACTGTACTTAATACTGTGCCACCAGGGAGAGCCCTCTACATGTTGTTTTTATCTTACCCATCTAAACTCATCCTGTTCACTGATTTGCACATAAAATGTATTCCTGCAAAAGGTGCTAAATTTAGGGGATGTTCCTGAAGATTTAAAGAAATACAGAGGAGAGGAAGAGTTGCTTGCTTTTTTTTTTTTTTTTGTACAAAGGCATTCAACAAAAACAGTTGGCATTTTCATCTTAAAACATTGTCCTTTCACAGCTTCCACAAAAGGGATTTCTGGTTTCACATTTCTGTGTGTTTGCTCTCCTCTTCCAAAATTTTTCCTCCCTTCTTCCCAGAACTCCCCAAATTTCCAGTGCACCAATTCTTGTCTATTACTCTCAGATTTATAAACTAGAACTATTAGGTTCAGACAGAGGGAACTTTTGTTTCCCAAAACAAACCCTTTCCAGACAGCAGTTTTGATTATAAATAGTAAATTCATGATCTTTTAATTTATAGTAGGACAAGTTACATTTATGAATTCTTGAATTATGTGAATGGAAAGAGAAATTTATCTGAAAATAATTGTAGTCACCAAATTTTTAATGCATTTGCACAGTTAAGCAATTTGTATAGGTTTAATCCGCACAATATCTTTGGAAGGTAAGTAATATTTTATGATTTCTTCCATGTAGAAATCAAGGATTTCAGCTGATTTGCTCCAAGACAGCAATTTATTAATGGTAGAGTTTGGCACTAGTCTGTTAGATTTCACTGTTTTTATTTTATTCTCCCCATGTATTGTTTTTATTTGTTCTAAATTCTCTATGGTGAATAATATGTGTCATAATTTAAACTTTGGTCAGAGTGTTACAGGGCAACCCAATGTGAACTGGGTTGCCTGTCTGTGGGTCCTCATCAGCAAGCTTAAAATTCAGTTGTACTGCAGGCACACACAAATAGGGCCAATAATGGGTTTATTTACAAAGGGGAAATGAAAAGGAACAACCCAGGGAAAGGAGAGAGAGAGAGAGATAAGTTCACTAGAACATCCTACCAGCTCTGTTGAATTGGAACTCCAGTAACACACTGATAGCTTATCAAGAGCCTAATGACCAGCCACCAGCCACAAAGTACAGAGAACATCTAACATGGCTCCCTTATACATCCCCAAAAGTCCCAGAATGTCTGCTTAGCTCCTTCCTTGGGTCATCGCAGTTCTCTCTGTGTTATTGCTGGGAGTTGTAATTTCAATAACTGGAGTAAGGAGTGGAGTCCAGAAAACTGGAGTAGGGGGTGGAGTTCATAAAACTGCAGAGTTCCTTCAAGACATCCTTCCCCCCTAACAAGAGGGAAAATATGAGCTAGATATCCTGTTTGTAGGAAAATGTGTTGATAATTCTTTCATGATTATAAGAGTGACAATTGCAGATAAAAATGTGAGGGTGGATGGTCAAATTTAGGAAATTAAAGAACAGCGAAAATAATAAGGAAGGTAATTTCTAGCATAGCTGGAAGATAGACCTGCTGAAAATCTGCAACTTCCGAAGGAAAAATTAGTAACAGCATAATCCTGATATTCATTAGGCACAGCTTAGTTTTTGGATTGACATCTGAAATGCCTTTCCAGTTACCAATCCTGACAGTGTTTGGGGATGTAAAGGAAAATTGTAGATTGTTGCTAAAAGAAGGACAGAGATGTTTTGAAGGTCCAACCTGGGGAAAACAAGGTGGAAGCAATAGGTAGTGAATTGCTCACTGAAGTGCTAAATCCTAGCGCAGATTTGGACCTGGTGAATGTCCTCCTTAACCCACATAGATTGACCGGGGTGCTGGGGGTTCAGCTAGCTACATGGTAAAAGGTGGTTTTCAACCTGTTGAAATATAAATGTTAGTAAACACAAAACAGGATCAGTCAATTTTTCTTAAAAGTCACTGTTTTGGTTTATCAACATTGTAGTTGATTCACAGCAAAGCTAGCTTCTTATTGAGCAAGTTACTTTGTTACCATGCGTATTTTCTATTTTTGGATATTTTTCATAGCACCAGGAAGACTTTGTAAAATAAGCACATTCCTATTCCATGGGGATTGTGGGGTGGTGCACTTGGCTAAAAGACAGTTATGTTTATTTTCAACATATAATCAGTTGCAGATGGGTGTGAATTAAGATTAGGATAAAGAAAAGTGAATAACTTTCTGAATCCTCCTATACTTGATTTTGAAGAAATTTCATGATAGATTTTAGAGAGAGATTCTATGTGTACATCAAATGAATAACATGAATATATTTTCTAAAGGCCATTTTAATTAATGCTTAATTATCTGTTTCTCAGATGCCTCTGTTGATATGAGTCTAAATTTTTGAGATTTCTAAATTTACTTTGTTAACCAGAAATAACTTGAATCAGTGATCAAAAGAGCTCACACATACTAAGAACCTTTTTATACTAAGTTCTGTTTCAAGTACATTGAATAGATATTAGTTTTTCTTTGTAATAACCCAAGGAGTTTACTATCATCTCTATTTTACAGTTGAGAAAACTAAAACAGAGAAATGTTAATATCTACCTTCATAAAGTTAGTGGATGATAAAAATGGCATCAGAACCCTCGAAGGGTACTATGGAGCTCTTGCAGTCCATTCTACTTGGACAGACTTAGAATATGTATAAGTATTGACAAGAATGAGCCCAGTCGAGGAAGAAAAATTGAAGCTAGGGAACAATCAATCAATTTAATAGGTCCTTTGAAAAGAGTATACTTTTAGAAAAGATGTGTGTGTTCATTTCATCTCCTTCACTTCTGTAAGATGCTTCCATATTGACATTATTTGTCAGTTTCTTGTGACTATTTTATGTTAACTCTCGATCTGAGATAAACTCAAAGATAAACAGTAATATTGTTCTCTTTCCTGAATGCTAGAGCTATCACTTCCCAGTTAACCATATGTGACAATTCTGTTGTCTGATTTATCATCTTTTGGGGTGACTTTTTCTTCATGATTCAGCAAAGGAACAAATTCAAGTTTTAGCAATTGTTATTATCAAACAGAGTTGCAAAGTTAAGCCAACTGTTGGATCACCTGGAACATTCTCAAGAAAAATCTGCAAGACCCAATTCTTCATCATCCTCATATAAATCCTCTGCTGTCCTTTGTTACATAAAAAGTCAAGGGCTAAGTTCTTTGTAACTTTGTTAATTTGTTCTCTTCTGTGCTAAATATTGCCAGCAAAGAAAATGGATGTTATTTATATTAAATGTATTTTGTAAATTACCTGGTATTGCTTTTCTGATACCATAACACCTGCTTAACAAAGAATGGCTTTTAATTTAATATTTTTAATACTAATATAGACCTGATCTTAAGGGTTTATAGCTGTTTTGTGTCGATAAAAAGCTTTGTCTTTTTAATTATCTTTTCTAAGAGATCTATGACAAGATTCTTTGGTATATAGAAGGTCTTAATTTGGTCATAGCGCAATTTTTCATTTTCTTTGTAGGTGAAGATAAATAATGATTTTAATTATGAATTTTATAATAGTAGCTGGTCTTATGTAAAGCATACATCAACAGATTATTCTTCATCTTCAAGTCGCAGTTTCTCTTTTATATATTCAAGCTCTTCTTCAGAAAGTCGAACTTCAACAACCTTCAATGAAATCCATAAAAATAAGGTTAGTATGAAATACTAATTTACTTTCCCATATTTACTGGTCTAAATATTGTTATTTTAGCAAAAGTGTATTTACCAAAAGGATCAGGTCTTATTTTTTTTAATTAAGTCAATAATATCTTCTTCAACTAGATAAAACAATACATTTACAAAATATAGTTCTTTTGATATTTTTATATTTTCAATTCTCATTCTTATTTGAAAATCTTCTAGTTAAAACTATTCTAAATTTCTAATTCATGATTGCTGATGCTATATACAATTAAAAGATTCAATTAATGTGTACTTCCTAAACACTAACACTAAAGTCTTTTTTTAGAAGGTATGTATGAAACTTACTTCCTTTGATTGCATAGTTAGGAATCAGGAAACGTTGATTGTCTCTTAATTGCTGTATCATACTATTAAAAATTCATCTAAAAAAGGAAGCTACATGAAATAAAAAAATGTAAAACATTTTATTACTTTGAGATCTCAAATCTTCATCTGAAGAAGGTAAAAAAAAAAGTTACTTTTTAGATACTGGGTTGTTTTGAGAAACTAGAACTTTGACCTTGGGCATTCTGATCATTCGCCATATTCATAGCTTCTCTCATTCTCAAAGTCAGTTAACTTGATTAGTAAATCACACCAGGGAGAAATAAAGAATATTGAGTTTGTTTTATGTTTAAGAAGTTGAATATTAAAATGTGAGCTGTGGAAACATTTATCATTTCCATATTATATTGGTCACATAAGTGAGGATTTGGTATAAGGTAGATATGTGTTTTGGATATCATTCAAATACAGTAGCACATGGGTGAATTGGTGGTGGGAAGTCCACAGGGATTACAACCAAGATGAAAAAATGTACAAAAAGAAGAATGAGGTAATATATGTGTGTGTGTTTATATATATATATATATATATATATATATATATAAACACACACACATATATGTATATATGTATATATATATGATAAAATATTTAAAAATATGCTTAAGAAATGTTAAGAAGACTTCATTGTAATGTGGCTTAAGTTGTAAATGTTCCAGTATAGGAGATAAATTATTTTATTACTCTATCTATAAATCATACTCAAAGGAGGATCTAAGAGTCACATTATTTTACATACTATTTGTAACAATATTTAATTCATGAAGCTGATTCTCTTTTTCTGGTTGAGGGGATAGCAACTTAGTTTTGATAAGATTAATTCATTCAGGTGGTAAGGCCATAAACCTTGGTTTTGAAATTTAAGGCATCTATAAAAGAAATTTCCATGACATCACTCAGATATTATGACTATTTGGAACTCCAAAAATTCCTTAGATTGTTTCAAGTGGGAAAGGTCAGAAGAAACCTTATCATACAAGAAAATTTTTCTTCTAAACATTTTTTTAAAAGATTTATTTATTTATGCTTATAGAACTAGGGTACAGGCCAAAGGTTTGGTGGGTGAGAGGATTCACAGAGTAGGGAGCAGGCAGATGGACTGAAATACACTGCTGAGGGGAGCCATGGGTGGGTCAGAAGAGGTCTGCCACGCCATGTGGGTCAGTGCCCTGGCTGGGGATAGAACTTGTGCTGCAGTGGCTTCAGAGAGCTTCATAATGCAGTGCTTTAACCCGTTGTGCCACCAGGGAGAGTCCTCTTTTAAACATTTTTAAAATTAATTAATCAATTTAAATAATTTTTAAATTAAATTAACTTTTCTAATTAATTATTTTATTTTTCCATTAAAAAAACTCATGTATTCCCAGATGATTTGAGGTGGCGGTTAATGTAAATGTTGGCTAGGGAACTGTTTTCATTGCTTTTTCATCTGCAATCTAAACTCCCTTTCCTTTTTTTCCTTTCCAGAATTATCAGTTGATGGTTGTTCAGAACAATGTTGAAGTGGCACAGTTTATCAATAACAATCCAGAATTTTTGCAACTCTCTGAGCCATTTTGGAAGGAGCTTTCCTACCTTCCCTCTCTGTATGACTACAGTGCCTACCGAAAGTTAATTGACAAATACGGGACACATTATCTACAGTCTGGTTCCTTAGGAGGAGAATACAAAGTTCTATTCTATCTGGATTCAGACAAAATCAAACAACGTGGTACAGTATTAAAAAATTATTATATGAAATCATTGTAGGGATTTTAATAGGGAAAACCATGTAGTTAACTTGAACTTCAGAACTTTAAAGTATGAGAGGTAGAGTTTAAACTGCAATGGAATCCAACATTGTAAAAATCTGCTATGTACACTATGTAAAATCTCACAAGCTAGCCTGCTGTTTTGACTAGGACCCAGAAATGTGAGTTAAGGCACTGCCATTACTGATTACCTCCAGAGTGTTGATTGGATTTTAGAAATTCCTTAACCTTTTTTGTTTTTTACATTAAATAATATTTCTTGAGGAAAACTAATGAAGAATTTATTGATACAGAAGAAATAATAAATTTTAAAAAGAAGTATTTTATTTACCTCTGTTTTTTACTCATATTCTTTTACTACTCATACTCCCAACCTTGATGCACACTTTCTTCCCTATTCCACATCATCTCTTCAGGTTGTTTCTTTTCAGTCAAGATTTCTTACAGCACCTCCCTGATGGTATAACGGGTTAAAGTCAGCACTATGAAGTTATCCGTAGTCACTATAGCAAGAGTTTGATCACTGGTCAGGGAGCTGACCCACATGGTACGGCAGTCTTCTCCTGTGTTGCCCACTGCTCCCCTCAGCAGTGTATTTCAGTAGATGTGCCTGGTATGACACCACTCTGATTCTAGTGAATTCTCTCCCCCTCTGCACCTAGCCTGTACCCCAATCCTTGTATGCATAAATAAACCTTAAAAAGTGACTCCTTAAAATCTGGAGAGGTTCTGATATGAAATTCAGAGGAGATGTAACACTTTGGGTAAACTTTTGTGTTGATATGTACCTTTTTCCCTTGGTTAATATTTCCATTGGGCTTAATTTTTACCAATTAAGATGTAATGAGATTTTGAACATCACTGTTTGGAAATGCACAAGTACAGGTTTTTGTTGCAACAACAGAAACAATATTTCTTTGGGAAATCAACTCAGCAAGTGACTTGATCTAAACTCAGTTGCACTGCCCTATATTATTTTTATGTATGAATTTACTTATTTATTTTACAGTTATGCATATAAGCACTGGGGTATACAAGCCAGAGGTACAGGGGGTGTGTGGACAGGGTGAGAAGATTCTCCAGAAACAGGCAGATCAATGAAGTACACTGCTGAGGGGAGCAGTGGGCAAGTCAGGAGAGATCTTCTGTGCCATGTGGGCAGCTCCCTGCTGGGGAATCACACTCTTGCTGCAGAGGCTGTGGACTTGCTTTACACTGCTGAGACTTAACCCCTTGTGCACCAAGGAGGCCTTTCACTGCCCTTTATAAAAATTTTTAGCACTTCAAAGAAACAGAAAGGACATTTTAAAGCTTTTCAAGTTGGTATGAGTATTTCTTGAGCAAAACTTTTATATGGAGCACATCTGATCATCCTAAAAATTTTAATTTAAGTAAAATTTTGGTTAAAGCTTCTGAGGTATAACATATGCCCTCAAGGCTTCTTTAACAAAAATTGAGAGTATTAAAATACTAGTAAAATTATTAGAGAAAAATGTTTTTCCATAATATTGTTTTCAGATCTGCTTTTAAAAACGGCATGGCTAAATTCCATTTAATAATGAGTAAAGGTTGTCATGGCATAAGATTAAGAGTCATACAACAGAAATGTTAGGACCCAGAGAGATGTTAAAGATGAGGACGTTGAAGCAGCAGAACCAGGGTTTTAAGAAATAGTTACTGTAGAACCAGAACCTAGATGCTGGTGTTTCCCGTGGGTAGTCTGGAGGCCACTACACACTTTAAGTGTTTGCTTTATGTCTGAGAAGCTGACTACCTTTGGGTGAAAGAGATCACTCTTTACGGTGTGCAGTTTTGCTTCCTCCACTGTCTCATGTAGAAATCGCCCTTATCTCTTCCTCTCTGGTCAGAAGATGTTTATATTAGCCGAACCACTTGTTCCAACCCTAACTTAACACTTTATGTTTTTCATCGATTATTTTACTTAGTATCAAAATCCAATATCCCTTTTTCTGCTCCTTGATCCTTCCAGGGCACCTGAAAGTGTGTATATCATATTACTCTTGATTAGATTGCCACAGCAGTAGGGAGCAGCCTCTCACGCCCACTCTCACACCTGACCGTGATTGCCTTAAAGGAGTTCTTCCACAAATGTGGAAATAAAGCATCTTACAATTTTTCTTCCAGGTCTCAAATCAATAGATCAGAATAAATGCGCTTCTTCACATGTTAATATTATATTTGCTCAGTCCAAAAGCCAGGAATGTGAGGATCTAAAAGAGACCTTAAAAAAAGCTTCAGGTAAATGAGAACAGTGTTGTGGTGATGGGAGGCAGGGGAGAAGAGGGAGAGGGTGAACCTGCATTATAAGCTTCTTATCCATACTCTTTTGATTAATTCCTGGTCTTGAAGGACTTTATAGATATTCTATTTTGTGTCTTTCATATATTTGTGGGTGTTTGTGATTTTGTTTATTTGTTTGTTTGTTTGTTTTGCCTCCGATCTCTCTTCATATGCCATGGCAGTGAGATACTACAGAGTGAACGTTGGTTGGGTGTCTCCTGTGCAATATAAATATGTAAGGTGCTTAATGTCCTCCATGACATTTTTATATTACAGCCTTTCTGCTTCCATGAAGAAGGTTGCCAAATGAGCCTAGGAAAGTGACACTAAAAGGAGAAGGTTCATGGGGGCTAAGTGCATTTAAAAGTTTGTTTTTTTTTTTAAAGATTTATTTATTTGTGCATGCAGAACTGGGGTACAGGCCAGAGGCTCAGGGGCGGTGAGAGGCTTCACCAGAGACAGAGTGGGGAGCAGAACAGGCAGATCGACGAAGTACACTGCTGAGGGGAGCAGCGGGCGGGTCAGGAGAGGTCTGCCACGCCATGTGGTCACCTCCGGGGCAGGCGGGAATTGAACTCATGCGGAAGCGGCTTTAGATTCTCAGTGCTGTGCTTTAACCCGCTGCGCTACCAGGGAGGGCCGCATTTAAAAGTTTTTGAATATCTTGGTGTTGCAAGAGAGGAGAGGGAAGTTTGCTATCTTTGAGTGACTGAAGAAGGTGCCTATGATGCCATGTAAAGGAGTTTGATTTTTTTCCTAATGATGAGGAATACTATTAAAGGCTTAATACAGAGAATGATGAAATGAAAAATTGCACAGGTAAAATTAGCCAGAAATAAAGAGGGAATGAGAAAGAACAAGCGAATAGGATAAGAACCAGACAAAATCAGTAACATGGACAGTAATGAGGAGGAGAGATCAACATAGAGAAATGCCAGGGGAAAGTTAAGAGGAGGATAAGTTTCTTGATTGGATTTCAGACTGAATTGCCTTAAAATGAAGAGATTCTCCATATGATAGAAAGGAGAGCCATATTTCAGCGCATTGCAGGAGGTTGTGTTTGGAGCAGTGTCGGAGCTAATGTTCTGGGTGATGGACTATGTTGGTGGATGATTGGTACTTTGGTGGGAGGTGAGGTGTGGTGGCATACTTCTGAATAGGTGGGCACCTGTACCTCTAAATCATACACAATGGTATGAAACAAGGTAACCTGAAATGTGTAACAAAAAGATACAATTAAAAAAACTTTTTAAAAGGTTTTCTAGGGTGACAGCGGAAAGTGAGGTAGTGCTGAATACTGACTCAACTGCCAAAGTTATTATCGAGGAGTTGGGGGTTTGGGGGTTTGTAGGTGAGTACAGGAAGGAAGAAGAGGGAAGTAAAGTCAGGTCTATTTACTCTATTTTATTTATCAACTATTTGTGGACCCATTAGTATGTGTCAGAAATTGTTCTAAGCACTGAGGATACAGCAGTGAATCTCCCAGAGATAGTGTCTGTTTTCATGGAGTTCACATGACAAAGGAAGAGGAAAAATTTTGGATAAGATGTAAATATATTGATTGGGGAACAGATGTGGAGGTGGGAGCTTTCAGAAGAAGCTGACATCAATTGTCAACTGGGCTGCTGACTGGGAGGTGTTTATTGATTTTATTTTGTATTTAACAAACATACAGCCCTTTCAATATATCAAGGACAGTTGTGCAGGATTCATAAAAATCAGTCAGTACACTCCACCTACCAAAGAGTTAGGTTTTACTCATATTTCCATTTTATAGACAGGGACACTGAGGTTGCCGAGATCACACATGGTAACCAGGTCACACAGACACCAGAATTAAATGCCTGAAATCGGGCTTCACTGTCTGGGCTGGTTACTGTTGATTCAGGCTGATTGTCTAAGGGAAGAGGCCCTGTTAGTAAAGAGCACTCACAGGGACTGCTGCAGACCTAAAATCAATATCAAAATGGATTTTTTAGAATTTGTCTTTTGAAAACAGGTGTGCCACTTAAGGCAAGGAGTTTCTTTTTTTAAAATTTATTTTTTTCGGGGCCCTCCCTGGTGGCACAGTGGGTTAAAGCACACCACTAAGAAGCTAAAGCCACTGCAGCATGAGTTCGATTCCCACCTGCCCCGGAGGTGATCCACATGGCGAGGTAGACTTCTCCTGACCCGCCCACTGCGCCCCTCAGCAGTGTGCTTTGTCGATCTTACTGTTCTGCTCCCCACCGTGTCTCTGGTGAATCCTCTCACCACCTTGCGCCTCTAGCCTGTATCCCGGTTCTGTATGTATAAATAAATAAATCTAGAAAAAAAATTATTTTATTTATTTATGCATACAAGAACTGGGATGCAGGCCAGAGGTGCAAGGTTGAGAGGACTCACCAGAGACAGAGTTGGGAGCAGAACAGGCAGATTGCCTGAAATACACCACTGAGGGGTGCAGCAAGTGAGACAGGACAGATGCTGCACCATGTGGGTCAGGTCCCTGGCTCAAGATCCAACCAAGGCAACAGTGTCATCGAAGCCCTAGGCCACCAGGGAAGTTTCTTTCAAGCTTTCTTTTCAAGCATTAGTAGGTATGAGAACTACCTTTGGGAACCTGCTAAACCACTGATTCTAAAGCTTAATCTCTTGCTGGTCTTAATTGGAGCCCAGAAATCTGTATTTACTCCAGGTGATTCTTATTCACATAGTTAAGGGACTATTTGTATACTAAAAAAAATAACCAAAAATGAGGATAAGGAAGCATTCAGGCCACTTATTATTTGAAAAATCAGGTTTTAATAATTTCTGATACCAAAAGTACAATTTTAAAATGTTATGGAAATTTATGAAATTGTAACAAAAAAGGAATTGAAAATCACCTCAAATGTAATCTGCCAATTAGGAATTTCTAGCATGCCCTGTGTAAAAATCAATTACAGATGGAGATAAAAATATTCCTGGAATTATAAGGCACATAAATATAAAAAGAGATTCAATTAGTATTCAAACTTTTTAGAACATTTTTGATGCATTAATGTATGGTTGTAAATTAGTTGGTTTTTTGGTTTATTGTTAGTATTCCAAGTGCAATTAACTATTTTTCCTCTGATATTTTATTTTGAAAATCTTCAATATAAGGGGAAAAAATGAATGAGCATAGTATTAAACACTCACCACCTACTTCACAAATGTAACAAATACTATTTTGCTATTTTCCTATGTATACTTACATGTAGTATCCACTGATATTGCATGTTTAAAATAGAATTTTGCTGAACTATCTGGAATATGTTTCAGACATGACTATGCTTTATTCTTAAATATGTATATACTCCTCACTACACCTAGAACATTAATACTATGAAGAATAATTCCCTAATGATTGTATTTTTCTTTTAATAGAAATGCTTTTTTTAGAGCAGTTTTAGGTTCACAGCACAACTGAGCAAAAAGCAGAGTTCCCAGATGCCTCGGTCCCCCCATACGCAGCCTCCTCCACCATCAGCATCTAGTGGTGAATTGCTTCTAATTTGTGAACCTACACTGACATATTATTCTCACCCACAACCCCTAGATTACTTTACTATTATTAGCTTTTAACTATTTTATTTATTAATTTTTGCATAGAAGAACTGAGGTGTAGGCCACAGTTGAGGATTGGGGGGTGAGAGCACTCACCAGAGACAGAGTCGGGGTGCAGAACAGGTAGACTGATTGAAATACACTGCTTGGGGGAAGAAGTGGGGGTCATAGTAGAGGGCCTTGTGGGTCAACTTGCTGGCTGCCATCAAACTCAGGAGGCCCATAATAGTGCTGAGGCTTAACCCCTGAGCACCAGGGAAAGCCCACAGTCTCTAGTTTACATTGAGGGTTACTTTTGGTGTTGGATATTCTAGATGTTTGGGCATATGTTTAGTAACAAGCTCCAACCATTATCATACAGAACATGAGAGTGGTTTCATTGCCCTCAAAATCTTTTCTGTTTTATTTATTTATTCTACCCCCACCCTTGGAAACTTTTGCATTCCATAATTTTGCATTTTTCAGGGTTGTACAGTTAGATGAATTATGTTTAAGACTCTTGACTTTTTACTTTTATTTTCTCACTTTGATTTTGTTTATGAATTTGACTTTTTCATTTAAAATTTTCCTGGTGTAGGAACTGGGAAGAAAGGGTTGGAAGGAGACACTCTTGTCAGAGGGGGAAGTTTAGCCTTTGTGTCTGGTCTGAGTTACTTGGACTTGGAAGATCCTGCTGGAAACAGGCAGCGATATTCTGCATGGGCAAGATCTGTGACTGATAATCCCAAGGTCATAAAACAAAAGGTAAGTGACACTCTTTTAGGTTGCAGAAGATAGTTACATTTACTTGCATTGGAAAATGTGATTAAATCAAGATCTTTAAACAGAGAAGTCTGCAATTAGCATTTTGAATCCCAATTATGTTTTGTATGGTAAAATGAATGCATGCATAATAATAAGAAACAGAGGTTCGTTATCTTGTATGTCCATATTTTAATTGTAAAGGTTAAATGTCTTGTGATTCCTAAGAGAAATTAATGACAAAATTTGCCTATTAAACTTTCAACATAATTTGATTATGTTTTCTTCTGTCCCTAATTCAGAGTTACCCTGGCAAGAGGAAGGTATCAGCCATACCTGCTGTTACATCCCACAGGTCATCTTTATTCCTGTGGTCTCACTTGTACACTCCTAGAGTCATGTAAATGAAGATAGAACCAATTTGGCTGTTAGGATTTCAGAATTTTTATACAGTTTTTGTAGCAGAACGTATGTATTCCTAAAGATAGGAGAGCTAGCTGTGATTGTGCAGTAAGAGACCAGCACTTACAGAAACCATGGAGTTAGTGACCAACACTATTAGAGTTTGAAAAAAAGGATAGGCATTCATAAAAGCAACTACACAGCTTTACACATGCTAAATCATTAAGAAACATTGAGTACTACAATAAAGGTTGCCCAGTACCTAGAAAGGCGAACTGAGGCCTGCTTGTGTGTTATAGCTTGTGAACTATAGCTTGTGAACTATTGTGAAGTGAGAAGGAAAACAATCAGAAATGACAGGCAGGTATAGCACCAGAGTGGGTGGGTGTAGTTTATTATACAGGCAGCAGACTCGATGGATGTGTGAGGTGAATGTCTTGTGTATCTTTTTGTGTCTCTAAGCAGCTGGTTTTAGTGCTGTCCACTTTTCTGTGTTCACCTGGTGTTTCTTGTGGATGAAGTTGTACGTGTAAGAAAACATTTAAATCTTTTAAAGTCCTATGTCATCGATTTGGGAAAACCAAATATTCCTTTTCATTCTCAACTATGTACTTTCCCACGCAGGGCTGCAAGCATCACAGAGCCGTGCACAGTTAGTAAGAGGGACAGGGAGCAGAAAGTGAACAGGACACTGTGCAGGTATACCTGCAATGCTACCCAGTGCAGAAGTGTGTGGGCAGAGCTGGCGGGAAGTGGACAGACTCTAAGTTCATCTCCATCATCCCAGTGGAGTGCTACAGCCAGTTCTCACAGATTTTTCTCACAAGCCAACTTTTCCCCACGTTGGGCTCAGTGACAACAGGGTGGTAGTCTGAAATCGCCCTGGAGAGAGTAGTTAAAGTGCCTAAATTGACAATTGCTGCACTTCAGAGACATTTTGTTCCCAGGGAGCAGATTGTTAAAGCACATCTATGGCCTTGAAGTTTTTTTCTTTGGACATATCCAGCGCAAAGCAATAATGTCTACCTGTTTTAAATTTCTCCAGAGTGAGAGTCCTAGTCTTCACTAGAGAGTCTTATAACATCTCTCAGTCAGGAAATTTAATCTTAAGTCTAGTTGTACTTGTTGTATTGCTGTGATTTAAGTGCATTTCTGTGTCTTCTGTGCACTGCAGGTGTAAAAAGGTATTGTCTTTAAAATAGCCTTTCAATGACTAGATTTTTTTTATTAACAGTTTTTTTATATAACAGTTTATTTTTACATCATTTTGTACATTTTTTTTCCATCTCAATTGTAATCCCCGCGGGTTTCCCATCACTAAGTCACCCATGTGCCATCACCATAATCCCGTGCACTTCCCTCCCCACCCCACCCCACCCCCGTTTTTGATCCCATTCTCCACTCCACCCCCGCAAAATGTCTCTGGTATATGGCTGTTCATTATTCTTGTTATTTTCTCTTCTGGTCCATTATACTCCTGCTATGTATGAGTGAAACCATCCTGTATTTTTCTTTCTCTTTCTGGCTTATCTCACTAAGCATGATCTTTCCCAGCTCCATCAATGACTAGATTTTATGCATGCACACAAACTATAAAAATTATGGGCCTAATTCTGTCTCAGTTATTTTGCAAAGAGTGTAAATTGCTTTTTCTTTTTATTTGAGCAAGAAACCATTGGAATCAACATGAGTAGGTTTTGATTTTGTTTTCATAGGGATTGAGCCTAAACACAAATAGAAAAATATTCTCACATAAACTCTGATTAGTGACTGTGATATCTTTGTCTATATAGCTGACACCTTTGTATGAGCTAGTAAAAGAGGTACCCTGTGCCTCTGTGAAAAGACTATACTTGAAACGGGCTCTTGAGGAATATTTGGATGAATTTGATCCCTGCCACTGCCGACCTTGCCAAAATGGTGGCCTCCCCACCGTTCAGGGGACCCAGTGCTTGTGCCATTGTAAGCCATACACATTTGGTGTAGCCTGTGAACATGGAGTACTTGTGGGGGATCACGCAGGTGAGTGTGCTATATTTTCTTTACTTACTCTGGGCACATAGAAATGGAAATTAGGGCCTCCCTGGTGGTGCAAGAGGTTAAGTCTCAGCACTATGAATTTCTCAACAGCCACTGCAGCATAGAGTTAACCCACATGGCACAGCAGACTTCTCCTGCCTCTCCGGCTGTTCCCATCAGCAGTGTACTTCACTAAATCTGCCTGTTCTGCTCCCCACTCTGATTCTGGTGAATCCTCTCACCCAAATGCCTCTGACTTGTACCCCAGTTCTTTTATACATAAATAAATCTTTTTTTTTTAAAGGAAATTATCCTTCTCCTCCAGATTATTTGATGAGGAGGCGAAAGTCTCTTTTTGACACTTGAAGTTCACATTTCTCTCCTTAGTCTACCTCTAGATTACAGCTGCTGGGATCAAATGCCCACGACTGTCTGTCTTCTTTTGTGAATTAATAGATGCACATACCATCCATCCAGTTTTCTGTTCCAGATAGATCTATCCATCTATAGTCTTCTCATTAATTTTTTGTCACAATGAAGGGTATGGAGCTTGTGCTTGCATCTAAACTTTGTGAGGGTAAGCTCTAATTCTGGTTTGTATTATATATAAACTATTCACAAATATTGGTGCTTTTCACATAAAAGTCAACAGGATGACTTTGATTAAGCAAAATATGTATGTATATTTGTTTATGTATTTTTATGTATATTTGTTTCTATATATATTTACATGTCTATTTTCTAGAAAGTTCATTTCTTAAGATCAGGACTTTATTCTCAGAGCCTGATACAGGGTTTGATTCATAAAATCACTAATGAAAGGAACTGGCTAAACTTCGGTTGCTTATATTATAGACAAGCACCAGGAAGGTATCTTTGCCTTCAGCTTTGCTCGATTGCCTGGCTGATAAATGAAATTCCACCATGTGGTTCATACATTTGTGGCTTGGATTTCTGGTTATTTGATAAAATGGAAGCCCTCCTCTGTCCCCAACCTCCTTACTGTTAAGAATGAGCTCTGAATCTTCCTCAACAAGTGCTGAAGATCAGCTTCAGCTGAGATAGTGAGGGTCTTCTGCAGGAAAGGATAGCATCGGCGAAGGTGAGAGAGACAGAAGGAGAAAAGATGAAGTAGAAAAATGAGGAGACACAGACACCTGTTTAGGGTGAAATCATTTTCTGCCGATTGTCCCAGCAGGTCTTTATACATTACAGGTAAGCAGTGGGATTACATCAGTGTGTGTATAAACCAGAAAGATAATAATCATCACATTTTTCTTAAAGATAGTTTGGGACTTTTTGATCTCTTATTGAGACTGTGATATTCACACACAAAATGTCCCTATAGTGACCAGTCATTAATAAACAAAATATTCCTGTAGTGATGGGTTATCAAACAAAATATTCCTATGATGACCAGTTAGCTATTATAACTTAAGCAATCATTTTGTTATCAATGAACTTACATTTTAAAGTTACAGGATCTAATGTTAAGGAACTAGGAGTCAGAAAAACACCAATGCTGAGTGCACTGACATTTCCCTGCCCCTAAGGAAAAACTCCTTTTTTTGATCCACAATAGGAGCTTCTATTAATCACTATTCCTGTAATTGTTCTGTCAACTTAGTCTCTATATCTAACATAAGAATTAGGGGGATATTTCTTTCTTTATGGTCACTGATTATTATCCTATTAATCTTATCTAAAAAACCTTTCTATGTGAAAAGAGATTGGGGTGAAAGTTAAAGGAAAGAGTAGGAAAGCTTATTATTATTTATAACTCTATTAATTAAAACCAACTATGTTACTTAAAACTATAGATCTTTTATTGGGGACTGAGCAGGAAATTATTACAGCCTTAGGTTCCCAGAATTCTTGGACTTTGATGTGTCTCTCGTTATTGTGGGACCTAGATTTGTGTCAGCCTTCTCAAGCAGAGGAATGTTAATTATTTTACAATATACTGTGCTGTTCTGTGTACAGTGTTATTGTTATTGAACCAATCAATCCAATCAAGTACTTACTGATTTTATACTGAATGTATATTTGGACAATTGCTATGCTTTTGGGGAATGGCCAAAAACAAACCATACTTCTTAGGAACAGCCATAAACAATTGAAAAGAATCTAGCAGGAGCCAGCTGTGGAATATCCTGACTTTTCAGGTATTTTTCCCCTATTTCAGGATCTTGTCATACAACGTGGATAGCATGGCTCTTGCCAAACAAGTACTTTAGTACTAAACCACTTCTCTCTCACTTTACAGGAGGGGTTGATGGAGGATGGAGTTGTTGGTCTTCTTGGGAACCCTGTGTTCAAGGGAAGAAAACAAGGACCCGGCAATGTAATAACCCACCTCCTAGTGATGGTGGGAAATCCTGTATTGGAGAAACATCAGAAAACAAGCCGTGTGAGGATGAAGAGCTGGAGCATTTCCGGTAACGGAGACCAGACTTCCCGGAAGAGACCTTTGTGGTCTCAATGGAATATGTGGCTGCTGCTGTTGAGATTTTTTTTTTTTTAGATTTATTTATTTATGCATACAGAACTGGGCTACAGGCCAGAGGTGCAGGGGCAATGAGAGGATTCACCAGAGACAGAGTTGGGAGCAGAACAGGCCAATTGAGGAAGTACACTGCTGAGGGGAGCAGCAGGCCGGTCAGGAGAGGTCTGCCACGCCATGTGGATCACCTCAGGGTGGGGGCTCTAACTCATGCTGAAGAGACTTTAGCTTCGTAGTGTTGTGCTTTAACCCTCTGCGCCACTAGGGAGGGCCCCCCTGTTGTTGAGAAATTTAAAGATTAAGTGGCAATTTTTATCAGCCACTGCTTTGCCTTTAGCACTGGGTTAGTGGAAGGAGGGAGTCATGCTGGCACCAATTTATTCTTGTGAGAGTCAAGTTTTGCTGGCCCAGGAGTTCCAAAAGGCTGAGGGACCTGGAGACAGACAGACTGAGGGGACTGAGTTGCAACTGCCAGTATCTCCTGCCTGCTTGCTGTGTGGCCTTGGGCAAGTTACTTGCCACACCTCTAAAATTGGGATGATGACTGTAGCCAAAAGGATACTAGAATGTTGTCAAAATTGCAAGAGATTAGTCACACAAAATGATTAGTTCAGCCTCAAGCTCAGTAAGCATTTGGTAACAGTTCTATTACTGTTCAGTTCTATTACTCTCTCTTATTTGCTGTTTGCTTTAAGCACGAAGCCAGCACTTGAGATAACCAATATTTTGATTGATTAGTCCAAATCCTTGACATCAATTTTTTTGGGCTCAGGACGTTACAAAAGTTATCTCAAAAAATGTCTAGGTGATGATTCATTCTCCTGGGTCAGAATTCTTTATGCTGCACCCAGTGTTTTATGCCGTCCTCTTATGATGGGGAATGGGCAAGAAGTTTCTAACATACGTGGAAGCTCACCTGATTTGAAGAAATGTGTTGGATACTTGTGTATCTTCTAGATACATGGGAGTGTGGGATGCCTTTTTCCTAGGCTTCTGGTGAAATATTTCTTAATTTGTGCAAGTCCATCTCATTAATTGTGTTGTGTCTCCTCTTCCTTTCAGATTGCTTGAACCACATTGTTTTCCTTTGATTTTGACCCCAACAGAATTCTGTGCAACACCACCTGTTTTGAAAAATGGATTTGTCCAAGTGGGTTATGAGGTGTTTTGTTTTTTTTTTTTTTTGCCCTTGACATGTACTTTTTACTCCAAGATCCTCTCTACTGATGTCCTCATCTATTTCCTCTTCCCTGATGAAATAGTACTAAAAATATTTTATGTGTGCATTTTAGTTTTAGTGGTGTGGGGTTTAGTTTGTGACTCTTCTTTGGCCCAAGGTGGTTAGAATTCTGCACAATACAGTATATCTTCTGCAGGAAGGGGAAATCAGTGATACTTCCCAAAGAATTAGAAATGGAGTTATGCCGGAGGGCTGCTAGACTTTTCCATTCAAGCACTAAAATAAGAATCTATGAGCACATTCTCCCACATAGAGAATTATCCCCTTTCTTGCCACTGAAAGATGTCTTTATTGTTCATAAAAACAGAATTTGGCATGGCATATTTAGGGTCATCCAGGAGACTATTCGGTCATTATACATTTTTCTCATTGAGGAAGGAACACAACTCAGCTGCCACTTGTCATTTGGGGAATTTTCTTGGCTTCAGGGCCACATTAATTCATGCTCTTCTTACTCTTTGTGGTGATAAGACTGACCCCAAGTACCAGTAACGCATCTTCATAGCTCATAGGAGATATTGCCCATCAGGACAAACTCTCCAGGCTTACAACCTAGCTTCTTCCACAAAGTTCTTTGCCTCTTAAATTCTAGGCCCTTAAACATATACTCATAGAGACTTTGCTGAAGTGTCCCCAACTTTAAATTTTGATGGAAGAAGTGTGTGTGTGTGTGTGTGTGTGTGTGTGTCTGTAGAGAGAAAGAGAGAGAATGAATGAGAAAAAATCTAGTATATTCAACGTGAATACTGTCCCATTAACTGCAGTCACCATATTTGAGGCTGTTCCTCACAGAAGCATGTGCTTGGGGAATGAGAGACCAACAAACGCATAAATTTTAGCAGACCTGAATCTACTGTCCCAATTCCAGTGCATGTGTTGTGGGACTCTGAACACTACCTCATGTTCTCCATTTTTCTCATTCCGTATATTTAGTGTAAAACCCGAGAACCATTTTTCTTTTTAAATTGCTATGGTGGTTCTGCTCTACAGCCAGCTATGAGTTAGACTATCCCATATAGAAGTTCCTTTTGAAGGCAGAAGAGTCTAGGGACTAAAAGCAAAGCAAGTCAAGTGTTCTCCCCGTTTTTCTTCATATTTCAATATTAACATGGGTCCTCTGACTCCCATGATGGAGTCAGACAATGAAATGGAGGAGAAGAGAGATGGACAGTGAGAATAAGGAGACACTGGTAGTGTTATTCTAATGCCTAGAGCAAGCTGATGGTGTTCTAAGTCTTTCCCCGAACAATTTTATTCACCCTTCTGTTGGGTTGCAGAGAGAGATAAGGAAAGGAACCCAGATGATCCCAGACAAACATGTTCACTCCCTCCAACCTCAGACTTACTTCACTCTGAAGCTCAGCTCCTGTCATTGTAGGCTAATGAAATATCCTTGAATTCATCCAGCTCCAGGAGCACTTCCCTTATGGGATGAAGTCAGCCAGTGTAGTGGGAGAAGAGAACATTATGCTTCCCCTAAAAGTCATCAGTAGGAAACAAATTTCCTGAACATACTGATAGGATTTGGACATTTCTGCTCATTTGGTGGTATTTATAAATCACTGGAATTTATCAGGCAAAATTGCCAGTGCCATAACACCTTACTCTGAAGGACATTTTCGAAATCTGAGAGCAAATAGCCTTGTGCTGAAAGCAAAAGGAAAATAAGTTACTTGGACAGTGTCCACTAAAGCGATTAAAGTAAAATGCTTAGAATTGTCACTGGTATTTTGGGGGTCGATCAACAAATTATAATGCACTGATATTAATGTCTATTTCAATTAATGGTGATGCCAATGTTGCCACCTAGGACTATACTGAGAGAGTTTTTACCAATAGTTTTTTTGATCAGTTGTTAGAATATAGGTTGCCTGATTAATTAAAACGTGGCATGATCTATAGTTCGATATATATAAGAAATATTTTGTTAATGCAAAATAGACAAACCTTTCCACTCTCTTTTATTTCCATCTAGGATGAAGGCACCCGGTTTCCTGTTGGGAAAAACATAGTATATAGTTGCAATGAAGGATTCTCTCTTGTTGGAGACCCTGTTGCTAGGTGTGGAGATGATTTACAGTGGCATGTTGGGGAAATGCACTGTCAGAGTGAGTAGCACAGTATATTATTTATACTGGTTGCAGTATATTATTTAAGAGGAGAGGACAATGCAGAGAGTAAGTTGGGATAAACAGCTGCTCACCTGCATGCCCCATGTTTTTCACTAACATCCCCCACCTTTTTGAAGGCTCATGTGATCATGGTCAGACTGCAGGAGTACCTTGAAAACACCCTCAACATTCTAGAGTTGAAAATGTTCCCATGAAGTGAACCGTATTTTATTGCATGTCTAAAGTTTCTGGTACAAACTAAGATAGGACAGAGAGCTCAGTTCAGGTTCACATTATGAGGATATTTTTTTGGGTTCAGTTATTGGAGGGCACTCCAGTCAACCTACTACATGTTTTGAATCCTATTCTGTCCAGATGTTGACATCTGGGTAAGTTCTTCCCGTTTACACCCAGATTTTTCTCTCCATTGTACTGGAATAGAAGTTCATCCAGCAGATGAGTGCCTAGCTATAGCCTTAGCAAATTGTCTGTCCTATGTCAGCTGGTCATTGCTATGAGTCAGTTTTAGTGCACGTCACATTTTTGTGTTTACACCTCTTGTGTTTACACTTGTTGGAGTCAAAGGGTACATAGACATTTAGACTTAGTCTTCCAAGGGGTTGTGCTAGCAACAGCCAGAAGCAGAGAAGTATGGATGGCTGAATCACCTACACTTGATATCATCTAGCTTTTAGAAAGTGCAGCCATAATACTGTTGAGTGTGTAGTGATATCTTACTTTTTTTTGTTTTTTGTTATTTTTTTTAAAGATTTATTTATTTGTTCATAGAGAACTGGGGTACAAGCCAGAGGCTCAGGGGCGGCGAGAGGCTTCACCAGAGACAGAGTGGGGAGCAGAACAGGCAGATCACCGAAGTACACTGCTGAGGGGAGCAGCGGGCGGGTCAGGAGAGGTCTGCCATGCCATGTGGTCACCTCCGGAGCAGGCGGGAATCGAACTCATGCGGAAGTGGCTTTAGCTTCTCAGTGCTGTGCTTTAACCCGCTGCACCACCAGGGAGGGCCGATATCTTACTTTTTAATGTGTATTTTTGTATTTGTACTTTTCCTTATCACTAATGCTGTTAACCCTGCTTTCATGTATCTATTGGTCATTTGGATATTCTCTTCAGTGAACTTGCTGCCCAATCCTTAGCCTGTTCTTTTTCTGTTCAGTTTGACACTTTCTTATTGTTTTGCAGGACCTCTCCCTTTTTGTCCCCCACACCCCACTCCCCTTTGCCTGTCTTCCTGGAGTTCTTGCTGAACATCCAGAAAAAAAGTTGAACTACTCTTTGGCCAAGAGTAAATATTTATTAAAAATAATAAAGCCAAAATTGAGTTACTTCTGCTGGAAGAGTTTCTTTTCCTTGATTGTGAAACTAGCAGTAAAAATTGCATTGCCTCAGATTTGTTAATCTAAAAATGTCTGTTTTTAAAAGATGTTTTTCTGAGGGATCTATAAATTGAGTAAGGAACCCTAGGGTCACAGTTATTTTCCTTAAAGCATTTATGATAATCCATTGCCTTCTCGTTGCACTGTCTCCTAGAGAGAAGTCAACTCTAAGTCTTTTTTTTTTTGTGTTCCTATATCTGGCTCATTTTAAGACATTATTTTGTCTTTGTATTTTAGCACCAGCCCTACTCTGTGTGTGCTTGTCTTTGTCTTTATCCTACTTGATAGTCAAAGTACTTCTTGAACTTGTACATTAATGTCTTTTGTCAAATAAGTTCAGCTTCATTTCTTACCAAAAAATGGATCTTATGGTGAAAATGATTCAGAATATTTTTGGCAGTCCACAGTTCATGAAAGAGATTGTGCGGTTCTTTTTGTAAAGTCATCATTTCTTATTTACTTTCCACAACTAGGCATTTTCTCCTTACCATTTTTTTCAAATATACTTGAGCTAAAAACATAATCAAGAAAGAATAGAGATGGGAAGCTGAAGAACCCTTAACATTTTCATGGTCCCAGAGTCAAAGGTGTTTACAAAATTTCAGATAACAAAATATCAAATTAGATACAGGCTATTTAATGATATGCTAATGAAAATACCTCAGAAAAAATTTGGTGAACTTTACATGACTAGAGAGATAAATAAATGATAGCTGTTATAAATGTGGTTTTCTCAGCTAACTAGACTGATTATTTTAAATTGTCCCATTGCTTTGAGCACAGGGTGTGGAGAACCAACTTTGTCACTCATTGGTCATTCACATGACAAGCACAGGGGGACAATTCTTTCAAGGATCCCTGAGGAGTGACGTCACTTCTTCCTCCTTGTCCTCCAGGGGGAATGAGCTAAGAGTTCAGTTCCAGTCCACACTGTCTTTTTTTATTTTTATAAAGGTAAATTAGAAAGCAATGAACTTGTGGTCTTCTCTCTTTTATCTTTAGAAATTGCCTGTGTGCTGCCGGCACTGATGGATGGCCTGCAAGGCCATCCCCACAAACCTTTTTACACAGTTGGCGAGACGGTGACCTTGTCCTGTTCAGGTGGCATGTCCTTAGAAGGTTCTGCAGCATTTCTCTGCGGATCCAGCCTTAAGTGGAGTCCTGAGATGAAGAATGCTCGCTGTGTGCAAAAAGGTGAGCGACTCCCCGGTCTGTCCAAGGACGTGAGCGCTCGGGAGGTACAAGTCCTTGCTGCGGTCCTTTCTGGCCCCTCATTGTCGTAATTGTCCTTCTGGTCATCGCTGCCACACTGGGAGAAGGGGTCAGTTTGCAGACTGGGAACAGCTTCTTTTCGCTTGCTGCAGATAGACTCAGGCTGTAAGGAAAGTCTGCTGGTTCTGAAAGTTTAACTTAAATCCTTCATGTGTAGGTGGCAAGAGACAGACCAGACTGGGATATAGGACATACAGAATAAAACCATAAAAATCACACAAAAAATCCTTCATGTGAAAAATTAACTTTATATTATGATACTAAGAAACGAAAGGACTTAAAAAACCTGGTTGGATTTTCTCTTGTTTTGAAGGGACTTTTTCTAAGTAGAGAGCATAATTTATATAAAACTGTATTCATTTTTGAGCTCTTGGAGAGTTTATTAATGTTGAGTTGTAAGAAAAGTCATGACATATATATATTTTTAATGACCTGTACAGATAGTTCTAAAGTTAAAGAGAACAATATACTGTTGATGTATTTGTATGTTTTTGTTTTTTACTGCAAAGGAGATTATATATTTGTTTTCTAACATGGATGCTGCAGTCATTTTATAGTGCAATGTAGTATGCAAAGTGTTTTTTTCACTTACCAGCAAAACTGAGAACAGTTTTAAATAAGGGTGTTTCTAAGATCTGTATTTTGGAAGATGGGGTTAACAACTACTTTTAAAGTAAGCCTGTAACAAAGAATTCCAGGATTTTTGTCCTCCAAAGTTGAGGTCTTCAAATACCTGATGTATCAGTAGGCTTTTAAAAAATTGTGGTTAAAATATATTAATGTAACAAAATCACCATTTTAACTATTTTTAAATGTACAGGTCTGAACATTGCCAAAACTGTGACCATCACCACTGTCCCCAATACATTTTCGTCTTCCCTAGATAAAGCTCTGTATACACTGAACACTGCTCCTTAATTTCTCCCTCCCCATCAGTGTTTAGTCTTGATGTGAAAATATTCTAAGATGCTAAATGTACATGCTTCAGGTGGATGCAGAGTTTATTAATCAAGCTATGAAAGTAGCAAAACTATGTTCTTCAATGCAATCATCTTCTGTCCAGCTAATTCTACCAATGATTTTTAATGCAGTAACTATAATCACTTTTAGAAAACAATTTAAAATCTGAAATTTGATCCTTCTGATTAGCAAATCATGCCTCAGAACTAATATACATGAGTTTATTATTGAATTTTAGTTTTAGTATATCAAGATTAAGCTTTTTATACCCCAACACTTTTGGAATCTTGAGCCTGATCATTCTTTTGTTCTTTTTTTCAGAAGTAAGTAGAGTTTGTTCTGAGTGAGCATCAATTAATCATATTTACAGAAAGAAATTTGTAAAGTCATATTAGTCATGTCAATAGATTATAGCAAAAGTATTAAATAAAATTGAACACCATTTTATGATGATGGCAATGTTGCTGTAAAGTCAATCCTTTCATTTTTTGGTTATCTAATTTAGATGAAATCAAAAAGTAAGTTTTTACCGAGATAGCAGTGGTCTACACGGGGTCACACCGCCTCAGATTGCTGTCACCACATGGGCCTGGAAACTCCTTATCGTGGGGGCGTCTCCTGTTCATTCAGTTTATTAGCATCCCAGGTCTCTACCTGCTGCTGCCCATAACACCTTCCCATTGTGACAGCCAAACAGACTGGCCAAATGCTCCCAAGGGGGCAGCTGTGCTCATGGTTGAGAAGCACTAGTCTAGGTAATACTATTAAAACCCATTTTATTTTGTAATAATTTCAGATTTTAGAAAAGCTGAAAATAAAAGTTTCTATATGCCCTTTACCATCTTCCATACTATCAGTATCTACATAATTTGACGACATGAGTTAGTTGGTGAAAACTAAGACATATGGGTACAATACTATTGACTAAGTCACAGATTTTTTCACAAAGCACCATTTGCCCACTCTGTCACTTTCATAATACCGGTTCCAATTCAGGATACTCCTTTGCATTTAGGATAATCCTGTTTTTTTTTGTTTGTTTGTTTGTTTGTTTTTATTAAAAAGTTTATTTTTACATCATTTTTCACATTTGTTTTTTCATCTCAATTGTAATCCCCGCGGGTTTCCCATCACCAAATCACCCCTGTGCCACCACCATAGTCCCGTGCATTTCCCTCCCTCCCCCCCCCCCCCGTTTTTGATCCCATTCCCCACTCCACCCCCACAAAATGTCTCTGGTCTATGGTTGTTCATTATTTTTGTTATTTTCTCACCTGGTCCATTATACTAGGATAATCCTGTTTTTAAAGAGAAATGTTTAAAGAGTGAGTGTCCTCATTCCATTGTTGTACATGGCAGGCTAGCTTTACACTGCTATCTTTTTTACACGTTTCTGAATTGTTTACAAGATTTTACTGTCATGTCTAGACTCTTCAGTTTTCCAAACTGAGGAACTAAAGTTTTATATTCATAAAACATCTTCTTCAAACTGCCTTTATAGATACAGCCACTAGTTCAATGATGGGAGAATATCACTAAATCCACTGTAATGTTGCTGGCAGGAAGTAGAGTTCACAGGGACATTCTAGGTTTTTCACACTGTGATTAGTCACAGCTGAGGAAATGGCAAAGAGTCCACTCATGAACTGGGCCCAATGTTTTCCTGTCATAACTGGCATGATGAATGACTTTTCATCAGTTTGCAAAAAGCACACAGTAATGGGAAGGTGTTTATTAGTACAAGTACCTCCAGACATTGGCTCACAGTTGAGGGGAGACCACTCAGACATTTATAAGGAAGAGTTTTTTCTAGGTCTCTTGACATACCTGGGAGTTCTCCATGTTGGGCTAAGTTAGGGTGCTACCTCCTGTCCCACCGAGGTACTGTGGGCTACATGCAGCCCAAACAAAAGTTTATAAACACCAACTTCTTGATGAAAGGAGTAGAAAAGGGTGTAAATCCTCACTCATCCAAAGTTGAATGTTCAAATTAGCACCAATTTCCTGACTTTTCTGAACTTCAGTTTCCGCATTTCTTTCATGGGCATTTACCAAGGAGGATTCAATATCACAATGTAAAAATATGCATGGCCAACAAGAAATATTCAGGAAATACTGGCTGTTCTAACCAGTGCAGTGATTTGTAGGGTGTTTCTGGGATCATTTTCTCCCTTGTAAAATATTTACAGTGTTGTGGGTTTTTTAAATTATACAATCTTGTTGCAATTGAGACTTTTATAGAACCTGGTTCAACAATTAAAATCACAACTTTTAACATGAAGAAATTTTTCTTCTAGTAATGGTATCTTGTTTATCCTCTTCATTTAGCCCCTCCTGTGACAGAGGCAGTACCTACATGTCAGCCCTGGGAGAAACTGCAAAATTCTAGATGTGTTTGTAAAATGCCCTATGAGTGTGGGTAAGCTCTGTTTGCTCATATCTATTTTATTTAAAGATAAATGGAGGGATTTCTTAGTTACCCATCACTGTTAGAGGGGAGATCCTCTTCCCTAATACTCTACTATGCTGCTCTCTACTAATCATAGCTTGCTTTGATTCATTTTTATTCCTCTTTCCATCTCTTCTGATTCATTTAGTTTATTAGCAACCTGTTTAGAGATATGGTGTGAGTTTTCATATAGGATACTAGTGACAAAGTCGGTAGCCCTTGAAAAACCTCCATCATTTGACTTGTTCGATTCTATTTAAAGCTTGACTAAACAGAAAAAAAAAAAAAGGATGTTCTTGTTTTGTATATTTAGTTCTTGCTCAGGGAAAAATATAAAGGAGCTTGTTAAAAAATAAAATCCACAAATTTAGAGATCTTATTGGCTTTATTAAATGACTCATGAATCAGGTTGTATCCCCTCCAGCTCCCAGAAAGGCTTTGCAAGAAGTTGTACAAATCGGAAGGTTTTTATACTCAGAAACAGGTTGGGCAAGGTTAACAAAAGACAAGAAACATTATTTCAGGCAGAGTTACCTTCCTTCAGGAGACTATGGCGAGGACTTCATCTGCTATGCAAAATTGCATCATCTAAAGTTTCACTACAGGAAGGCTTTCCTTACCCATCAGCATTCAGAAAGGTGCTGTTTTTATTAATGACTTTCAAAATGTCCAAATTTCAGCATTTTAGCACCAATGTTTAAGAAAAACTAACTAGTCTAACTAACTAGAAATATTTCAAGAGAAATATTTCTAAACTATATTGTAAACAAAGATACTTCGAAAAATAACATTGGAAAATACGGTTTGATTATCTCTTGAGGATTCCGTCACCAGCTGTGGATAACGCTGTGTTTTGAGCATAGGCTCAGCATGGCTGGGCCAGGATGAAGCTGCTGCTCAGTCCCAGCCAGTGGGCCCAGCCTGCGCCATCTTTGCTGCTTTTCTCTTATCTAACCACCGGCTGTTGCTTGCAAACCTTTCCTTCCCTTTTGACTTGCTGTGTGTCTAGATGAAACAAGACACACCAGACATCTAGATTTATAAAATATAGGAAAACCAAGAACAAAATAGTTCATTTTGAAGACCAGGAGGGCTCTTCTGCTTCATTCTTTTTGCTTTGCAGATACTGAAAGTCCAAATTCACAAATAGAGATCTAACTGGCTTCATTAAATGAATGAGCCACATCTAGACACTGTGAGGAGTTACACAAAATGGAGGGTATTTATAGACAGAAAGAGCATAGGTAAAAGCTATTAGCGAAAGAAAAGATTATTTCAGGAAAAGAAGCCACCCTTAGGGGAAGGCAAGGATCTTATGCAGATGACCTCACAGGGGCTGACTAGGAAACATCGATTTGTCTTTTAGCTACAGGGCTGGAAGAAGGGGCAGCCCAGAACCCCCAGATCTGCCCAGTCTAAATAGGTCCTGCCATCTGCCACATCAAGACAAATCACATAAGAACCTTTAATGGAAAGGAACTTTAACACAATGAGTGTGCAATACAGAAAAGACAAAGAATATAGCCTGTAAATCAAACACCCAAAGTTACCCATCCCTTCATGGGTAAAATTCCACCCGAAAAGAATTGGCCCAAAGCAAGGCCTGAAAGCCCACTACAAGGCTAAAACACCTTCTAGCTGGGACCCATAGAAAAGGGTCAGAAATGGCCAGACAACTGGAAGGAAAAGAGCAAAATCACTATCAAGATAAATGCTGCCATAGTCAACCTCCCCGTGGGTCCCTCACCCACATCTGTTTCAACTAGTCCAGGATCAAGAAACAAGAGCCACTTCACATGTCTCTCTGCTCTTTGTGGCTCCCTCAGATCACCTTCTGGCTCTCCATCCTGCTTCCTTCCTCCTCAGTCTCCTCTCCAATTTCTGTCTCCTGAGCATTTTCACTGCTCAGCTCCACCTTCTTTTGAGGGGGGTGGGGCAGGGAACCTGAAACCTTCCCTTTTCTTGGGGACCACCCTGTTACAGGTTTAGGATGACACTTTAGATGTGGAAAGGTTAAACCTACAGTGATATTAGTTATGAAGTGCTTGTGTTAGGGGTATAGGCTGGGCACAAAAGACTCCATTTTGTTTTTTCCTGTTTTGTTTTTGTTTTTGATAGTGGTCACACAGAGGCTAAGCTCAGACCCTCACCTTTCCTTTCTTAGTTTCAGTTTTTTTGTTGTTTTTTTTTTTAAAGATTTTTTTTTCTTTATTCATACAGAATTGGGGTACAGGCCAGAGATGTGGAGGGTGATAGGATTCACCAGAGACAGAGTGGGGAGCAGAACAGGCAGATGGGCGAAGTACACTGCTGAGGGGAGCAGCGGGCGGGTCAGGAGAAGTCTGCCACGCCATGTGATCACCTCCTGGGCAGGCGGGAATCGAACTCATGCGGAAGTGGCTTTATATTCTCGATGCTGTGCTTTAACCCGCTGCGCCACCAGGGAGGGCCTTTAGTTTCAGTTTTTAAGAATAAATGAAAATCCTGTAACTAATGTCATTTAAAAAATGCTCTTCAGATCCTCCTTGGCTGTATGCGCTCGAGATGAGAGAAGCAAAAGGATACTGCCCCTGACTGTTTGCAAGATGCATGTTCTCCACTGTCAGGGTAGAAATTTCACTCTCACTGAAGAGAGCTGTGCTCTGCCTGCCTCCAGCAAGAAAGCTTGTGGTGTGTGTCCCCTGTGGGGGAAATGTGATGGTAAGGACCCCTTCATCTTTGGACTATAAGAATTTTTCAATCTAAAATCTTAGGAGGCAATTCCAAAGATAAAATGTTTATTTGGGATCAAAGAATTGTAATTTGAAGTGGGTCAAATCCTATATAACCATGAGAGGGGGATGCAGCACCAAGTCACTGTCCTCCGTTTCCCCATCTGCAAATTTGGGAGCCAAACTATGTAAGGTCTCTCACCATCCTTCAGACCCTCCTTATGGTCTGTATCTGTGGGTCCCTTTCCCCTGACTCCTTCATGGTTTATAACAGGCCTTATTTTGGCTTCATCACAGTCAGCCTGCTGGCCTATTTCAATGCAAATTTCATTCACTCTTCCCTTGATGCTCAGGTATGCTTTCCTCCCTAACTCATTTCTGACTTGTTTTTGTGGGTTATTTGGCCTTTTGTTTTGCAGAGGAACAAAACTGCCACCCCCAAACATAACTGTTGTACAAAAAGTGGTTCGTGGGGTTGCTGTGAAGGCTGGGTGGAGTTGTTTTTAAGAGCCCTTTACATGAAAACCTTTCTTTGTTAGCTCCCTCAAGTCACTGGGGAGATCTTGTCTTCTTAACTCTTTTCGTTTTTAAGATTTATTTATGCACACAGAATTGGGGTACAGGTCAGAGGTGCAGGGGCAATGAGAGGGTTCACCAGAGACAGAGTGGGGAGCAGAACAGGCAGGTCGACAATGTACACTGCTGAGGGGAGCAGTGGGCGAATCCAGAGAGGTCTGCTGTGCCATGTGGATCACCTGCAGCCCTGGATCAAACTTGCTCTGAAGTGGCTGCCTCTAGCTTGCAGTGCTGTGTTCCTACCTCTTGTGCCACCAGAGAGGGTCCTCTTAACTTTTTTCAAGGGAGGAGGTAGCATTTATATCTGCGTAGAAGTTACAGGATGGTCTCCTGTGCCTTCCCTGGTGACTAACTGATCTCCTTTTCTCCCCCCACCTAGATTCTTCTGCCTTAGCTATTTAAGGTGGCATCTGAAGCCTCAGCTCAGTTATGCTGGGTCTCTCCCATGCACGCAGGGGGTGCAAGTTATTATTAAACATCTTTTTGACTTTTTCCTCTTATTGATGTGCCTGGTGCTTGTTTATTTGCCAGCCTAGAAGAACCCAAGGGGGATGAAGGGGATACAATGATTTCCTTTGTTCCCTGACAGTTTCCTGCCTCTTTCAATGCAAATTTCATGTTTTGATCTCTTTGTCTCTGGGCTGAGCCTGCCCACTCAACTACTAGCTGAGGTTCTGGAATTTTCACCCTAGATTTCTGGTTCCCTTGGGCTGCAGTGAGGCAGAGAGAGCTGGAGTTTGTGGTAGAGATGCCACCTCTCTTGGTGCATCTGATAGGAAGCCTGACCCCAGCCTCAACATCTGTTTATTCAGAGTGGCACAAAGGGCCTCACTTCCCAGCTCTAGGGTTTTCCTTGGGGGTAGCTGATGCTGTCACTGACAGCGGGAAGTTTCTACAGTGCTCTGGTTGGTACACAGTAACTTTAGAAATGTTGTGGAGCAGCCACGTGCAGGGTTGCCAGCTCCGGCTACCAGCTCCCACCCAGCAAATCTTCTGTGCTTCCTTTTCCCTGGGCCCCCTGGCACTCCCTCCCTCACATGGGCTCCTGGTCTTGCCTCTTTCATAGTCACGCAGCTCATTCTCTTGTAACTAAGGTGTGCCTCTGGGTAATGCCAGTCTTGTAGACACATGCCCACACCATGCTCCGAGTGTCCACACGCAGGCCACGTACCCATGCTCCCAAGAACCTTCTATGTGTTTTGGCCTGACTTCTGTGACCGGCCACAAGGAAGAAAGATGGGAAGCAGAAAGGCTGAGCAAGTAAAGTTTATTGCTCCCGGGCAGCAGCTGAGACGGAGACCCTAGGGTGGGGTCCGCAGCTACTGCCAGTGCTATAGGGGAAAAGGGTCTCTTATATAGATTCTAGGGTCACATTCCAAAGGGGTGACTCATTGCTGTGCCCCTTGATGCTAGGCCCAGTTCCTCCCACGGTATCTCCCGGATGTGAGGCCCAGTGAATTATCACACTTGAATGTGAGGCCCAGTTTATTATCGCCCTTATCTAGTCCCACTGGTAGTTGTGTTATCACAGCACCTGGTCGCTCCCAACACTATGTTAACACAACCAAGGCTGCAGGTGATAGTCACAGAGGTTAATGGCATAAAAAGCCTGATGAATTCACTCACCCTATAGGAGGTAAGGTGCTTTGAGTGTCTTACCCTCACAAGGTGCCTCTAAGCATCCCTCTTGCTTGTTTTTCCAGATCAAAGTGGCCAGTGTGTCTGCAGAGAAGCCTCAGAATGCAAGGAAGAAGGACTTCAAGTGTGTGTGGTGGTGGATGGCAGAGAACAGACCATGACAGAGTGCGAGGCTGGCACCCTCCAGTGCCAAGGGCAGAGCATCTCAGTCACCAGCATCAGGGCCTGTGGTGCCCAGGCCCACTAGGCTCCTGGGTGCTGGTAATAGGTTTGGTGGGTGTATCCAAGCCACTGTGGCTGGGTTAAAGATCTGCATTACCGGCACTTAACTTCTGCATAGACACGTTCTTTCTCCTTCCCCTCCAGTGCTCACTTCGGTATTCCGTGCCAGTCAATGTGTAAACACAACCTGGTGTTCTCCCAAACCATGATCCAGGTGGGCTTTTTTCTCCTTTTTAAAAATCTTAGGATAAGGAATATTCATGAGAATTTGCATGAGCTGTGTGCGCTTAGAAAAATGGCGAAGTTCCCTGGGCTTGAGGTTTTTGTTTTTTTTTTTTTTGTCTGAAAAATAAAGAATTAAACTCAAATGTGTCTGCAGAGAAGCCTCAGTGCTAGGATGTTATTAAGTTTGATTGACCCCAACTGTGGTCCAAAATGCTTCCTATAAATAGGTTAGGGAAACCAAGAATAGAGAGGTTCCCCTCAATGCCATAAATACAAAAGGAACTTTGAAGGGAAAAAGACAGATACAATTATTCTATCCCAACTGGTAATCTCTGGCTTCATTCTATTGACTCAAACACCACAAGTAGGGATCCCTAATCTTGTAGGAGACTGAAGCACTGAATGTCACCGTGAAATTCATCACACTATGACCACAGGGGTCTTCTGCCTTCTTGTCTGAGAACAAATACAATTCAGTCTTCTCTTTAGGGCTTTTCTTTTGTATATGTCAAACAGGAGGCCTGCAATTTGGCACCCTCCTCCCCTTTTCTTTTGTAAGAACCATCATTCATGCCTGTGCCATTCAGTGATTGTGTATTTGAGAGAGCAATTTTCTCTACCGTGGATACACGCTCAGATTGTTCAGGGGGTATACAGGTAGATCAATTTGAAGCATTGGCCTTCTGTTTATTTCTTATTCATCTTTCATCAAAACAAAAAAGCCGTGGGAGGTGAAATGAATGGGCTTAAATGGAATTTAAAATACGCTTTCATTACAAACAGTATCTGTATTTTTCTGATACTGATAAAAACATTTCAGTAGAACTTTGCTTAAAATGACAATGATTAAGAAACTCATTAAAGATACTATCCTTTAGAAGTTTTTGATCTGTATTATGTTTAATTTTTTTTTTAAAGATTTATTTATTTGTACATACAGAACTGGGGTACAGGCCAGAGGCTCAGGGGCGGTGAGAGGCTTCACCAGAGACAGAGTGGGGAGTAGAACAGGCAGATCGACGAAGTACACTGCTGAGGGGAGCAGTGGGCGGGTCAGGAGAGGTCTGCCACGCCATGTGGTCACCTCCGGGGCAGGCGGGAATCGAACTCATGTGGAGGTGGCTTTAGCTTCTCAGTGCTGTGCTTTAACGCGCTGCGCCACCAGGGGTGGGTCCCTGTATTATGTTTAATTTTAAAGAATTTTTCAATGAAGAATGACTAATGTGTTCTTTTAAAATTTAAATTTTTAAACACTTTATTGAGTTATGATTGACATGTAAAAGTTTGTGTATTTAATATATACAACTCTGAGTTGGAGGATAAATATACTATAAAACTGTCACAAGCATTTAGACAGATCCATTGTCTCCCAAAGTTTTGTCCTAACCCTTTTACTTTTTGTGTGTGTGGTAAGATATGAGATCTTCTTTCATAAAAATTTAAGTATAGGCCCTCCAGGGTAGCACAGTGGGTTAAAGCGCAGCACTGCAAGTGAGTCAGCTGCTTCAATCCCTGGCCCTGGAGGTGATCCACGCGGCATGGGAGGCCTCTCCTGGCCTGTCTGTTGCTCTCCTGCACTCTGTGCTTCGTTGATCTGCCTGCTCTGCTCCCTACTCTGTCTCTGGTGGAGACTCTCACCGCCCCTATACCTCTGGCTTGTGCCCCAGTTCTGTATTCACAGATAGATAAATCTTTAAAAAAAAAGTGTTTAAGTATATATTACCATGTTGTTAGCTATAGGCTGTACCACGGGTCTCCATACCTTGTTTATCTTGCAGAATAACTAACACTTGACACCCTCTAATGATGTCGTTTTTGGAGTGCGGGGTCTTTGGGTTCACTCTGGGAAAGAATTCACCAGAGCTCCCTTTTTAGCGGCACATGGCAAGTTACTCCATAGACTCAGTTATATTTAAAGAATAAGTTTATTAGGAAAGGAAAGGACACTTGCATAGGCACAAGTGGGCAGGGAGAGCTGCCCGGGAAGGGATAGGCTTGCAGTGAAAGGCCTGCATGCTCACAGGCAGGTGGCCTTAGGAGAGTGGCCTCCACTCAGGGAGGTCAGTGCAGAGAAGTCCTGGCATGGTACAGGTCACCGGCAGGCAGGTGGCCGCTGCCCTGCAGAGGGAGAGAGTGGGTGGAAAAAGCACCTGCATAGTCACAGGTGGACAGAAGACTGTTGTCCCATGCTGGTGCAGACTGCCCTGATGTAGACAACTTCTCTTTGGGAGGAACTCACAACCTGTGAGCTTAGGCTTGTTGATTTTGAATAAAATATGAAAGGACTAGACACTCTCCAAGGGCAGAGACTCACTAACAGGTCCCATCTCCACATCCTTTTCTCTTATATTTTGGGTCTGAGCTCTATACACCACCCCCAGCATTCTGTTATGAGCTTGGACCACCCTTCGACATCTTGGCAGATGATTTTGATTTTGATGGCTGTGTCAAGAATTTTGATTTTTATGGCTGTGTTAATGGCTATGCTAACCCCTTCTAGCCATGGCTCTGTGTGAATAAATCTTGTGATGTCTCCCCTTCATTCCTTCCCCCATCGTAACTATCATCTCTCCTACTTTCCCTTCCCCTAGTCCCTGGCAACTACCATTCTACTTTCTACTTTTATGAGCTTGACTATTTCACATATAACTGAGATTACTTGAGGTTTCATATGTAACTGAGATAACAGTCTTTATCTGGCTTATTTCACTTAACATTGTACCTTCCAGGTTCATTCATATTATCACAAATAGTGGAATTTCCTTTTTTTGTGGCTGAATAGTTTTCCACTTTGTGTTTACCACATTTCCTTTGTGCATTCACCTCAGCATGGCTATTTAGGTTTTAATGGTAAGCAGGGGAATCAAGTCAGCAGAGAGATGATTTGACCCCCCTCCCCAGGGTGCTGCCGCCTTTTTAACCCCTCGCTCCTAGCCACAGGTGTGCACACTTGTATGTTCACACACATAGCCCTCCCAAGTGTCCATAATCAGGCATTCATGCCCCACACCCATGCCTTGTCTGCGTTAATAGGATCCAGGCCACAGATGATAGTCACAGAGGCTAGTGGTGTAAAAAGCCTGACTAATTCGTTTATAGACCCAGAAGTGGAAATGATTGATCATATGGTAGTTCTATTTTTAATTTTTTGAGGAACCTCCATACTGATTTCCATTATGTACCAATATGTTCTAACCCAAAATTTTCTGTCTGATCTAGGTCAGCTTTTTATGCTAAACTGTCCTTTAAGTGAAGATTCATGCATATAAGGAAGTTACAAGGAGGCAAACTTTATTGACACTTATGACATTAGGACAATGCTTCATTGAAACCAGTTGCATTTATTAGAAGGTATTATGGAGTTAATGTCTACTGTGTTTAGAAGGCTAGATTTGAAAATGCCAGGCCTGGATGCATATCCTGAAGCAAAAAAATGAGTAATTTATTTGGGACGAGACATCCGCATCTTTCTAATAAATATTTTCCCTCTTAAGTTAGGATAGAGTTGACTGTTTTCTAGTCCTTTCTTAACACAATGTTGTTAATACTTTCACATGTTGTAGAAGATTGAAGGCTGGAAACAAACAAACAAAAACTAGCAGATGTGACATCTAGACCATTTTAGAAAAATGTTTCAGCAGTTAGTGAAGAAGAAACAGGGGTTAATGAACAATTGGTAGTAAAATGGTGAGCATTAAGCTGATGTTGGAGACATGCTGTCTTGCTTATTAAATTTCACGGCTTCCTTTCTTTTCTGAACATTCTCACAGTTGACTTTTCTTCTAGTCAGGCAGAGCCATTCACAAGTTTTGTCTAAGAGAGGAAGGGTCATTGCAGCTGGTGTGTGAGTACAGAGTAACCTTGAACATTGTCTTTAATGTGCTTTGAAACTTCCAAAATAAACATTGACAAAAAAAAGGCTTTGAGGGTAGATAAGAGGACTATCATGACACAAAAATTGGTTGCAAAAAGGATAGAAATGGAAGGGATGTGAGAAGTCCCCACTGTCTGCTGGTCCCTCTGCCGCAGACTAGGTGAGGATCACCTGCAATAGAATGTGATGGGCTTGAAGAAGGAGGCAGCAGTTCTGAGATTAGTCATCTTGACTTGGGGTGGAGGATCAGGAATGGAGGGCATTTCCTGGTACATTAAGTATCATGACTTTGCAGAACAACATGGGAATCAAACCACCCCCTGCAGACCTTCATTCAAGATTTATGTGGATTCTTCAAGATACCTGGGCATCAAACTGCTTTGGAAATTTCATTCTGGACCTTCTTGTGACACTCCACACCTTTGCTAGTAACTGACAGCAGAAGTATAGTGGAAGCCCAGAGACTTGATGACCTCCATTCAATCTGCTTTTCCTGGAACCTCCCTTCTCTCCACTCAAAGTCCAGGACTATTTTAAGTACCTTGAGACAGAATGTTCTTGATATTCAAGTGGTGCCTGGTAGCGGTGGGGTGGCAGGTATCTCAGACCAAACACCCCTGGAACTATGATTTCCCCAGGAACAAGTCAGATAACTGGATAATTTGAGAATTCCCTGACTCAGTGGCCGAGTTCATGGCTAAGTTCAGGTACACGTGGGACTTATGAAACCTTCTGTTGTGAAGTAGCTGCTCAGAGCTGTGGGGGTTCGGAGCTGGTGCACCCTGCATTCCCTGTAATCATTTGTTGTGTGCTCACACAAATTGTCAATCACTGCCCTTTTGGTTGAAAGAAATACCTTTGAAGCTCATGGTTTATCATTAGTTCTATCTTTTCTAAATATTCTTTTTGGTTCTTACACCTACATCCTTCCACGCATCTTAATCTGACATAGGCATTTGGAATATTTGTAAGATGAGCATAATAGCTAGTAGAGGTAGCTTGATAAGCTAAGAAGGAAAGTCAAGATGCTACATAACTTTGTATGGGGGTATGATGAAAGGAATGTATGGGTTTGTCAACTACTTTTCCTCTGGGCTAAGAAAGAGAAAAGAAGGGAGAAGAGAGGAGAGAGGAAAAGGGGGAGGAGAGAGAGGGAGGCAAGGAACAGGGGAGGGAGGGAGTCTGGACCATTCTTAGTACAGAGCTAGCAGAACTGAGCAACCATTAGCCTTGCTATCTATCTACCAGTCCACTGAGAATTTTTTGCCCTGAAGGACTAGTTAAACTGTAGTCAGTGCTTGGAATGACCTGTTCAGAAAACTGAGCCAAAAAGCAACTGCAGGAGGAGGCAATTTCCGTTAATATCTGAGAAGCCAGAGGGATATACTAGCCTTTCAATTACTTTGGTCTTTCAGGCAGTTCACGCACTTGGGGGACAAACAAGAAAGCTGATGGCATGATAGGAGTCCCTGCTGTGAAAACCAAAGCTTCTACAAATTTGTCTTTTTATTTATTCCCATCAGATTTAAAGCTATAGATTTATACTCAAAACAGCAATCATGTGGGAAAATGTGGTTTTTCAGCCAAGGGTTAACAAGACCAGATGGAAAGACTGTTGTTGTTTTAGAAAGTATAGGCTGGAGGTTGAAAAGGTGGGCTGGAGAAGAAAGAACAGTAAATTATTCTTTTTAATTCACAGGAAGAGGACAATTTCCTGTGAAAGGACAAACATAAAGAGCTTCTCTCTGTTATCACTGTGTTTTATATGTGTCTCTAGAAAGGAGACTGATACAACATTCCAGGGGAGGGGGCTTAGGAATGATGTTCAAGACAGAAGCATGGGCTGGAGGAATAAAGCCTATGTAATGGCAAATGAGTGTCCATTATGAAATAATCATCTGATCAAATTGGCTGGGAACACAGAGTGCAAAGGAATTTTCTGTAAGGGTAACATGAAATTTTCTCATCAAATGAAACTTTTGTCTGACCTCTTTGTTTTGAGCATAAATTGATAGCTTTGCCTGACAGGAATAAAATGAGGATGTGAGAAACTGAGGGTTGGCATATTATTAAGTTACATACCACCCAAATGTGCATCATAACAGTATTTGATAAAGGAGCATGATTGGACTCTATGTCCAGAAACTCCCTTGCATAATGAACAAGAGGAACTGTTGAAGTTAGGTGTGATACAAAACTATTTTAAAAAATTGTATGAGAAATGTATGAGGGCCCTCGCT
>NW_004567108.1:55490880-55516028 GCF_000260355.1 Condylura cristata | reverse complement strand
CTGTTAATCCCACCCACATGCCTGGTACATTCTCACAATCTCAACCCTGCACAGAGACTCTGTGTGTTGGATGTAGGGTATTTAATGATTTTCCTGATTCCATTGGGATTAGAATTGAGCTGATTTTGACCTCCCTCCACTTTCTGAAAAAATTTATGAGTCCGGGTTCATCTGTTTATAATAAGCAGTTCTCTATATCCAAAATAGAGTCTCATTTTGACCACTGTGCTGTTAAGAAGGTCTTAACACTTTAGTCACTATGCTCCTCAGGACTTACCGCTGAGAATATGTGTAGAAAGTGGAGCATAGTAGAGGAGGGAAAATAATTCAAAAATAATAAACAATTCAAGAACAAAAAAGGAAGTTTTTCCCCAGGAATAAGCATAGATGTCTTGCTGAATAAAGTTTGGTAAAGTAGAGGTAAGGAGCAAATGCTACTTTTCAAGTCATGACTTGTGGATTTTTCACACACACACACACACACACACACACACACACACACACACATACATTTGGCAATGGATTTCACTGTTTCTCATGTTGCTCTTGACTCTGTCATGTTTTCTGCTGTCTAAGTTCTAGGGATACCTATAATGAATGAGTTAAAAGGAGAAATTCCAACAAATGGTATTGTCTAACACCAGCTATGTATTACTTATTAGAAAATGACTCTGTCAGGGACTTAGATCAAAGATCCTATTACTGGGTCTGATTGAGTATTCTAGAGTTTCATACTTGGGTCATCTGAAGGGTAATAGGATTGGGAGCCAAGTCCAGTCATAATAAAGTACTATTAAAAATCATAGCTATCAATTAGGACTATTTTGAGGGATTCCAAAAGCAGTGTCTGTTCTTGTGTCTTATCCTTTTAAACCATGGTTGCACAGTGACAATTCCCATAAGGCAATTCCCCTGACTTCTTTTTCTGGAAGCCTTTTCCTGTTCCCACCCTTGATCTTTGTTCTCCTCTTTTTCTGGTAAAATTGCTTTCTTAGCAGGGTCAGCCAAGCTAAACGTCCCTGATTTACCAGCAGAAAGCTGGCTCTCCTTGTTGGGTGAAAGGGCAGGGGACTGAACTGCAAAATAATGTGCTTCAGCATCCTTTAGAACAGGGTTAACTGAATAAGTAGTTTATGAATATCACTCACTCGCCATCATGAAGTAAACACAAGTTGAAAAATGATTATATGTGCGAATAATAGGCAAGTAACCAGAATGAAACTAGAAGGAGCCTGTAATTTCTTCAAGAGTACTTGAACATGCTTTTCCTGCATATCTCGATTTCCCTGAGACCCTGAAAAGTTTTCTCACTTGGATAATGTGCCCATGTGTGACTGGTAGAGCTGAACCACTAGAGGTGGAGAAGTCTGTCTGGGAAGAAAAGCACCCAGGAGGATGGCGTGATCCTCTGAGAGTGAACAGTAGCCGTTGGGAGGGATTCATAGAAATAATTGTTGGGGGAGCAGAGAGAAATTTCTCCTGTCACTCAGCCGAAGGTAGCTTATTCCATGAGGAGGGTGAAGAAGGCTTTGATGAGCTCCTGCAGTGGCAAGGAGCAGCGTGCTCAGGAGCAACCCCCTGAACTAGGGTTCCCTGACAGGATGGAGAGGCTGCTTTACCTGCAGCACAGAGACTTGGCTGCATGCAGGGCAGACTTAGCACTGATGTGGTGCACACATTACTAAGTGTATGTTAATCTTTGTTGTGATTCTAATGATACATTTCTTAACATTATTAATATTTATATTATGTAGTTAACATTTGCTTCACAGTGATTCTGTGCCAGGCTTTAAATGCTTTACTTATTACCCATGTAATCCTGACAATAGCACCTTGAATTAGATAATTATTCTCCTCATTTTGCAGATGTGAAGTACGAAGAAGTTAAGTGTTTTCCCAAGTCACCTGGTTAATAAGTGGTGGAACTGGGAAGTAATAAAAGGAGTCTTGGAAATCCTTGCCAGAGTGAATCCTTCTAAGATTATGGTCTAGACAGATAAAGTTTCAGCCAATGTGTTTTAGGTGGTCATTCTACCTAGTTTCCATCAAGGATGAGAAAGTCTCTTTGCTAGAAGCTAGGATGCTGAGGAGGAAGACAGGAGGCAGTTATAGAAAAAGCCTAGCAGTTTAATTCCTCCTAGCTTAAGGAGGGATCCTTATCTCTTTACACCTTCTCAGGAGGGTCTGTAAGGCAGCTTCTGCTGCTCTCTGGACGCTGACACAGGAGTCCTGACGAAGCGCTTGAAGCCCTGAAATGCACAGAATAGCAAAGGTGAGTGAAGAAGGACAGCAGAGTCCAAGCACAGTGAGTCTCCCAATTGAGGGGCCGCCCTCTGTAGGGCTCAGGTCCCCAGGCTCACATTGTACCCTAAAAGGTAAGATTTGGAGCCACACATTGAGAATCCACCTTAACATTGAAATAAAGGAAGAAAAGGCACCTGAGTTTGCATTCAGTAGGTTAAGACACCCAGAAAATCACAGTCTGCTGGGCAAGTCTGCAGCAAAGGCAGCAGACGGTGGCATTATCTCCTGTAGGAATCCCCGTGGCTAGGAAGCTTCAAAGACAATAACGGGACACAGGATTTCCAATGCCTGGGTCCCCATGGACTTGCAGCTGTGTTAGGTTTTCTTTCTCTAAGAATTAATAATGGGCCCTCCCTGGTGGCGCAGTGGGTTAAAGCACAGCACCAAGAAGCTAAAGCCACTTCAGCATGAGATTGATCCTCAGCCCCAGAGGAGACACACATGGTGCTGCAGACCTCTCCTGATCTGCCCGCTGTTCCCTGCAGCAGTGTATTTCAGTGTATTTCAATCTGCCTGTTTTGCTCCCCACTCTGTCTCTGGTGAATCCTTTCACCACCCCTGCACCACAGTTCTGTATGCATTGTATGCATAAATAAATAAATCTTTGAAAAAAAAAAAGAATTAATAACACACCGGGAAGACACTGGGCTTGGTACTCACGTGTGGTCAGTTGTTCTCTGTCTAACAGTGTCAAGTACTGACTGGTCAAATTGACAATAATGGCATCTAGAGTCAACAGGAGACAAGGATACTGATTTCATTACAGGGTATGTGGCCATGAACATCAGCCCAGAACAGAATGTCAATGATTGGTCTAACAAAGCAGCTGAATCTATGACTCCCCCAGCAACCCTCATGCCCCCCCACCCCCACCACGATGCCCTCAGTGTCCATCACACCCATGTATCTGGGAAGCTCATACAGTGTCCTCTCAGGGGGAGCCCGATGTTGTTAGGGTGTCTAACTGTGTAAGACTGGGTTCTTTGAAATTTTTACAAAGTAGTTGGGGGGATCACGTGCATGGTCTGGAAGGGAATCTTAGACTGGATTTGACTCAGTCTTAAGTGTGGCTTAGTGAGTGTGCACATTAATACTTGGGATTGCGGATTCTATTCTCAGAGATTTACTTTTTTTCACTTTTATCCCATAGATCAGACAAAGGGGCCAAGCAGAGAAGGTAAGTGAATTATCCAGAATCACACAGCAGAGCCAAGGCCAGCAGGCCACATACCCGCTTTCCTTTGCATCTCATTGCTAGAAAAGCTCTCAGCTCGACCAGCCCTTAGAATGGTCACTATGGGCGAAGTTAGGGGTAAGTGGGAGGAAAACATAAGAGATACAGCAGCAGGCTTGAGGAAAAGACTTGGGGAAGAGAAGGAATGATGAGGGAATGTGGAGGGCCCCTGGCTGTGTGCTGGGAGGACAGTGAGTGCCTGGAAGGCAGAATCAGTATAAATCTTCATTCACAAAGAGATCAGGTTCCTTTGAGGGGAGGTGTTGCGTGACATTAAACGAAATCTTTCTGGCCTTTTCTTTAGCTGTAGAGCTTGAACAGACTGTGGCAGCTTCCAGTCAGAGCAAACTATAGGTGGAAAACTGTCCAACACCAGCCTGGGAACAGGACGTGCCTCACCTGTAAGTTTGATGGCAGCGCTCCTGATCATCTCCCAGCTGCTGTTGAAGAAGGTGAAGGAGTGGGTGTGGAGAATCCACAGGATTTCCTGGTTTTTCTTCGCCTAATGGAGATGTACATTTCACTGAAGGCACTGGGAAGTGACCTTTGTGAAGGTCAGCACCCCACAGGCTCCCAAGGAGAGACATCTGAAGTCCAGCGACTGCTCCCACAGTCATTCACTATTCTGTCAGAAAACATTGGATGACTAGCTCCATTTAAATTGAATCTGGAAGGGAATGAGTCTCAGAGCACTAATCAACAGGTGTGTGTCAGGGATCTGAGAGACCTGACCACGGTCAGGACCGGGGTAAGGAGCAGAGAGAGTACTGTGGCAGGAGGCCAAAAATCATCACCTCCATTCCAAGCCAGTTCAGATCTGACCAGGATTCCTCACTGCAGCGTCTGCCCATCCGGGCTTTGCCCCAACTTCTGCCGTGCCTATTTCTGGAGGTATCATTTACTGTGTACTTACCAGTTTTATGCAGAATTGCCTGTAGAAGTCCCTGGCCCTTGGCAGATCCTGACCATCAAGGAGATGATCTAATACTCCACTGACTTCTTGGAGGCCCAGGAAAGGAATGCTGATGACCAGGACATCCCGGCATGCCTAAAAGTACAAACACAAAAGCAGTTTTCTGTGTCCCAGTCCATCACGCTGGAGTCCCCTTCCCGAAAGGAAGGAACACTGATAAGTATTGAAAAAGAGAAGTCAAAGTCAAGGAGGTGAAGGGCTTTGTAGCCCAGGCTGGCACCTTCCCAGTTTTAAGGATGGAGATGCCAGCGTGGAGAGATAGCAGCAAAGAAGCCAGGCTGGAGAGCAGAGCTCTGGAGGTGGGCTGTGGTGACTTCAGGTCTGGCTTTTGACCAGCTAGACCAGGCTTACTGGTGCTGACACCACTGGGAAAGGAAGAGGTGTGGGCTCTGGGCTGGGCCACTTACAGCGCTAATCTTGGGATTGGGGTCCCAGAGGTGGAGAAGGAATGAAATCATGCTCTTTTTAATTTCTTCAGCAAAGAAAATTTTCCACCTTCTTCCTGTTAGGGATGCCAGATTCTCAAATAAGAGGATGGCAGTCAGTCTTACATCATCCTGCTCCTGTGGCAACAGATGTGTTTCGTGGGTGAGACCATTCCCTGCTGCTCCCTGCTAGCACCCCCTAACCTCTCTTTCCCTGCTCCCCTTCAGCAAGAGAGACTGGAGCCCAAGCGCCAGTGCATTCTTTTCACAGCCCCAACAAGTTCCAAGAACACTCCTCTCCTTCCCAGCAGCTCTTCACCCATGCTACACAAGGTTAAATAACCACGGGTCTGCAGCTCAAGTGCTTCCTTCAAGTCAGACACTTGATTTCTGCCCTTGAGCAGCTGACAGGACCAGAAAATATGACCACAGGAATGACAAGCAAGAGCAGAAGGCCTGGAGGATTCCTGCTTGTTTGGGGTTTTATACAAATTAGCCCAATGATATCATAAACCTAGCATTGTGTACCTCTATTCTACATTGGCCAAGGCCAAGGACACATTCCCAAGATGGAAAGGTCTTTCTAAAGGGATTATAAGCAGCTAAGAAGTTTGGGGCTTGGGTCTCGGAGAGGCTGATCAATCTCTCCGCACATGTGAAGCTGTGGAGCTAAGTGTGTTGTTCAGGAAGGCAGGTGGTGGTTTGAAAGGTCAAAGTTTAAGGTGGTGGAGAAAGTTGGCCTTTTATGACCTAAGATATTTGCTGACTCAGTTTATAATTCTAACAAACTCTGATGAATATTATGGCTTTTTTTTTCAAGTCTAGGAAAATAGTTCAAAATACACATATGAAGGCAGAAAGATAAAGGAAAACATCAGTCTGGAGAGCAGACTATTATTTAGACCATTACTACTAAGTAATAGTCTGCTACTAGTTATTAGTAATCATTGTTATTCTGTTTGTTAATTATTAATGATCAGGGTCAATAGAAATCATTTCTAAAAGTGTGAGGGGGGAGGGGAGATGGGGAATTTAACTTTGATGTCAAAATAAAGTTCATAAGAAGTGGGCACATAAATGAAATCCCATGAAAAAGGAAGTTAACAAAGATCTCCAGACTTGCTAAAGATGGCTGGTTAGGGAAAAGTTGTAAAGCTAAGTGTGCAAATGAGCTGTGCACTCCTGTAATGGGAAAGAAATAGAAACATTATCATCACTGGATCAACAATTACACCCAGGAAACCAGGTTTGTGGGGTTTTGTATGGGCAACATTAGCCAGATAAAAGATTGTCATCAATTAGCTGTGAAATGAAAAGAAAGAATATATTTATTAGTTTGTAGAAGATACTAAACTGAATGGCGCATATTAAGCATTTCTGAGGACAAGGTGAAAACCAAAAGTAATATTGATAAATTGGGGGAAAGCATTAGATAAAAGCAGAAAGCTGCTGTCAGAGGCCAGGTGGAGGCTGGAAAACTGAAAAATGCAAACCTGGAGAATTACTGACTGTGAGGTCCTATTGCAGACTGAAATCTAGATGTCTGTATGGTTAATAAATCACCAAAGAGTTAGGAAGAATTAGGGCAGGATTAAAAGAAAAAACTGAAGTGAATAAGTAGAAAAAGATTGGACTTGAGAGGTCATTTTTCTTCAGATTCTATTCAATACTTCTCAAGCCTCATTTAGAGAGCAACACAGTTTCTGGATTGTAAAATATTTAAAGAGCTGAAAAATTAAGTTTATGGGAGGCAGAGGGCTGAGAGCAAGATGGGGAGTCAGACACTCATGGATTAGGTGAACTGTGGGGGTCTTGGTGGGTGGATGTGGTTGGTAACAGCACCTGACAGTGAGACCTGATACTATTAATTCACAACCAGCAAAGTAAATGAATGTTACTGCAATAAAAAATAAAGTAGGTTTCTTGTTGCTAACAATATAAATGAGTTTATGATGAATAATGAAGGAAAGGAAGACTGGGAGGTAAATGCGCAATGTAATAAAGCCTCACGTTTAGGAAGGATGCACTAGAGGAGGCGGCTAGCAGTTTCCTATCTCCGATAGCACAACATGGAGAAACGGGTCGAGGTCACACAAAAAATAGATTTAATTAGAGGTGAAATAGGTTAAGAGTAAACATACCAAGAATAAATGATAAAGTCTAGTTTTCCAGAGGGGATAAAGGAAAATGACCCCCGCTAGCTGGGATGCCTGACCAATCTTTTTTGAAAATATGACAGTGGACTAGATCCAGGGTTGACTAACTTGTTCTATGAAAGAACAGATAGTAAATTATTTAGACTTTGAGGGTCATGTGGTTTCTGTAAAAACCGGTCAATTGTGCTGAGGAATATGTAAAGCTGTCAAAGACAACATGTGACCAGTGACCGTGGCTGTGTTTGGGTCAAAAAACACTTGTAGTAAGAGGCTGTGGAGTGGACTTAGCCCTTGAGCTATAGTTTATACTAACTCCTGGATGAAATGACTCAGGCAAACATTTAAGTTTTGACAGTGTTGGAGGAGACAGTGTCTCCATGTGGGCCCCTATACTGTTTTGAGAATTGTCATATTTTGTGTTGTTGCTAATGCAAACTTTGAGATGAGGATTTAGGCATATGTTATTTTATGTATTTATTTATTCAGATTTATTTATTTATGCATACAAGAGCTGGGGTACAGGCCAGAGGTGTAGGGAATGAGAGCATTCACCAGAGACAGAGTGGGGAGCAGAACAGGCAAATGTACTGAAATACATTGCTGCAGGGAAGAGCGGGCAGGTCAGGAGAAGTCTGCCATGCCATGTGGGTCACCTCCCAGATCGATCAGGAATCAAACTCATGCTTCAGTGGCTTCAGATAAATTCATAGTGCTGCACTTTACCCTGCTGCACTGCCAGGGAGGGCCTTTAGGCATAAGTTATTTATTTGGGGGTGTGAGCTCAAGAAGCATGATGGGGGTATGGTAATGAGTTAGGAAAGAGAGGAAAGTGGTGTCAGGGACCAGTATGAATATGCTACCTGTATGGGCCATTGGAGTTCAAGCTCTCTGAGGCATGGGAAAGCTGGGGAGTTATCTATAGATTCTATTTCCCATTGTTTGGGGTATTTCTCTGCTGAGACCAGTCATAATTCTCAGTCCAGACAGTACCTTCTGGCAAAGAGACTCAGGAAGTCAACAGCCTTGACAGGAATTGTACTGGTGACCTCTGTGTTGGTAAGCCCCCCAGCACAGACCAGTGGACACTGACTGACATTGTCTGTTCATTCATTCCTTCCATGGAGGGGAGATTCCTGAACAGTCTCACTTACATCTTCAAAGAAGGTTCTTGTCTGCAGCACTATTTCTTTGAAATAGAAGCTCACGTCTCGGTCTGTAAGCAGCTCCAGGATCTTCTTCAGAGCCTTCAGGCTTTCACAGACAACTTCTGTGCGGGCCAGGTGATACAGGCCTCTGATGATAGACTCTAATATTATCTGCTTATGCTTCTTTACCTATTTTGAAATAAGGACTCTTAATCTCAAAATTTGTGCTACATATATCTGGGATAGGGGAGGAGACCCCAACAAAGGGGGCTGGAAGTCTGAGAGGGTATTATGGACTTCAACCCAAGAGTCACCATTCAACAACTTATTTGGATTTCTACTTAATTTCTTTGTAACCATGAGTATGGCTTAGGAAATAGTTACTCAAATTCTACTTAAATAAGTGATTCCTCCCCTACCCCCACCAAAAACCCCCCTTTTACCTTGTTGGGGGCTCCAGAAGTCATATTACCAAGGCCTCGGATGGCCATTTGCCTTAAAGTGGCATTGGTGTCCCAGGCACTCTGATCCATGAGGATGAGAATATCTTGTAGATACTCTTGCTTCCAAAGGATCGGCTCTCTTACCAGCTGAAAATGATACAGTCCTCCCCTTAGTGAAGGGAGGGGCATCCCTACAGCAGAGTGTCAGAGATGTTCTAACTAGAATGAATGAGGAACAGAGGAGTAAAACGTTGGGTGAATCATCGAGTCTCACAGAAACAGGCTCGAGATGTAAGCAGCCCACTGGACAAGGTTAATGTGGTGATGGCTCCCTGAATACTTAGTTAAGAAGTTGTTTATCTAACCTAAAACGGAAGTGGGACATGAAAACAGACAGCAGACAGTGTTTCTTTTCTGGGTGTCTGGGATAGCCTTTATCCCAGGGCAAAAGGGGACCAGTGATATACTTATTGGTTCCTTTTGGTTTGGTTCTTCTCAGGTTTATTCTCTGTTCCTTTCTGTTCGGGGAGGCTAATTTCTAAAGACCAGAAGGCAGGAAGAAGTAGATGGAGGATTCTTTCTCTCTCCTCCCTACTGGGGTATGTCTAAAGATCTCTGAGGAGGTCCTGGTTTCCTGGTTCCAGCTACTGCTGAACTACTGGTCCTGAGGAACAGACCCCAGAGGGACCCAGCAAGCCTGTTCTGATGACTGCTTGCGCTTGCCTCTGAGAAGAAAGCTGTGCCGGTGATCCGGTAGTTCTCCGAGGAGGAGGTGAGAGATGAGAGTAGCAGTTCAATAACGTCCAGGATGACCTTGTGTTGCCATACTGCCATGCTCCTAGAAAATGCAAGGCTCCAGGTGTAGCAGAGACCCCTTTCTAGACAATGCAAGAAATTTTACTCTCTATCAGGAAAAGAAATCACCTAAAAAGAACTGTGTCATGAAAGAACACCAAGGCATACACTGTAGAAGATTCTATCCACGTGCCCCATTTAATGTCACTTGCCCCACTCTTTGTTGTATTACTAGTTTTTGAGGGGGCGTTGAGTTTGGGGGCTGATTCTGCCATCTTTTCCAAATCCCCTTGGTTCTTTATTCCTTCTTTCATCTTGACTGTAAGTGCCTGGTGAGGTAGTTTCTCTCAATGAAGTTGCCTAAGTTGAATTTCTGCTCCACTTTTAGTTTTCTCTTTCATATCCAGTTCTAGGCTATCTGCACCTTACCTGGCCAGGGCACAGACTCCTATGTGGTGGGTACTGGGACTGCAGAGCAGTGTCCATAAGTTGTCCCCCTCATCAGATTCCTTGGCAAGGCCTTCTTTCATGGCTTGGGTTTGCACGCACTTCAAAGTTACCGTGGAGAGCCTGAAGGAGACATCAGAGCATCAGAGAGGTAGGTGAACCCCATGTGGGATGTGGGGGGCGTGAAGCTCCAAGTTCACTCTTCCTGTTCCCCATTATGCCTCCTCACTCCTGGGCTAAGGGAAATTGTGCAAGGAAGAAACAGGCAGTGTCATTTCACACTTTAGTTCTAAGGCCAAAGAGGACATCAAGACAATTGGACAGTAAATAATGCCACAAAATCTTTACAAACTCTTCTGAGAAAAGGACACTCAGAATGGGAAGGGCAAAATACCACATTTTACTGATTCTAAAAGAGCACTATGGGGTCAGGATGCATCTGCAGTAAACAGTGTGTTACAGGGGTCGTGCTGCAGCTTCTGCTGTCCAGCCACGAGCATGCATAGATTTAGGCCTGGCTCTTCACTGTGCTGTCATTTCAGTAAACTTACATGTCTCAGCAAAACTATGTCTATTGAGCCTAACTGCAATGGTCCATGGTTGGAAGCTCTGCGTGCTTCAGTGTTGGGGAATCTATGGTGATTCCATCTGATGGGGGAATTCTCACAGTGTCAAAACACTGGCAAGGAAGTAGAACAATGGTACTTCAGTAGCAATAATTTTTTTTTTTTTTAATATGGGGCCCTCCCTGGTGGTGTAATGGGTTAGAGCATAGCACTGCAAGTTAGCCACAGCCCCTTCAGTGCACATTCCATCCCGGGCCTGGAGGTGACCACATGGCGCAGCAAACCTCTCCTGTCTTGCCTGCTGCTCTCCTCAGCAGTGTATTTCATTGATCTGCCAGTTCTGCTCCCCACTCTGTCTCTGGTGAATCCTCTCACCACCCCTGCTCCTCTTGCCTGCACCCTAATTCTGTATGCATAAATAAATAAATCTTAAAAAAAATAAAAACATCATCTCTACATCAAAAATTATTCCAAGTATGAATTTGAAATATAACTAAATACAAATGTCTCTGAAAAGGTTGATATGGCACTGGAATGAAATGTTATGCCAAGGGACAGAGAAACAGAGCCACATGATATAGAATAAAAATTGACCCACAATCATCATTTTACTCCACTTTTAGATTTCTTTGGATAAAAGCAAGATTTGTTTGGATAAAAGCAAAATAAAAACTTGAATGTATAAGAAAACATTGATTCATGGCTTAATCAGAACTCTTCTTTTTCTTTCTCAACGGTCCATAAAACAATATTGCAATCAGTGCAGTCTTAGATTGGATGAAATATGATATTTACTTTTGTTTTCCTTTTGCCCTGGTGGCTTTATGAGAAAATTCCAGATTTCCTTGTAAAATATCTCAATGAAAGGAAACAAAGGAAACAGAGCAGGCCCTCTAGGTGAAAAGACATAGCTGCTTGTTTGCTATGTGACCCTTTTGGGGTTGCAGAACCTATTTCTTCATGGGGAGCTGTGGTACACAGGCGGGAACACCCCTTGACTCCCACAGCACCTCCCCTGGGCAGCTCTGCAACCCTCCCGGCCTGACCACCCACCTGCAGGGATCTGCCAGCTGCTGCCTTTCTCCCTGCTGCATCACCCGCCGGCGGCGATTCAAGGAAGAAGTGGGCATCTTCTGGCCCAGAGTGCAGCTCACCAGCTTCAGGAGAAGAGTGAAGAGCTCTGGGTATAAGTGTATGACAGGGGTGCCTGTGGACACCACTTCATGTATGGCACAGGACACCTGAGGGAAGAAGGACCTCGGCATCAGACAGACTCGTTTTCTCCAGACATTTCTCCCTGGGCTGACCTTCAAGTTTGTGTTCTCCCTAAAGGATGGGATTCTGACTTGATCATGCGCAGGGTAAAAACACACCGAACAGGGTTTTTCTTTGTGTCTGGAAAAATCTTAACTCAGACTATCTCCTCCCTCAGGACTGCCACACTGGATGACTCCATGCTGGGTGGGACTAGTCAGGCAAAAAGAAGTGAAGGGTGGATCTTTAAGTAAAAGAGGCTACTTTGGAGATCTTGGAGACTAATTTGGAAATACAGATACCCTGATTTCCTTTGGGATGATGAGAAATTTGCTTCCAAAAGTGATCAGTCACAGACAGAAATGCTGCTGTATTTGTCCACTATAAAATGGCACTGATTTACAAATTAAGGTATGAGAGGATATGAGAGGATATGAGAGGTATGAGAGGATACAGGTGGATTTAGTGCTGCATCACCAGGTCCTGGCGGGACCATCGTAGAGGGATCCACGCACACCATGGCTAGCCCAACTCACTGCTATTGCATCGATCCCGGCTAGGTCGTCTTCTAACTGGTCGTCCAGATTGTCTACCAAGGCTCGCAAGAGCTTTTCCCTGGAGGCTGGGTTCTCAGCCAGAGCCCTCCACAATGTCTTTATGTCCCTAGGGTGACAGGACAGGAAGCTGATAAGGCTCAACTCCTCAGAACACGACCTTTTTATTCTGACTCGCTTAAACACCGTATTACAGCTAGTCAGAATTTCAAGCACAGGTTGGGCACACTGACATGTCTGGGAGTAACGAGGATGTATTATTTAGCTGTCCAGCATTTTGAGTTACTGAGTTTTGATAATGTCCATTAAAACAGTGATTTTTTCATGTAGGTGTATTCTGGGCAACCAGAAACAAGAGAAATGCTACCTTTTCAAATTTACTTCTTCTTCCCTCCTATGGTGTATTAAAAAAAATTATGATCATTATATATGTGAAAAACACTTAGGTAAGCATTACTTGTGATGAAATACTGATTTTAAAATTATTAACAAGTTGTCATGTTTTCAACCATTGTTCTCTTTCAGACCACAAATTTTTGCATAAAGACTTTTGGGAGAAAGGACCAGTTCGGTCAGACTCTACCTGTCAAAGGGCAGAGGCTTCTGTAAGAGGTTGGCAACAACAGCATCCATGTGAAAGTTTGCTAACTGGGAGATGGCTTCCAGCACAAATTGAAAACTTTCCTCTCTTTGTCTGAGCACTGGCATGTGATGGTAAATTATGCTCAAGATATCCAACAGCTACAAAGGAAAAAGTCAGATCAGATATCAGTCACCATTTTCTCTCTCAAGAATGGTTTTGTGTGGTCAACAGATTGTGGGTAATGAATTGTAATTAATACTAAAAAACCAAGAGTCTATTCTATGCATGCCCTATTGGGAGGCTCATTCTGATTAGCAAATATTTTGTGAAAAACTGCAATTTTCTGGGTGTTGTGGTAGGCACTGTGGGGGAACTTGCTAAAGATAAATAAGCCTTTGCTTCAAAAGGAACACATGGTCTAATACCCAAGAGCCTGTGCACATATCAGTATATGGCGAATGGTATGAAAGAGATACACTAGACTGATAGGAGAAAGCAGAAAAATGGAGGTCCTTTGGTCTGGTTCTTGAAAAATATACAAAAGGCAAGGTGCAAATGGCAGGGAAAGACAAGTTTCTTAGAAAGAACACAGGTGTTTTTCTTTTTCTGGCTTATTTCACTAAGCATGATCCCTTCCAGCTCCATCCATGGTGCAGCAAATGGCATGAGTCTACCTTTTTGATTGCTGAGTAATATTCCAGTGTGAATATGTACCACATCTTCTTGATCCAGTCATTTATTTTTGGGCATTTGGGAAGAGCACACTGGGCTTTGTTGATAGCACATGGATGAAATGGTGGTGGGAAATCCACAGGGATTATAACTCAGATGGAAAATGTACAAAATGAAGAAAGATGTAAAAAATATAGATATAAAATTTTAAAAAGGAAAAAAAATAGACACAAGTAAAGATGTAAAATCAAAAAGCCTGAGAATTGGTGGAACACAAAGATTTTTTAGAGCAGTGGAACTTCCCCATCAGTCACTATAATGGGGATGCATGGCAAAATACATGGAATGTTCAAAGCCAGGAGTGAACCTAAAGTAAATTATGCATTTTGGGAGACTATATAACAATAAATTTGTCACTGGCGTGGGGAAGGTTGGGGAGAATGAGCAGGAGCAGGAACAGGAGATATACGGGAACTACTCAGTTTTGCCAGGACATAAAACTGCTGTAAAAAATAAAACCCCCAATTAAAAAGAACACATGAGTATGAGTACAAACAATTATGGAAAAGGTTTCTGGAGTAAGATAGGTCTGATATGGAGTACAGAGAGAGGAGGGTGATAAAAGGAGATAACTTGTTGGAGAAGATAGAATGAGACCACCTTTGAAGGTGATCTTTCTGAATTTGGATGTTAAGCTGTGGCAGTAGGGATGGATACACATTTGTATTTCTGACATGGAGAAGGGCTTCTCTTTGGCACAGAGTATTTTATGCTTCTAGTATTTTCCTTGTTTTAGATGGACAGTTTAGATTAAATTTAGTATTTTTCTGAGTTATAGTTTAATCATAAATATTCTGCAAACATGATTTACCACAGAGTCCCATTTCAATGATGTTAAAATTCCTTTTGAAAGTGTTTTCCCGTATGTGAACTACCTCCATGCTAAATACAAAAATAATGGACATTCCAAATTTAGTAACCTTTGATTCTATTCTTATTTGCTTAGTCCAGTGCCTGTCACACTGTACAAGCTCAATAAATGTTTTTGATAAAACTGATTGGAACGTAGTTAGCATACACGTTATTTATAGTTATTTTTTTTTCACATCATGCTGTGGAGAATTCCTTAATTTCAGGTGACTGATTCTTGGCTCTGGGATCAGAACTTCTTTCTTCTAGCCCCTTCAGTTACCTTAACTGAGTGAATGAATCTTTTCCTCCTTAGTACTCCTTGAGCTGCTTTTGTTCTGTTTCTGACATCAAGAGAGGCTGGAGCATCACTCACTTTCCTGACTTGAAATCCTGCTCACTTTTTCTTTTCTAGCCTTAATAGCAAATACACCTTAAGTTGTGTGTGCCCAAGAATGACAGCGGGGTGAGCAACTGCTGCTGCCCCCACAAATGTCACAATATGCTGCTTTTCCACGGTCCCACTGCTCTCGGTTCTAAGATGCTTTCTCTGACCAGAGAGGAATGCACTAGAAAAGCTTTATGAACACTTACTAGAGAGGCCGTTGGAGCAGCTTGAGATGGACATCAACATGAACCTGCTGTGAAACTACAGCTTTAGTCTCTGGGTCTTTTTGAGGCTGCACATGCTCTTGCCTGTGGCCCACCAGAGGACAAGTTGAGAATCAGCAAATGACCTGGTATTTCGCAAGCACTGAGGTTCCATTCACTGCCAAACTGGCTGTAGACTCACCTGCTCTTCCAAAGTGGCACCGTGCTCCCTCAGGGCAGCCATCAACCACACACCGCAGGCCCTTGCACATGTGGGGCTGAGGCTCTCCAGGCCATCCAGTGTTTCTTCTAGGAACACGAGGATCTCTTCACTTGGGATGAACTTGCTGATAATCTGGAAAGGCACCCAGAAAGGTTCATGTCAGCAACCACCCCACTTCATACCTGGATACCTACAATAGCAATTCCAAATAGCACATAACTGGAATCATAGTACCATAGGGCATACAAGTGACATTTTAACTCTATAAACTTTGCCTGAAACTGCAAAGTTTTGCCTTTTCATTTTTTATAAAGTTTTCTTTACTTATGCATACAAGAACTGGGGAACAGGCCAGAAGTGCAATGGTGGTGAGAGGATTCACCGGAGATAAATCTCAGAGAGTGGAGAGCAGAACAGGTGCATTGACTGAAATACATTGCTGAGGGGAGCAGTGGGTGAGTCAGAAGAGGTCTGCTGCACCATGTAGGTCTTCTCCCTGGCTGGGGATCAAACTCGTGCTGCAGTGGCTGCAATAGCTTCATGGTGCTATGTTTTAACCGTTGTGCTAAAGACAGAGAGGGTCCTGTATTTTCATTTTTATTGAATCCTAAATCTGTTCAGGCAATGTCATCCCCAAACTTAAGATTAAGTATGTCCCAAAAGAAGGAGATAATGCATGATGTTGATAAAGCAACTTATATGTAGCAAATAAAGCACGTTCATATATGTTTCATATGTCACAGGAATATGTCTTTCATCTGCCAATGAATACTCAAGACTTGAAAACTCAGGAAAATGTAACAGCATGTACTAAGTGCCACGCTTCATCCCAGGCACCTCCATATCCACACAGAGCATGAATTCTGATGATCTTGCCTGCACTCTTCCAAGTCTCCAGGACTTGGTAGTTAGTGAAAGGTCAGTAAAATAAAACCTATGCAATTTTGGACTCTAAGTGCAAGCACTTTTCAGAATGTTCAGTTGATTGTGTGTGTGTATAACTATGTCTGTCACTCAGTATGTTTGTACATGTTCCATGTGTTAGTGAAAAGGCAACAGGGGTATGAAGCTGTCAGTCTGAATGAATTTCAGGAGAATCATCTGGGTTTAAAATAAGCAAGACAATCATGATGGTGAGTTTGTGGATATGATAACATTCCCTCCCTATCCTCCATTTCTCTCCCATATTCTGATTATTTTCTTGTTGTCTTTCCTACTGCAACCTTAGTCTAAGTCAGCTCATCTCACATTTGGATTCTTATCGTTTCCTCCAAACCAATTTCAGGAATTCCCCTCTTGTCAGTCTAAATGCTTGTCCCATCCAAGAAGTCAGAAGTGTAAATCTGACGTGAGCATGATCCTCAGGGAGCCACCACTAACCCCGAAATGTACTTGTAAATTTAGAAAAGACTCTCTGTTCTTAAGGTAGCTCATTGTCTTTATAAATATGTAGCTATAATGCACTGATTTTGTTGAACTATTTATTGCCAGCTGTGGAAAATTAGCGTAATTCATATATAAATCTACAATGTTTGCTTTAGGAATGTGGCCGTTTCCCAGGATTGTTCTTGTTCTGTGTAATGGTCCTAACTCTTCTGCTGAAAACCTCCTACTTGTGATTTCAACTGGAGAAAAATCCAAGGTCCTGAACAAGGGCTAGAAGATCCCTGAATTAGCCTTGAACTACTGCTTGGATCTCATTACTCTCCTTTTTCTCTTCCTAAGATCTTTGCCCTCGTTATTTGTTCTCTGCCCAGAATGCTTCTTTCTAGATGTCTCCATGGTTCTTTCTCACACAGTAGCCTTCTCTGGTCCCTTACTTGCCATTCTTTTCTCAGTGTTTGCTACCTGATGTACATTAGTTGCTGACTCTGCTGGGATGCAAACTCACTGAGGCCAGATCTTTTCTCTTTTTCTATTCTTGGAGTCTAGTTAAGTCTGGCATACATAGGAGCACAAGCAGGGCATGTTAGGTAAATAAATAAATGACTAAATAAGTGAATGAACTGATCAAACCATTCTCACAGCTCTGGGCAGTGGGTTATATGCATTTGATTTTGAAGATGAGATTGAGCATGAAGCAGCACACAGAGGGGTCTAAGTGATCCCAGTACATTTGTTCCTTCTACTGCACTCCACTGTGACCTTCACTCTGGAGAGGGTCACTTTGGTCACAAGGTTTCCCAGATTATGAATGATCAGTAGCAAGTGCGGAATGGCAACATGAACCCAAGCAATAGTGAAAGACAAAGTTCTTTCAGCTGACTTGCATGGCTATGTTGCTGTCTTTCTTCACGGTGGTGTGAGCACACTCACTTAGAAGTCAACAAGAATCGGGCCCTTCCTGATGGCGCAACGGGTTAAAGCACAGCACCATGAAGCTACTGCAGCCACTGCAGCATGAGTTTGATCCCCAGCCGGGGTGGTGACCCACATGGTGAAGCAGACCTCTCCTGACCCGCCTGCTGCTCCCCTCAGCAGTGTACCTTGTCAATCTCCTCCCCACTCTGTCTCTGATGAATCCTCTCACCCCCTGCACCACTGGCCTGCATGCATAAATAAATAAATCTTTAGCAAAAAAGAGAAATCAATTAGTATCATCTCTACAATCCCCAGCAGTCCTCCAGTTCTCTTACCTTTGCTATTTTAGCAGAAATCTTGATATGGACCTGACCATCATTGCATTCTAGCCCTTCCTGCAAATGCTGCAGCCTTTCCATTTCCAGTTGAATGCCTAAAATCAATAAAGGAGACACATATAAAAGTTAAAAGACCAAGCAAGATTGGGCTGACTCTATTTTGATGAGATACTCAACCAGCTGTTGGAGCCCTTTATTACAAGGCTGTCTAATGAGATGGTGAGGACTCAGCAAATATGTATTGAGTAGTTTGTACATGTCAGATATTATTCCTGCAATGATCTCACTTGTTACTCAAAATATTGTTGAGGTGAACTTCCTAGTTTTTGTCTCTAGTTTGCAAATGAGAAAACAGGCAGAAAGATGTGAAGTCATTTGGCCATGTTCATGCAATGAGTGAAAGCAGGAGAGTTGTAATTTGAACTGTGGTTTGTCTGAGACTAATGCTCCATCTTGGGCTACTCTGCTTTACTGCTGCCTCCACTGGAGTTCCATTTTGCAGTGAGAAAAACTGTGGAAAAGGAAAAGTGACAAGTATAATAGAGTTTACTTTAACAACAGCCTAAGTGATGTTGGTATTAATTTACAAATGCAAAGCTAAATGGTAATGATTTTGGGTGTTCTTTAGATGTATCATCATTGTGGCCATTAACACCTGAATCATTTTTTTTTATTACAAAAGTTTATTTTTACATCATTTTGCACATTTTTTTTTCCATCTCGATTGTAATCCCCGCGGGTTTCCCATCACCAAATCATCCGTGTACCTCCACCATAGTCCCGTGCATTTCCCTTCCTTTTCCCCCCCATTTTTGATCCCATTCCCCACTCTACCCCCACAAAATGTCTCTGGTATATGGTTGTTCATTATTTTTGTTATTTTCTCGCCTGGTCCATTATACTCCTGCTATGAGTGAAACCATCCGGTATTTTTCTTTCTCTTTCTGGCTTATCTCACTAAGCATGATCTTTTCCAGCTCCATCCAAGTTGCTGCAAAAGACATGTGTTTCTCTTTTTTGGTTGCTGAGTAATATTCCATTAACACCTGAATCATTTTATGGAAGTCTAACCCAATGGAACACACTACCTAGCCAAAAGGAACACTTTGGAGTCAGAACTGGTTTTAAAATGCAGCTTCATTACTTACCGTGGCCCAAGTAACTACCAATTTCTTAATGTCAAATCCTTCAAAAATGACCGAGAAGCAGCTTACCAAATGGAGGAAATAGTTGCAGAACACATAAAGGGCTAATACCCATAATATATAAAGCAGTCTTGCTCAACAGTAAAATAAAGAATTCAATAAAAAATGGATATAGGATGTGAATAAACAATTTTCCAGAGAAGATATGCAAATGGCATCAGAGCAGGCTTGCTGAAAATGCAGATTTGTTCCAGTGACATTGGTGAGCTAGGGAACACTCTCAGCATAGTCTGAATTCTGTATATGAGTGCAAAAGAAAGCACACCAGTTGAACTGAGCCATGCAAACAGTTTCAAAATGCACACACACACAAAAACACACTCACCCTCGAGTCCTCTGTGAGCCGCCTGCCTGGGTAACCTGCATGTTACGAGCTGATCATACAAATCTGGTATGGCGGGTCCCCTCCTTCCTACCACCATTTCCCAATAACTCACTTGCTTCACAACAGACACAAAAGTGTGCTCAGCATTACTAATCTAAACCACAGCGGGTAGGGGGAATACAAATTGGTGCAGCCACTATGGAAAACGGTGTGGAGCTTTCTCAAGTATTTTAAATGGCCATCTCCTAGGGTCCATCAAACCCACTTCTGAGTATTTATCTGAAGAATTCAAAAACTAACTCAAGAAGATGGAAGCATCCCCCTGTTCATTGCAACATTATTTAAAATAAGTAAGACACGAAATAACTAAGTGTCCCCAAATGGAGGAATACATAAAGAAAAAGTAGTTATTATATAAAATGCAATATTACTCAGTCATAAAAGAGAAATGAAATCTTGCTGTTTGTGACAACACTGATAAACTTCTAGGAGATGATACTAAGTGGAATCAGTCAGTTAGAGAAAGACAGATACCATATGATTTCATTTAAAGGTAGAATCTAGAAGACAAATTTTAAAAATCCCAACCTCACAGATCAAGAGAACATATTGAGGTTTGCCAGAGGCTAAGGTTAGGTGGTAGGCAAAGTGGGTAAAGGTAATCAAAAAATATCCAGTTTCAGCTATAAAATGTATGTAATGGGGCCCTCCCTGGTGGCGCAGGGGGTTAATGCGCTGCACTGAGAAGCTGAAGCCACTTCCGCATGAATTCGATCCCGCCACCTGCCCCTGAGGTGACCACATGGTGGCAGGTGACCACATGGCGTGGCAGACCTCTCCAGACCTGCCCGCTGCTCCCCTCAGCAGTGTACTTTGTCGATCTGCGTGTTCTGCTCCCCACTCTGTCTCTGGTGAAGCCTCTCACCGCCCCTGAGCCTCTGGCCTGTACCCCAGTTCTGTATGTACAAATAAATCTTTAAAAAAAAATGTATGTAATGGTTTGTAAGGTACAGCATGACTATAGTTAATAATGTTGTACATTTGTGACTAACAGAGCAGGTCTTAAAAGTTCTCATCATGAGAAAAGAATTGTAATTTCTACAATTGTAATTTTACTCAGTGCCAGTAATGGTAATAAGCTAATGAGTTAATTAGGTTTATTGTAGTGATCACTTCACAATGTATAAAAATGTTGAACCATTGTGCTATACTCCTGGAACTAATACTGTTACATGCCAATTATATCTCAATAACATTAGAAAAAGAAGCCTGAGCAACATACATGGATATTAACAAGCATTTAATTTAGTATCAGTAGTTAAGTTGTATCTAGTAGGTATTTAATAATCACAGTCTTATATTTCCGGTTTAAAAAGAAAAATGTTGAGGTGAATAGTGAAGTGTAGGATTTCTTGTTAACAAAGAGTATTGAATTTTGCCTGCTTCAGGGAAATAAAGTAGACCAAAAAAGAATGGAATAGTAATAGAATTCAAATTCCTTTCTTCCTGTGAGGTTCCTTTTTTTTTTTTTTTTTTAAGATTTATTTATTTATGCACAGGCCAGGGGTGCAGGGACAGTGAAAGGATTCACCAGAGACAGAGTGAGGAGCAGAACAGGCAGATTGAGGAAGTACACTGCTGAGGGGAGAGTGGGCGGGTCAGGAGAGGTCTGCCACACCATGTGGATCTCCTCCAGGGCAGGCAGGGATCAAACTCACGCTGAAGTGGCTTTAGCTTCTTAGTTCTGTGTTTTAACCCGCTGCGCCACCAGGGAGAGCCCTGTGAGGTCCCTTTTTAACACATTTTTTCTCTGGCTGAAATAAACCCTTTGTTCTAAATAAATTCAGTTGTTTTTCTAGCTTGGTTAAAAGCATATTTCTTTTTTAATTAATTTTTTTTGTCGATTTACAATATTATGTAAGTTTTGGGGGTCCATCTTCACCTCTCTGTGTGTACAAGCTTCCTCTCACCCAGCAATAAAGTTCTAGAAACCTTCCCACTGTCAACTAACACTGTTTTACCCTACCCTTGTCCTGTGTTACTATACTATATTTTTACAGTCTAAAAGTTATTTCTGCTGCTATTCGTTGATTCACTTGAGAAGCACATATTCTTAAGAAATTATTTTTCCAGATCCCAAGGGACTTTCAAACCTACTTTCCTGACCCGCCCACTGCTCCCCTAAGCAGCGTACTTTGTCCATCAGTCTGCCTGTTCTGCTCCCCACTCTGTCTCTGCTGAATCCTCTCACTGCCCTTGCACCTCTGGCCTGTAACCTAGCTTTGTATACATAAATAAACGTAAAAAAATGGCTAAACTGAGGGGCTGGGGGGCTAGAGAGACAGACAGGGAGAAAAGAAGAGGAGGAGGGAGAAGACGAGCAGAGGGAGGAGGAAAAGAGGGACACAGATGCACAAACAGAAAAACCGAAAACAAAAGAAAATAGATACCATCTCTTCATTTGTAGGTTTCTCATTTTTTCCCTTACCTTTTATATAGAACAGACCAAAGACGGAGCTTACGGCTGCCTGACGGATGGTGGGCAGTGTGTCACAGGAGTGAGGCACCAGGAGACCAAGGAGTGAGCCAATTTGGAAGTTCTCTGGTGCCTGTGGAACAACGGTGATGGGATGGTTTGAAGATATCCCTAACACTGGATGTTAAATCCATTCTCTCCCCACTGCAGTTCCTTAGGATGAAATATCCTTGAACTTTCCCCTTAAAGACAGTGGAAAGGTAAACAAGCATGCAAAGCAACCCAGCAACTTTAGTCTAGTGTGCTGGAGGTGCTAGTTAGGAGAGAGCTCTCAGGAGGTTCTCCGGAAAGCACTTCATTCTGGGAGTGGAAGCCCAGGGGTTTTTGATTCCACACACCTGAGAGAGATGCCTGTCATTAGCAAGCAATGAAGCCTGGTCATTCCAGGGCATTACTGACCTCAATGTCATCTGTCAGCACTTTTGCGGTGATCTGGAAGGCTCTTTCCCTTTCCCAATCTTTTTGTGAAACAAGCCACATTCGGAGAAGCTGTTGGTCAGAGAATAAATGTCTTTTCCTTGGTATTCTTCTCATTCACTCATCTCGTGCTCTCATTCGCACACTCACTCTGCCTGTTCTGCAGCAGAGAAGTCACTTCCCACAAAGAGTTGGCTTAGCTTGGTCAGGTGGGCTGTGTCCTTGAGACAATGAGGTAGAGTCTCGAGGGCAACAGCAGGCTAAGGATCAGGGAGCAGGGGAGTCAGTGTGTGAAGTGCCCTACTCACATTAAACATTTCTTGACAATCTTCTCCTTTTACATTGTCCCACATCATGGACCTCAGCAGCTTCCCGAGGGCATCCATGGATCTCTCATAGAGAAACTGAAATGAGATGTGAGTGTGAGTGTGAACAGCAGGCTGAGGGGTGAGTCCAGAGTGCCCCTCAGCCCCTCATTCTACTCTGGTCTCACCCTCACATACATGAATGTGCTCCTTATCCTTGTCTGTCTGGCCTTCATTTTTGAGTTTTTCCAGAGGTGGAAGGGGCAGTAGCCTTCGAATATTCTCTTCAAGAATATTAAGATGATCATTTAGTGAGAGCTGAGGCTTCAGTTTGCTGAAATGAGAAGGATGAGTATTATAGTGACTCCAAACACAGCTTGGTCGCATTCTCAGGGGCTGACAATCACATCCAAGCATCAGATACATTTTCTGACATGTTGGGGATGCTGAGAGAAGCGGCGACAGGACCTGCGAGCATGTGTGGACCCAGAGTCAGACATACTGGTAAGCAAAGTCAATATATCTCAGTGTCAATCTTATTCAAGTAATAAAAAGTTATCACTTGCTTAGCATTATTTAATGATTTTTACATGATCTGTTTTCACAGATTAACCCATTTGTGTGTGTGTGTGTGTGTGTGTGTGTGTGTGTGTATGAGAGAGAGTGGGAAGGAGAGAAAGAGACATGACAGAGAGATTCTAAGGAACAATGAGTGTTTTCACCTTCACATGTTGGTTTGTAGTGTCTCACATACTAAAGGTTCTTATGAATATAACAAGTGAATAACTTCAGAGTTTTGTATCTCTGGAAAGCAAAAAGTTGCTATTTGAAGTAACCTACTGCTGAGCTATGTTCATTCTGGGGAAGCTGCTGTCACAGTGGTCTGCATTGATCAATATGTCACTAAATCAAAAGGGGGAGCTAGGGAAAGACAGTCATTTTCAATGAGAACAACAAAAAATTCCCTACCTGAGGTATCGGATGGCAATGAGGGCTTTCCACCGAATAGGGCTAGCTAAGGAATCCAGGGGCTCATCCCTGATGAAATCCTGTAACACAAAAAGGAGGTGAAATGTTCCAAAAAGAACCAGGGGGTTCTCTAGGGACAGCTGCAACCTCTTTGGGCTGTTAGGTGCCTCGGTCAGAAGTACAGCAGAGATCTATTGCTTGGGATTGTTGAATTTTACCCACTTAAAATGAAAAACAGTTCTATACTCTCAGCTATGGCCTTCTTAACTGTGGAGGGTGAGAACAATGCTGCCTACTCATGAGACACTGGACAAAGACCAATTATCTGTAAATTCATGGCATAAGAGCTCTTTTCCATGTACTCCCAACTCACCCCCAGTACAACCCATTATTTATCCCTTGGCATTCTTCTGTCCTTCCCATCAATCCTTACTATATCCACAATGAAAGTTTTGGCATTTTTGCCTAGTTTTTCATGCTTTGTAACTGTTATCTTTTCTGCCTGAAATAGCCTCTGCCATATTTCCTTGTCTGCAAACCCCATCTTTTGAGATCCGATTTCTATACCATTTTCCACTAAGGCTGCACCAAATTGCACCCCCACCAATAGGGGGTGAGCATTCCTTTTTCTCCACATCCTCACCTTTGGAAATCCCATGTAATCCAGCAATATTACTGCTATGGATTTACCCAAAGAATATGATGATGCTAATTTTAAAAGATTATGTACTTTTGTTTATAGAAGCACTATCCACAACTGCTGAGTCCTGGAACCAACCTAAGTGCCCAACAACAGACAGCTAGATAAAGAAATTGTGGAATAGAGCTCAACAGAATGATACTCAGCTATTACAAAAAGAATCTCTGGGACAAAATGGAGGGAGCCTAAAATAAATATATTAAATGAAATAAGTCAAAATGCACTTTACAATTCTACCCAGTAAGTAGACACATGCAATAATGCTATATATATACATATATATGTATATATATGTATATGTATACACACACATACATATATACATAATCTATAACTGAAATAAAATTTTTATGATACTTATTTGGATGTACTCTCTTAGCACATCAATTTTGGATGGTTTTGCTCATCTGTGGGATATAAATAACCCAAAACAAATACTAGCAAAAAATAAGTCTTGTCTATGTCCTCTCTGCACACTCACCAGCATGTAACCAAGCAGCACCTCCTTGTGAGAAAATTTAAACCCCCAATCTTCAAAGTCTTGCACAGCAATGCCAATTTCAGTAATGCTTCTTGTGAAACTCATTTGCAGATCCATGTCCTAAAGCAAAATGATTCACAATACTAGCCAAGATCTTAGGCATTGACCTTGGTCCTATAAATGTTGCTTAGGGTTGAAATATAGAGCCAGACTGGAGAAAGAACCTTTGTTCCTTTTGCTATCTTGAAATCAATCTGGGTTCTAAGTTGCAGGGAAATTGAGCAACAAAGATCAATT
>NW_004567108.1:55451759-55490780 GCF_000260355.1 Condylura cristata | reverse complement strand
AGTTTCTCTAGGCAATGACTTTCAAACTGTTTTGACTATAGAACACAGCCACATGGAATCCGATACAGCTTCTTGCTCTGTCCTAGGTTAGGCTCAGGGATACTGTTTTCAGTATTGGGTTAACTTGTTATATATTGGGATCCCTTCCTTTGAAATCAAGTCACATTTTGATTTACTGTCCTTCCAGGGAGCATGATTTCTATTAAAATATGTATGTATAAAAGTATTATCTCATACCTTGTTCACCACAGACATGCCCAGAACCTGAAATATCAAGGGCAAAAGTAGACATTAATGTAGCAGTTAGAGACTTTCCTCACACCAAGATCCACAAACCTGAAGGAGCACCTTGAAGCAAGACCTCAGTTCCTGCCAACAGGTGGAGCCTCTTCTCATCCCCTCCCATTCTTAAAAAAGGTATACAGAACTGGGGTACAGGCCAGAGGTGCAGGGGCAGTGAGAGGATTCATCAGAGGCAGAGTGGGGAGCAGAACAGGCCAACTGACTAGGTATACTGCTAAGGGGAGCAGCGGGCAGGTCAGGAGAGGTCTTCTATGCTATGTGGGTCACCTCCGGGGTGGGGATCGAACTCATGCTGAAGTGGCTTTAGCTTCTTAGTGCTGTGCTTTAACCCACTGTGCAGAAGGCCCCCCTCCCATTTTTAAAAGTCCCATTGTTTAAAGTGAAACTTTAACTTGGGGAGAAGCTTTCCCCGAGCTGGTGAGTCCTAACTAAGCCACAGAAGGCAGCATATAAAGATCTGTCAAACCTTTGGGTTTTCAGTCTCCACAGTAAGTTTAAAGAGGCTCTATCAAACTTTGGCAAGGGAAAAGAGAGAAGTAGTTCTAGGACAATGAAAAGTCATAAAAGCAAAGTTTACAGGACAGCTGACTGGGAGCTGAGCTTAAGGACAGTTGTGCTGAAAATGCAAATTTGCTTCAGTGAAGTTGGTGGGGGGGTACTTTTAGCATATTCTGAATTCTGCCATAGTATGTGAGGCTAAAAGCCAAGTGCATCAGTTGAACTGAGCTATACAGAAATATCCAAAATACATGCGCACACACACACAAACACACGCACACCGCAACTGCTAGCTGCCTCAGTTTACCCTGTATTATGAGCTGCTCCATCCAGCTCTGTCATGATGCTTCTTTACTACTACTATTTCATAACTCAGATTTCACAACTGATTTTGGAGATTTTTCAAAGGCAAGTATCATATACTTTTGGTGGTATTTATGTATTTCTTAACCAGTTTTTAAATTTTGCTTTTTAAAATTCAGTTGCTATTTTTTTAATTACATGGATTTTTTTAATGCTGTGATAAAATCCCCATAATCCCTGTGATTTTTCTTATACTATCTTGTGTCTGATGCCTTATTGCAGAACTGAAAGCACTTTGAAAGTGTACAGTTATCTTTACCTAATACATCTTTATCTCCCTGCCTCTTATTTTTGTATCATAATGCTTGCTAGACTAAAAATTAATGGAATATAAAATTTTTTTCTCTCTCATTAGTTATCACATTTTGAGGACATCAGAATCACCTACTTTCTTGCTAAAGACTTTTATTGAGGTAAGATTGGCTTACAACATTGTATATGATTTAGGGGAACAATTTCATACCTCTTCACATATGTGTCACCATCTCACTGACACCACAAAGCACCCACAGTTTTTTACACTTTAAACTGGGCTCTTCAGCCCCTTAGTTCCCACCCTCGGCCTCCCTTCTCCGCTAGTAGTTTCAGCAAACTCACCCCTTGAGGAATATGGTAAAAATACAGATTTGGTGATCTGTCCCTGAAGACTGATTCACTGGGGATTTTTACTTTATATATGTGGTGTGTGTGTGTATCTATCTATAAAGTATTTATATATAAAGTATTATGTAAAGTATATATTATAAAGTGTTCTATCTAAAGTATATATAAAAAGTATTTATATATATAGTATATATTATAAAGTATTTTGTGTATATATAATATCATTCTCCATTTTGTATATTTTTTCATTTCTGTTGTAATCCTCGGGGACTTCCCACCACTATTTCACCATGTGCCATCACCATAGTCCTGTGCGTTCTTCCCACCCTGGGGTTTCTATTTTTAATAGGCTTTCCAGATAATTCTCTTGCACCTGAGGTCTTAGGATCACTACTCTATATCCTTCCTCTAGCACATACTGATACCTGTGATCACGAGCTCTCTATGATTCCATTTTTATCATGTACACACATGATAAATGTCAAGAAAACAAGTCCACTGGACAGGTGGGTTGCAGAGAGCACAGTGTGGATGATAAAGGGTCATAAAGCACAAACCCGAGCATCAGGGTGCTGACAATTTAATGGCAGAAGCACTGAAGCAATGAAGCTGCCCAAACTGGCTGTGGCCAAGAACCATTTATAAACCTTAAAAAAAAAACACTGATGTCAGACTCTACTGATGCAACCTCCCTGGAAAATGACTAAAAGGTGATATTGTAAACTTCATTGCTAGCTACTCCTGAGGTGGCTAACTTGGTATAAGTCAGAAAAATAGAAAGTGCTTTACTACAAATGGAAAGAGTGCTTCTTTCAGTGAGGGATGGAGAGAAGCAGCAAGAATAATTGTGTGAATTCCAGCTCAGCTTGGCAGCTCCAGGGAAAGAACATTCTTGGCATGTGTGAGTTGCATCAAGGACAGCTGGTTGGGCTGGTATGTGGAAGGGAAAAATATCAATCGGAGCATGGAGCAAGTTAAACAGATAGAACAGGCTATTTAATTTAAAAATACATACAAGGCGGGGCCCTCCCTGGTGGTGCAGCAGATTAAAGCACAGCACTAAAAAGTTTAAGCCACTTCTGCATGAGTTCGATCCCTGCCTGCCCCGGAGGTGATCCACATGGTGTGGCAGACCTCTCCTGTCTCGCCCGCTGCTCCCCTCAGCAGTGTACTTCCTTGATCTGCCTGTTCTACTCCCCTCTCTGTCTCTGGTGAATCCTCTCACCCTCCGCATCTCTGGCTTATACCCCAGCTCTATATGAATAAATAAATAAATCTTTAAAAAAGAAAAAAAAATACATACAAGGCATCTATCATTTTTAAGCCATTGTAGGTAGTTTTTTGACATAACCATATAAAAGGTTAAATAACTACATGAGCTAGACCTCAAAGACTATCACAGGGATCTAATAACCAGCTATCCTAAGATGGCATAGGAATAATTGTTTGAAACTCAAGTGAGGGAGTTTTGGGGGGTATACTTGATCTAGAAAGACATCATAGGTATGTGAGCGATCTAAGGGGAAGAGCGATCCAAGGCCTCAAGGAAAGAGACAAACTACCTGACTCTTCCATAATAATTTCTTCTATTCCCCTATGTTCATATTTCTATACACAACAGCTGCTATCTTTCCTTTGATCTGTATGTTTGAGGAATGAAAATTACTAAAAACTGAACACCTTCAAGGTTTGAGAACCCCAGGCTGGAAGTCACAGCAGCCCTCACTCCCTTGAGGATTATGGTAAAAATACAGATTTGGTGATCTGTCCCTGGATATTGATTCATTGGGGATTTATATTTTTAATAGATTTTCCAGGTAATTCTGTTGTGCTTGAGGTCTGAGGATCACTGCTTTACATCCCTCGCTAGCACTTACTGATATCTGTGATCATGAGCTGTGTGGGCTATTACCTGAGAGCACTGGCCATAAAGAAACAGGACTTGGGACACGATGTCTTGGTCCAGCCTGGAGAGGAGCTGACTCTTGGGAGCATGCAGGGCCACTGCACCATAGATCATCATGACGTCAGTCTTGGTCAGGCTCTTTTTCCCAGAAAAAATACCCTAAGCCCACAAAGAACATGAAAAATATGACCAAAGTTTAGAAGAACATAGTCTCACATTTTTTTTTTTCCTAACATGAAGGTCCACAATAGGGGTTCAGAAATGTGACTGGGTGATTAAAGTTAGCCACACACTGTATTTTACCCATCAAATTTAAACACCCAGGATAGTATTTTAGACCTATCAGCCCTCAATAGAGGAATCTATGAGAAGGTTTGTGTGAATTTTCACTTAACAAGTCCCTCTCCTTAAGGGAAAGCAGAATGTATATAGTGCAATCTGCCCGCACAGCCTTGTGGGTAGTAAAGGGATAAACCTGGACCTGCACCTGGAGCTCCAGACCCAGGTCATGTCCACACTAGGGACAGGCTTGCTATCTAGATCTCTAGACAGGAGTAAGTACAGTCAAGAGAAAGGATTTTGGTTGAAGGATTAGTGTCTTGCCCTTGAAACAACCAAAGATCTCGGCAGAGCAGATTCTTCTTCCTACCTTACATCGGTTCATGAAAAACTTTTCCCGGTCTTGGAATGTTTTAAGAACTTTTAAAACGGTATCCAAGTGGTTCTCAGCACAGCATCCTAAGATAGATGTTATTCCCTAAATCAAAAAAGGTAGGAGACCTTGAGTTTAACTAGTCAATGATGCTACAAATATTTATTGAGCACTTATTCCATGCTAATCCTCTTCTAGGTGCCAGGATACAGAATTGGACAGAATGCACCAAACTTCTCTTTGCAGAGTATGCAACCAGGGAAGTGCCAGTCAATGAGTACAAATTCCACAAATATGTATATTTTCTGTTTTGTAGATGATGATGAGTATGGTGGATTTAAGAAAAGCAAACAAAGAAACAATAGGCAACTGCAAGTTGGGGGGGGGGGAGTTTTTAACTTAAATGGAGAGACCAGAGAAGGCCTTATGAGTAGGGGGGAGTTGAACAGAACACTGAAGTGAGGGATGAACCACTGGACTATCTGGGAAAAAGAGTTCTAAACAGTGATAACGTTTCAGTACCCCTAAGTTTTATACGGTACTCTCCAGTACTCCAAGAGGGCCAAGTGAACAGTCTAGGGGGAGACAGGTCCAGTCAGATGTTGGGGGTGGTAAGGTCAGATAGGGCTTTAAACCAGCATTCAAGATTTTGGATTTTTTAAATTTTTTATTGGTGGGAAGCAAATAGATTTTTTTTTTAATTAATGACATGCTACTTTAAACTTATGCTTGCTTTTTCACAATATAGGCATTTTCCCCATTAGGTGTTGTTACCATATTTTCCCCACCACCAAAGCACCCCATATTGTAAGCTAATATATAAAATAAACTTACCTTGCTTAATATGCAACAGAATTAAAAGGCAGAGCCTTTTAATATTATATACTAATACATAAAATAAACTCACCTTGTTTCTTAATATGCAACAGAAGTAAAAGGCAACTAAGATAGGAAAATGGTGCCATCAATAATGCTAAGAGCAATAAGAAGTAACTGAATAACTGATACGGAAGAAAAGAGTAGCCATATAAAAGCAGTTCCAAAAATCTTGTAGGTCCAGTGAGTGTTGGCCATGTAATATGTTGGCCATGTAATATCCCTAAATATTTCAGAATTTCTGAGGTGCATATACAATACAACACACTCTGATAATTCATTTTGATAAGAAATGGTCTTTGTTATCCTGGGAGTTTTTAATTTTAAGTACATCCATATTTATGCATGTTCTTCAGTGAAGTCAATAGTCAGGAATAAAAACAAGCATGGAAACTTCACTTGGGTTATTCTGAAAGTCATGCACCTAAATAATTCTGGACAAGTAAGACATTACGACAGGCATGTCAGAGGTGTTCTGGATGGAATTAGTTATCATTGTCATCAGAGGAACTTGGGAGAGAGGTTCCCACCTGTCGCTGATCCCCCAGTTGGCTGGGTGCCACCAGAAATTCTTTAATCTGTGAGCTTACAAAATTTACATCTTGGCAGGATCCCAAGGTGGTGCCCAAGGCTTTCCAAAGGAATTTCTGTAAAAGAAAAGAGAAGTAACAAAAAAGGTTAAAAGTTAAAGGTTGGAAAGCACCATTCTGATGAAAACTAGAAAGCATTAAAACAATCATCGAAGGAAAGAAACTGAGGTGACTTAATGGCTGCTTAGTGACCACTTACCTCAAGTATTACCTCTTCTTGAAAAAGTTTCCTTTCCCCCAGACATCCGCTACCTGAGCTACCCTTCTACCTGCCGTTAACACCTACCACTTCCTACTACAATATTTACTCTCTTGTTTGTTTCTAGTCTCAGGATTTTTTAGTCATAGTGTCTTATTGGTCATTTCTAGTATACAGTCTCTGGCAGCTAGTACCAGACACTATAAGAATGTTGGCCTCATCATACTAGCCTTATCTGGGTTACTTCTGTAGTGTCAGGAGGGAGAAAAGGCAAGCAAGACAGATATGGCTTCCTGTTCTTTCATCAGATATCTTGTGAGATTTAGAACTCTGGCCAGGGCCCTGGAGCAGTCCAAGATGGACTAGAATGTTTGAACCCCACGGGATATAGCTGGATGTAACTATGCATGTAGTTATGCCAATGTGTGCACAGAGACCACCATCTATACATTCTTGTGAAGGGGAGATACGTGCTTGCCATTCCGTAAATTCACAAGAGTACGTACTTGCTATATAACCAGAAAAACTAGTTCCTAAAGCCTTGATTTATCTTCTAAGATTCAAATCTGTTTAACTATTTAAAACCAGAGTCTCTTTATTTAAAATGTCTATCTTGTCATAAATAGGAGAGGAAAGTGACAAGCTGGAGATCCATTTTAAAGGCTCAGCAGGGCTCTAGAGAAGTAGCTGTTGAGTGATCATTATTGATTAGAAAGAATCTATCACATAAGGGAAAGGAAAGTCTAGTAGAAATTGATGGTGGTAAGTACATTCATGAGAAATGTGGTGAGAGCAGCCAGTAGAGCCAAGTAATACCAAGAGCTGCTGTTGCTGGAGTGAGAATCTAGCAAGGTAGCCCCTCTTCACTCTTGCTTGTCTCGGCAAAAAGTCCCCAGGGTAATGGAATCACAGTAACAAAAACTGTGTATGATACAGAAGACACTATTCATTAGAGGCCAAATTGCTAGAGTTTATTCAACTGCCATCTTGGAGGAAGTACAGGAAGAATCAGGAAAAGTCCTATGTTACCAAAAAGAAAAAAAATTGATGTCATAAAGGAAAAAAATATGACTTATATGCAAAGTGTAAGCCTCAGTGCCTGCCAATATCACTGCCCTGTTTCTTCTGTGCTGAATGGATCAGATTCAGCATGTGGTGCATGCCTACTTTGGAATTTGGCAGAAGTTCCAAAGCCAGGAACTCCGAAATGGAAAAAGAAAGAGTAGCTTACAAAACAGCCAGTTTTTCTAATCCACTTCAGTCCCAGCCCCCTCACTATAGGACTTTCCAGTTCCTTCCATTGAGAAGATTCTCCATTCCTCACATTTAGGTTGGCTGAATTGTTTTGGCTATTTGCACCTGTTCTGAGCCTAGAACTCAAGAGACTATGTATACTTCATAGCTGCCAACATGAAGCAAATCTGGGGTATCCTCTTGCAGTATGAGAGATCAAAGGACCAAAATCCAAAACTCTGGTTAAGCTCATTCCAGACCAGCCCATCCCTGTCTACCCCAGTGAAACAATTTGAGAAGCCTGTCAGTCCAAGCACAACCCCAACTCTCACACTGAGGTAGATTGTTTTTTTGTAGTCAGTCTCACAAGTCTCACAGTGGAAAGTAAAACACAGGCTGATATTAAACCAGGACTATGGCAAGGGACTGCTCTTTGCTTTCTAGAATCCTTTATATATATATATAATAACAGAATCGCTGAATATTAATCAAGCCTGTATGGAATTTGAAGGCATGTACTTCTAGTTTTCCTTGCAGACAGGAGGAGCCTGATGAGCAACTTTTGATAAATGTCAAATGAAGAGATAGTAACATTCTTCTAATGATTTCTTCCTCTTTTTTTCTTTAATATTTATTTCCTTATGCATAAGAACTGGGTACAGGCCAGAGGTGTGTGGGGGTGAGAGGCTTCACCAGAGACAGAATGGGGAGCAGAACAGGCAGATCTACTGAAATACACTGCAGAGAGACGCAGTAGCAAGATAAGAGAGGTCTGCTGTGCCATGTGGGTTGGTTCAGCTCCATGGATGGGGATTGAACTTGTGCTGCAGTGGCTGCTGATAGCATCATAGTGCTGAGACTTAACCCCTTGTGCCACGAGGGAGGCCCTGATCCCTCTCTCTTTTTGATTACAGTGAAAAAGCTGAAACTTGAACAGTGATTTTAGATGACAAAGTAAATTGAAGATCTCTTAGCTGAAAAACTCACCTTCTCAACAGAGGTATCGCTATAACTGCCCATTTGCTGTGTGAAATCCCGACTCAGTTGAATGGTCCAACCTACGTCACTGATCTTCTGTAAAGATTCTTTGAGCAACTGTGCAGGAAGTGAAAGTCAGAGATAAATATAACTGTTCAATTGGCTTTCTTGGCACTTTTTGTTGCTTTATGTTTTAAAAGTTTAAAAATTATTAAATGAGATTACACTTCTCTTAATGAAAAAGTGGTTAACTTGGTACTTTTCCTCTTATTTAAAAAGCAATATTCTCTCTTTTAAAATAATACAATAGTTTATTTTTACATAATTTTTTGCCTTTTTCCATCTCAGTTGTAATCCCTGTGGGCTTCCCACCCATGTGCCATCACCATAGTCCAGTGCACTCCCCCTGCCCCCATTTTTTATCCCATTCCTCACTCCACCCCCACAAAATGTCTCTGGTATACAGTTGTTCATTATCATTATTATTTTCTCCCCTGGTCCTTTAGTCTCCTGCAATGAGTGAAACCATCTGGTATTTTTCCTTTTCTTTCTGGCTTATTTCACTAAGCATGATCCCTTCCAGCTCCATCCATGTTGCTGCAAAAGGCATGTGTTTATCTTTTTTGATAAAAGCAATATTTTCTTGTGTTCTGTATTCCATCAAGATAAGATACACAGGACATGAAAATATCTCATGGAAGTGCTGTCCCTTTTCCAAAGCTGCTGAAATATTTACAATAGAAACTAATCCAATGTGAAACAAGTTGAAATGAAAATTTTTCAAGTTCTAGATAGATTTGGGAAATTTTCATTTGTCAATGCTAGCTTGCTTTATTATATGCCAAAAAAAAAGGGGGGGATTTATTTGGAATAAAAAGATCTAAATACCCTGAAAAGCCAATTAGAGGTACAGGTACAGCCTGTTAATATCAATTCTTATAACTAAATATTCCTGGGCTCACCAAGTGCCTTGAGCAAGGGCCATATAGATCATTTGAGCCTATGCTCTTCTCACTATACAATACATAAAAAGGTGTTTTTATCTTTTTGGAGGACAAAATCCATTGCAATTTCTATATCTATTTTTTTCCTCCATTTTATGCTAGAAAAGAATGTTTAGTCAACTCCAATACATTTGTATGCATGTTCCTAGTAGAGACTGATTCAATGTGTCATTTAAAGTGATAAACTTAAAGTTTCGGAGGTTTACGGAAAGAGAATACATGCAGACAGCTTTGAAAAAATGTATACCCGGGCCCTCCCTGGTGGTGCAGTGGGCTAAGGCACAGCAGCACTGAGAGGCTGAAGCCACTTCTGCATGAGTTCGATCCCTGCCCCGAAGGTGACCCACATGGCATAGCAGACCTCTCCTGACCCGCCCGCTGCTCCCCTCAGCAGTATACTTCATCAGTTGTCCTGTTCTGCTCCCCACTCTGTCTCTGGTGAATCCTCTCACCACCCCTGCACCTCTGGCCTGTACCCCAGTTTTGTATATATAAATAAATAAATCTTAAAAAAAAAGTATACCTTTGCATATATTCAAGATTGGAAAAGACTGTTCTCTTCGCTTCCCTTCATAGAAAAATAGCTTTATTCCTAGTAAGAAGCCATTTTAAAATGGTAGCATAGGAAAATAGAGATGAGAGGGGGGTTTGGAGATAAAAGCATAATTGCAAGAGAGGTAGATTCTACTGTACTAACATACATCAGAAGAGGCGTGAACCTGTAGCTCTACATCATATACAGTATTGAAAACCAGAACTACCTAGAAAGTAAATAAATGAAAATATAAGGAGTAGAAAGAGTGAAAAATATTAGAAAGTGAAATCTTTGAAACTCTTAACCAAATAGAAGACTAAAAATATTGTTCAAATTGTGATTTAAAGAGCTTAGTAATTAAGTGATCCCAGTCTTTCTCTCAAGAAAAGGAAATGCTGTATATATACTATTCTTGAGAATCCAGTTCTTTTAGTGGCTGTGGGAAACATTAGCTGATTTCATCAGCCAGCATCAACCATGAGTGTGTAGCAGCCACTCTTACCTGAAGCAGCATAGCTTCCCACAGCACGGCACTAGTATTCTCTCCTAGAAATAGAAATTGATGCGATAACTGCAACAACATGAAGATGAGGTTTCTCCCTTGCCAAGTCCCCAATAGATGCTGAAATGCAATTTCAAGTTTTCTCCTTACACAAGATTTATTTCAGAAGGAATTTACTGTGGAAATCAACCTTAAAATATATAGACAGGGCCCTCCCTGGTGGCGCAGCGGGTTAAAGCACAGCACTGACAATCTAAAGCCGCTTCTGCATGAGTTCGATTCCTGCCTGCCCCGGAGGTGACCACATAGCGTGGCAGACCTCTCCTGACCCGCCCGCTGCTCCCCTCAGCAGTGTACTTCGTCAATCTGCCTGTTCTGTTCCCCGCTCTGTCGTTGGTGAAGCCTCTCGTCGCCCCTAAGCCTCTTGTCTGGACCCCAGTTCTGTATACACAAATAAATAAATCTTAAAAAAATAAAAAATGTAGACAGAGGGTCTTCAATCCATGATGAAAGCTTGACTCTTGGCTATTTTCAATAGTAAATATTGAAATGACCATATTTTAATATCCTAATATAAACAAGGAATACACAGCAAAAAGAGTGTGTTTTTAGAACACACCAAGAGTTTTCTAAATACAAGGAAAAGACCAAAGCAAAGGTGTTTAAGTCTCTACTAAGGTGTTACCCTATAAGATCCCTTCATAGCATAAGTGTTTGGCAGAGGAACAGAATACAGGAGGCAAGAAAGAAATACTTTTCACATCAAGTAAATGGCTTTTGACTAAAATAAGCAATAATGACTTAATACACAGAACTGGAGCTTCATTCTTTGTTTCCTTGCCTTCTTGGATAATGACTTAATCCCACTACCTCGTACCTTCCAGAGGCTGCAGAAGCTCAGGTATTCGTGTTTTCCATAGGTCCACCAACTGTGGGTGTATTAGCTCAGGCAATATTTTCAAAAGTCCTATTGCACCAACCCCACATAATTTGCCTACACTGGCAAGCATAGATATTACCTGAAGGATGGAAGAAAACATGATAATCAACTTCACAGGTATTTATGGCTTAGAGTATCTATGTAAAATTTTTTTAGCATTTATTTGGAACTGAATCATCTCTATAGGTGCAAGCTTATCCCTTGTTGGTTTTCCTGACCCACTCACCAGAAGTCTGGCCAGTAACTGTTGTGGTGTAGGAAGTTTCACTAGAAAGAGAAAGTAGTTTTCGTTATTGCTGTGGTGGTTAGAAATATTCAGATGGGGGCTGGGCATAACATCAAAATGCAGTAGGCTTTCTGGAAAGGAGTCTCTCATAAGAGGAATATTTTGCTATGTTTTTCAATGTACAAACCAAATCCAGTAGAGATGACAAGTTCCGTTGACTTTTTCTCATTGTTCCTCTTTCTCTCCTCTGCCATAATCAGAATTCTGATGATATTAAAAAGGTGGTCCAGAGTTCCTGTATATTCTGCAGGTACCACAAAAGTCAGGACTCTTGGCCACAACACCTGTGGAGAACATGGGGCAAGATGCTCTTTCTTTTCTATCTTTAATATTTCTCCCTGAGCTCACTGTGTTTCCCTCTGATCTAGAACTTTTTCTCATTTGTTATTATTTTGGTCTTCAGACCAAAGCAAAATGAAACCAAATCTCTGCAGTGCACTTTTTTCTCAAAGATGCACACTGTAGTGACGATGGGTTAGTGCTTCTCCATGAGCTATTGCTTGAATTTAGGGCAGCGAAGTTCTTCACTGTGAGGAACTATCCTAGGCATTGCAAGATAGTTTTCATTATTATTCCTGTTATCCCCTATCAAGTGCTAAGCTATCAATGTAATAACCCAAGTGTCCCAAACTCCATGACCAGAGTGGGGTTGTACTAAGTGAGAATTATAGAGAGAGGACAGGGACAGGCTGCTGTTTGCTCTTCAGGTGCTGCTCTTGCTCTGGAAATCTGTAACATCTATTTTCTTTATTCATTGTGTTTTATGTCCCTTGAGCCATCCCTGCCTTAAGGAAATCCTAGATGCTAATTTTGTCTCTCCCGTTTTTAATTTTATCTCTCCCGTTTTTCTGCTCACCTAAGTTTAATCCATATGCCCAGCCTTTTCTCATAGTGTGATTGCTCATGCTCTGCTCTGTGTTCATTCCTATTCTGATGAGTCGCATCTGATCTCACAAATAGGGTCCTTGCTCCTAGCCTACCCCTCTGACTAATTTCCTACAGTTATCATCTCCAATGTAACCCTGGCATAAAAATTCCATTGGCTCATCAACCACAAGGTAAAATCTGGTGTTCCAAGCCCATTAGAGTCTGGCCCTGATGACTCTCTCATCATTTACTTTTGTATCAGACATTCTTAAGCTTCAGAATGCATCAATGAAGTGGAACCTATTTGAATGGCCATAGGTCCCATGTCAGATATACTGGACATGTATATCTGGCACAGAGTTTTAAAACCTGCAATTTAAATAGATTCCAGATAGCCCAAGAACCCATACCTTAAAATACCAACCTGGATGAAATCTCTGATCCAACTTACATTATCTATTGGTTGTCTCCTCCTGGCCACTAAAGACTGTTTTGCTTAAGGAAGACACAACTATCCTTACCTTCAGGTTCAGATCACATCAGGTCTCAAGTGGCTTTGAATATCTTTCCAGAGGAATAGGGAGCATTTGGTTGTCACCATGCACTTAACACAGTAAAGGCACCACACACTTAGCAACATGTCTAGGTACTACATGTGTAGGTATGTTAGGGGGAAATGGAGAGATGACAAAGGTGCTTACAGTCTGTCATGTGCTGTCCACATACAAGTATTTTCCCCCTGTAATTAAATAGACACCTGTTTTTGAGGACCTACTATGTTTTAGACACAGAGTATTGCTACATACTTTCTTGAGTTAGAGCATGAGAAAGCCAATGGGACATGGAGTACTAGCTTATTTCTTCACCTCTAAATGGACAGGGTTTTAAAAAGTGATATGGTAATTGTAAACTGTGACAAAAGACTCCTCACCTGAGGCATTCCAATCACAAGTGGGTCCAGTGTTTTTAAGACCTCGAGGCTTGTTTCTTGAATGGATATTTCTCCCTTTTCATCCTCAAGGGAGTTAGATTTCAGTTTCTCCTTGAGGAAAGGATAAAATAGGTGATCTGTTAATAACCTCTCCTGTCATTCTCCTCTGAACTTCCTTGGATATGTTCTTAGACTCTGGCTTGGAGGACGTACTTGCTCCACTGAAGGATCTTGTGGAATCTAGGAGTCTTGGCCTCCTGCATCCCATCCCTATTTAAAGTGCCTCTTGATAAATGGGCAAGAAAACACACCCTTGCCTAAAGCAGAAAAACAAATATTGACCGAATCCTTGCCATTTGCTCTTGCATAAATAAATTTTCAATGACACTGCTTTCCAGGGGAGTAGACTATTACCGTGATTGCAGAGAACTTGCTCAGATAACTAAGCTCTCACATACATGGTTTTCAGTCTGTTCATCCAACCCTAGGAAATATTGGCGCCTCTTTTCTTCTTTAAAAGAAATTCACTTTCTCTGCCTCTCTCCAAATCACACCAAGTATTTGAGGCCAGTCTGCTCCTTGGGGTAGACTGAGATAACCTACCTTGTATCTATTAAAAGTTAGAAGTTAAAGCATCTGAGGATACTAGAGGCTAAAAAATATCACCAATAAAAGTTCTGAATGCGTTCCTGAACTGAGAGGCAGTTTTTGCTTTTTTCTTTTTTTTTTTGTAAACCCAACTGAGTCAACTGTACTTGTTACAATGTGACACCCTCTTTTTACCAGATTCTTCTTGGACATTGCAAACTGGGAGAAGACATAGTCAACCAGCGGCCATCCTTCTCGGGCTTCAATGTAACACTTTTCACACATGGTTTGGATGAGGAGGAGGATGGAATTCCTCACCTAGAGTAAAAAAAATGCATTTGCAACGATTTATAAGTTGGATGGAATGCAAAATTAAGTTCTGCTGTTCTTTTTAAACTTTATGGTTCACTGAATGGGACACTTTTCAAAAAGGAATATAACTTGAATGATGTCAAAAATAGGACAGTAATTTATAGATTTTTGGTTTGATGGTCACCAAAAGGGCTCTCTTTAAGCAAAATCATTCTCACTAGATCCCTAGACATGTCCTCTGTTACTATGTATTAGGAAACATTGGTGAAGTTGGGCTAAAACACTAACTTGTTTAAAAATCCTCAATAAAAGATAGCACATTGAATTACAGAGCTATTATCTCTTAGGTACAATTATAAAATCCAAACATATTTGAAAATTGGAGTTTTGTTTCTTAAATTTAGTGTTAACTCATTTGGTGGAAGAAACTAATTTGAACTGTTTTACTCATTATGTGTACAAGAATTTATTTTCCTGAAGAAATATAAATGGTTTTGATTATGGATTACTGCCATACTAATACCTTTGTAAAACTGGAAAAGTTGTGCATTATAAAACAGATCTGACTCCAGGAGTTGGAATAATGGATTATGAGTTTATATTATATATATTTGTAATCATTAGGTTCAATTTGTTTATTGGTTTGCTTCCCTGAAGGATAGAAAGTTCAGTTCAATCCCTCATTAAATAGCCCTTTTAATGGAGGGTGGGAAAAAGAGGATAATTTCCAATAGGGAAGTGGGATTATGTGTTAGTAATTAGCAGAAACTCAACAAGTGGTCTCTATAAGTGACTTTGTATCTTTGTCTAGGGAGTTGACCTTCCTTAAAATGCCTGTTTTCTTTTATTCTACCCTACTTCTTCAGTTGCTTTGGCCAGTTATCGAGCCACTAAGTTGTTATTTATTGCAGTTTTTGTTATCTTAAACATGGTCACTGGGGATCAGAGTCTCTCGGAGAATTTTATCTTCTTCATTGGCTTCTGCACAGGGCTTTGAGCCAAACAAAATGTTTTTTGTTTTAAATGGAAATTTTATTTTAAAAATTTTATCATGTGTATTGAGGTAATATGGGTCTATGTCATTTCTAAGTTTTATGGATAAGGGCTCACACCTCTACAAATACATGTTATCACACCACACCCACCAGCAAAACACCAATAATCGTCCAGCATAGCTCTTGCTCACTCCTTTGCTCCCACCACCCCACCTGCCCCTTCTGGTAGCCTTAGTTTTGCAGTTGGATTTCACGGGTTTGTTCTTGTTTATTTCTTCACTTTGCTTTTTATATGTTATATATGAGTAAAGGAGTCTGTTATTTGCCTTTATTCTTCTGACTTATTTCACTTAGCATAATCCTCTCCAATTAACTCATGTTGTTGTAAATAGCAAGATTTTATCTTTTTTAAATAGCTGATTAGTATTTCATTGAGCATATGTTAATATAACACATCTTATCTATCCATTCATCTATCATTGGACACTAGGATTATTTTCATAGCTTAGCTATTATAAACAATGCTAAAATGAACATAGAGTGCATATATGCCCTCAAATTAATGCTTTTGTTGTCTTCTGGTAGATATTCAGGATAGAGATCACTGGATCATGTGTCAGATCTATTTTAATATTTTTAGAAGTCTCCATTCTGTTGCTAGAGTCTGGACTAGGCTACATTCCCACAGACAGTGTAAGAGGATAGTTTTTCTCCACACCCTCAACCAACATTTATCATTCCTACTTTTTTTTGGGTTTGTTTTATTATGGGTAATTTTTACAGGTGTGAGCTGGTATCTCATTATGGTTTTGATTAGTATTTCCCTGATAACTGATGATGAGCACTTAATGTGGTTTTCATACAAAAAAAAAAAAAAAACAGCAATTGACAATTTAAAAAATTTGTTCCTGCAATGTGTTCCTCATTTTTCCTAATGTGGAATATTTTTCTCACATAATCAGGAAATATTGAACAATCTATTATGTATAAGACTTACTCTGAGTGCTCCCTAGTTGAAAAAATAAGATATTAATGCTAAGAATAAGATTCGGAGGTTATTACTCTTTGGAGGAAGATCTATTATCTTTATAATTAGCAATTAATTTTTAAACTATTTGCAGAACACAGACAGTGACACTCCTTGCAGAACTATTTTTATTTTTCTACTGAGAGATCCTTGACCTGAGCATACTTTAGAACTTCACCTTGATACAGTTTATCTTTTGGAAAAAATGGAATGTTCAGAAGCATGGAAGTGATCAATGAAGGTTTTAGAAAACAATCTCATAAGCAGATCCTTAAAAAGTTGAGCCCCACTGTTTTTTGACCCCATTCCCCACTCCACCCCCACAAAATGTCTCTGGTATATAGCTGTTCATCATTATGATTATTTTCTCGACTGTTCTGAAACAGTGGGGGAAGGGAAATGCACTGACTATGGTGATGGCACATGTGTGATTTGGTGATGGGAAACCCAAGGGGATTGCAACTAGATGGAAAAATGCACAAAAATATGTAAAAATAAACTATAGTAAAATAAAATAAAAATAAAGTTGAACCCCTTTTTATTAACTCCTAAAATTACAATGGTCCAGAACAAGATCCTCATTAATTCTCTTACTTTGATACTGACGTCACTCATGATGACTTTGACTATCCTTTCGATTGAAGTGATGTGATCTCTCAACCTGGGCTCTGAAAGACAGAGGGAGAAAGTGAAAATCCTGATTCACTAGAAAAACACAATACATTCAAGGATCCTAAGAAACTCATTAGTTATTGTCTATGGTTGTTGACTCTTGCCCTTGACATTTCATGTTTTCAATTCCCTTCTACTCTTTTCTTTTCCAGTTCTTTATAGATCTTGATTTCTTTTCTTGCACATTGTTATATTTGGCATCATCTTGTTTAAATGTTAGATTCCAAAGTATTCAATCTATCAAGACTAATGTTTCCATTGTAACACAATTTAATATTTCTTGTCTGTTGTTTCTTCATTCCAGTGTTAACTAAATTTTTAAAAAGTATTATAATATGGTACAAAAAGTAATCCTTATACTTGATTCACTCCAAGATATTGTCAATTCACTTTTCTTCATTCCAGTGTTAACTAAATTTTTAAAAAGTATTATAATATGGTACAAAAAGTAATCCTTATACTTGATTCACTCCAAGATATTGTCAATTCACCATGCACTATTATTTTTATTGCACCAAAAAGAGTGGCCAGTTACAATTAAACATGCTTTAAATTGTAAGAAGCATTCAATACATGAGAAATATTTGTGTATTGGAATGAGTGAGATAGGATTATTCATTAAATACTACTGTTTTCTAAGTATACCAATCTCTGGACTATGTGAATTCTTGCTTATTGCATCACTCAGCCAAGTTATTATATCTTTTAATGTCTAAATTCAGGTAGAATACTTGTTCATCTCAGTTGGATGCATTAATAAATATCATGAAAGAAAAGGCACAACTGAAAATGGCTCTTTAAAAGAACTAGATTGTAGATCGAGAAGGAAGAGCTTCACTTAAATATAATGTTCCATGAACATCTCAAGGATATTGAGGATGATTAGGGAATGCATGGGCTTTTTCTGTTTTCTTCTTGACATAAATAAACCACCTCTGGCTTCATCTCTATTGCTTACCGTCAGCATTGACAGCTGATCTTAATAAGGACAAAATTCCCATTCGGATGACTTCATTATTGCTTCTTATTTGTTCATCAAAAAATTCCATCAGGTCTGCGGGATTGGAGTGGGCTGCAGATTTAAGAAATACTGGAGTCATAAGAAGTCATTTTCACCTCAGGTAAATACTTGTGAATGAGGAAAGGGGAAATTCCATGAGGAATTTTGTCTGTGTTTTTTTAGAATCACAAAATGAATGAGGAAGTTTAGTCATTAAGAGAGCTTTCTATGCCTAGACCCACCTCTGTTTCTATGAACACGACCTTATTTTGAAATTAGGTTCTTTGCAGATGGAAACATATTAAGGTCATTAGGGTGAGTCCTAATTCAACATGACTGGTGTCTTTATGAGTAAAGGAAAGGAGACACAGAGAGAGCAACAGGTGAACACAGAGGCAGAAGCTGGTGATGTTTCCCCTGTTGTGGAGCTAGGGAGCTTCAGAGGCAGGGCAGCTAGCAGGAAATAGAGAGGAAAGCCCTGGCTAGAATGGAACAGATTGGACTAGGAATTATCAAATATAAAATGAGGTCATTAATTAGGCAAAGGCATAGAGAAGTCTGGTAGGTGAGAACTAGAACATATTAGAAAGGTATGCAGAAGAAGTAGTATGAAAAAGGTATGTAGTAGAAGTGGCATTTTGGGGGAGGTTGCAAAGGGTGAAAGATATAGAATTGTCCATGTCCCCTAGTTCTGTATTCTGACTTGGGGCCTCAGTGCCTCCTCTACCACCTATGCCAGGTAGTCTAACCAGGTGATGGGAGAGATTGTGATATCAAAACTAGAAGATTAGGGATAGTATAAAGGAGAGAGAGAAAGACAAGGAATAGATACTAAGTGATAACTGGAAGAAAAGTGGGTGAATTTGGGTTTGGTGCTGTTTTAACAAATCTAATATAACAAGAAAAGAGTACGTTCTGTTGTTGGGATTACCAACAGAGACTGGCTTGCCTGGAAGGAACACATGCTTATATGGATAGTGAATGCCCAACAAAGAAACTGAAATATACAATGAGGAAAGGAGAGTCTTTTTAATACGTGACATTGGTAAAACTGGATTATTTGCACACAAAGAATGAAATTGGATCCCTATATTAAACCATGCACAAATCAACTCAAATTAAAGAACTAGACGTAGGACTTGAAACATAAAACTCCTAGAAGAAAACATAGGGAGTGAGTTCCCTTGACATTGGTCCTAGCTATGATATTTTGTATTTGACACCAAAAACAAAAGTAGCAAAAACAAAAACAAACAAACAAACAAACAAACAAAAAAGAAAACCAAATGGGACATCAATCTGGAACATTTCTACCTAGCAAAGGAAACCATCAACAAAATGAAGTGGTGTTTTATGGGATGTGAGAAAATATTTTTAAATCCTATATCAGATAAGGGTTACTATCCCAGATCTGCCTGGGACATTTATGGTATTCAAATGGAAAGTCTTCTCTTTCTGGAATGAAATCCCCTTTATTTCCAGGCAAACCAGGATGACTAGTCACTACTTACTCCTCTAAAGAGCAAGTAGAATAGGGACCGGAACAGAAAACTATAAGTTGAATTTCACATTTTGTGAAATTAATGTGACAGATGCACTCACACCCTTCACCAGTGTCATCATCATTATCACTTGGAGGCATTTTGATTAAAACCCCTTTGGATGCTGGGACCTACCAAGAATGAGGAAGCAACTTGAAGCTTCAATTTCATTTTCTTTCACTGGAGGCTCTGAAACTCTGCAGACCTGAATGAGGAGGAGGAATCAGGCAGTCCATATTAAAAATAGAAAAATGAGTGAAAAGGGAACAATCAGACTTGACAGCTTGGTCTCCTTACCTGGTGGAGTAAATGCGAAAAGATGCCTTTTTTCAAGATCTTTGGAAAGTCAACATCATAGAGAACCGCTGCGGTCAATATTTGTTTTAGACTCTAGAATGGAATATCTCAAAGGTTAGCTGGTGGGTATCATTGATGCAGCAACACAGGCTGCAGAAGGCAAATAATTATGTTTTATGAACATAAACCCATAATCTTCCTGCAGTGATGGGTTTCCCTTAGTGATTCTGACCCCTCTATTCTATTCAGTGCTTAGCAGTTTGAAATGGAATTCTTAATTGCTTTCTGGAGTTTCTGTCATCCAGCTATGCCACCCTCTTCTCTATCCTATATTTCCTGAGGGATATTTAAGTTCAGCTGCCCAAATAGATATTTGTTTCTTGGGGTTGCTGAGGACTTACTATCCTCTAGGATGATTGCAGTTTTGCGCTGTAGTTAGTTCTTTGAGGGTGTGGCTCTTACCTGAGTGATGTGGAAATCAATCTCTTTTTCTTTATACTGGTTCAGGAGCCAGGGCACCTGGCCCAGAGCATAGTCACATAGGTCTTCTCGATGAAGCAGCAGGCTCACTGTGGGGCCATGGGTCTTAATGATGGCCAGAGTCTGCAGAGACAGTAAATACCATTTTAAGTAAATCATTATGCTTGTATTCTCAGAATACCAAAGGCTTTAGATGTACCCCCAAAACTTTCCTCACTGCTTTTAACTAAGAAAGGTCTCTTTTGAAATTCAAAAATTTAGCTCAGTGCATGATAGAAAACATTCCCATTCAAAAGAAAAGTAAATAACATCAATGCATGAAGGGACCATATTTGTATTTGTCTTTATAATTATATCTACACCTACCTCTATGTCTATATTGATATTCATATTGATATTTGCTCTTCTCCTGCCATTTTTAACATTAGTGAATTTAAAATTTTCCTCACATTAAAGTGTATTAAAAAATGCTTCATAACCTTGATTCCATTTTTATTCCCATCCGATTCTGTTTTTCTTTCCTTCAGAGCAAAGCTGTTTGCAAGAGTGGTTCACAGAGCAAAGTTTTCTGAAGAAGTGCTATCTCCATATCCCACCTCCCCTTCAACCATCAATTCTATAATCTGTTTTCCACTGACATGAAAAATGAACAACTTTCAGGGTATAAAATATAAATGGGATTTAGGAAAAAATAGTACCACAGTACTCATAATTTGTGACAGACTTAGATTTATTTTATTTAGATTTCTTCTTTCTATTTACATGACTTATTCTTTTTACTATACATTTGAATTTATTAAAAATTAACACCGTTCTTTAGTATATGTAGTTCTTTATTTTGCTTTTTCTGTCTAAAAGTGTATCATGAATTTTTTTTCAGCTAAATTTTGATATACAGCAAACCACCTCAAAACTTAATGACCAGTAATAACAAACTTTTATTTCACTCAGGATTGTCAGCTGAATGGTACTACCGCATTTCTCTGCAGTATACACTTTTCAAGACTTTTCTTGCTTGAACATTATAATAATGGTTGCTGTAGATCTCACTTTCCTTCTTGAAATTTCCTCCTTTCTCAGTTTCTCAGGTCTCATCCTACACAGTTCTCCTGCTTTTTCATCAGCTCACTCCCCATTTTCCACCATGAGTTCCTGAACCTTTGCTGTTCCCTACATTATGGATCCTGCCCCGATTCCAAAATCTATTTTTGGCACTTTTCCACTCCACGTAATCTTGCACGACGGTATCCAAGACCACTTACTCAGTGGGCACTTATATAATGATGGTGTCCAATCCATGTATCCACTTTTTGCTTTTCTTCCCATCTTAAACATCTCCAGCCTACTCATGTCTCCACTGAGATGTCTCATTGGCATTCAAATAAAAATGTCCAAATTTACACCCATTTTTTTCACTACCCCAAAAGTAGTGTTTGTCCAGTTTTTCTTTTCATGATTAATGGTCCCAAAATCACTCAAGAGAGAAATCGAGGAATGATCTCAGGTGCTTCTATTTCCTTCATTATACACACCCAAATCATGCCAAGTGTTGCAGATTCTCTTCTCCAGCACCTGAATCCTCTTATTGGCATTACTGATATGACATTAAAAATCCCCCTTAGCAGTTATGAATTAGAACATTCCTATAGCTTCCTGAGAGTTTTGCTTTAATCTTTTCATATACCGTATTCATCCTTGACATTTATGTTAGAATGATTTTCTGGCACTGGGGTCCTTGCTTAAAAATCCTTCAAAGTTTTCTCATTTCTTTTGTTTAAAAATATTATTTTACTTAATGATTAACATTCATAGGGAAGGGAATCATAATTCCTAATTTCTATTATTTCACTTAATGTTTATTACTTTTTATTGAGGTAACATTGGTTTGCAGCACTGTGTATGATTCAGAGGTACAGGATTACAACCTTCAGATGTATGTTACCACTTTACATCTACCACTAAGGCCCCATATCCTTCACCACAGTCCACTGTGGTTTCTCATTTCTTTTTTCCCCCTACAGATTCTTTCTTTCTTTCATAAATATAATTTTTATAAATAGAATATAAATATTATATTTTATAATTTATTTACATCTTTCTTCATTTTGTACATTTATTCTTCTCAATTGTAATGCCCATGGACTTCCCACAACCACTTCACCCATGTGCTATCACTATAGCACCATGTACTCTTCCCACCCCATTTTTTATCCTGTTCCCCTCTTCTCCCCCATAGAATGTCTCTGGTTTACAGTTGTGTGAGTTGATGTTTGTTTTTGCTTTATTACAATTACTAATTATTTTTCTGATTTCTTACACTCCTACAAGTGAAACTACTCAGGATTTTTCTTACTCTTTCTGGCTTTACTAAGGATGTTCCTTTCCAGCTCCATCCATGTTGCAACCAATGGCATGAGTTTATCTTTTTGATTGCCGAGTAGTAGTCCATTGTGTATATGGTGTATATGTACCATGTCATACTGATTCAGTCCAGTTCCCTGTGTAGCTTTTCAAGATTTTTCATTATGGGCTAAAAACACCATTCAGATTTCATTTCTTCTTGCTTTGATTTCCCTTTCCTTCTCTTCCTTCCCTTCCCCACACAGCCTCACTCAAGTGTGCATGTTGTTCCACCTCCAGCCTGTGCTTCAATATGTTTTATTCCTCTCTGGGAAATGCCTTCCCTGTAGTACATGACTTCATGGACTGCAAGCTCAGTTTGAGTCACAGTGTGTGCAGCACTCATCCCAGAGTCAAGTGCTGCTCTCTGGATGCACCCTGGTAACTCCATGTAGCTCTTCCTATGGGAAGCTAGGAAAGTGTTTATCAATTTTGTCCTGAAGTTCTCCTTCCTAGGTGTTTTGAAGAAAAGAATTCAGGAGAGCATTAGAAGTTGCATGTTTGCTAAGGATTTGACTATTCCAGCAATAGTAAAAATAAATGCTTTAAAAGCTTGAAAGAAAGAATCAGAACTAACTCAGTGTTCCATTTTTATAAATGGAAATAAAAAGATCTAAATAGGATATGATTTAGCCTACTTAAAAATTGTGGCAATTATGCACGATAAGGATGGGATTATATATATATGAATGTACTCTATAATCTTCTCTGTAATGCATTATATTTTGAAGCAGCCAAACACATTCTTTAGATGTTCTTTTATTTCACTGTGATATTCACAGGTACCGCTGCTTTGCCTAATCATTGACTCACCCAAAGATGGGTTATGACATGAAAGACTGAAGTAACTAACCTCCTATGCATTTACCACATCATCTTATTTTTTTGTTCTCTCCAATCATGGATTGGAAAGTCAGTTCCATGGGGATTTTGTTGTGTTTAAGTCCTGCTGTATCCCTGGTATTTGATATGATGTCTGGCATATTATGAGGACACAATGAAAATTAGTTGAAAGAATGACTAATGATTTGAAATAGGTAAAACAAAAGATTTGATAAAAATCAATCCAGTTTTCATGTCAAAAATAAAAGAAAAAGGTCAACCAACAAGGAAGGAGAGTTGGATTGAGTCATGCTGAACCCCCTACTCACTTGTGTGGGTGAGGCCGTGGGGGCCCATCTCTCCATTATATACCGGAACAGCATAAAGATTTTGTCAGACAGTCGGTTGGCATCCAGTTTGGGGTAAGGGAAGTCTCTCCAGTGGTTGACATACTTGTAAATGGCCTTGCTGAACTTTTCAAGGGCTGCATTTTAAAAACAACCACAGATAAAGAAACATATAATGATGGTGAGCACCAGGAAATAAATTGAGAGGAGAGGACTGATGATTAGCAATACAGAATAATTCTTTATAAAATATTATACCTATAAGGAAGTGAACATGTGTTCACTCGTTACAGGAAGAAGTACATTAAAATCAAAATGAGACACTACTACATCCAGAATAATTAAAATTTAAGACAGTTAATGTTGCATTTTGACAAGATAGGTTCAGCTTCTGTTTTTATGTTAGTCAGGGTACAAGTTGATACAAACACTTTGGCACCATAAACCAAATTTGATTAGACATTTTCTATGATCCAGAAATTCCACTCCTCAATACACAACAGTTATATCTGTATGTATCCTTGTACATGGATGTTTATAATAGCTTTTTTTTCCTTTTGTAATAGTGTCAAGTAGAAAAAAGTCCAAATATTTGCCAACATATCCAATGGAAAAATCAAATGTAGCATCGATATGAAATAGTGTACAGAAGTGAAAACAGACTATAGCTAAATAAAACAATCCATAGGCATCTCATGAAATTAATAAATGGGGAAAATATTTTATGGCATGAGAAGTCAGATGATTGGGGGAAAAGATAAAAGAGGACCTCTTGGGTATTAGAATATTCCACTTCTTACCCCGAGTGATGATCAAATAGATAAGTTCACTTTCATACAACTCATTGACCAGTACACTTCTGATTTGTTCATTTTTCTGTGTGTCCGTTTTACCTCTACACAACATAATTAAAAAAACATCTCTAGCTTACAAATATATCACTCGGGCCACTAATTCAGATATATTTTCATCAAATACAGGGAATGATATTTTTCCTTCACCTCTTCTGTGTCAATAGATGACAAAGAAAATTCCCGGTTCACACTCTGAAGTATACCTCACATGCAAAGAATGCTCTGGAAAATATCCAAAATACCTTAGTTGTATCAGGAGCTGGCCATTTACTGGCTTATTCACATTCCCTCCAAACTCTCCCTGATACTCATCTGCTTCGCCTTGTCATAATCCTTTGTGCATATGTGGGGGTGGGGGGGGTGCAGGAGGTGTCTATGTATGTTTCCTGCAGTGTGCAGTGGTCTATAAACAACAGAAGAAAAGGGATAATGTGTTGCCTTTTGAGTTACTGAAAGTGGTGAGCACAATGTTTATTTGCTGAGTGAGTCAGTGATGACAGAGGGAAGGTGGTTAAGTTTTAGACCTTTTCTATAGTGGTAGTAAAAAGTTGCCATGGGAGGAAAGGACAGTTGGAAATCTTGATAAAGACAGAGGCGTCCCTTATTCATTGTCATGATTTCTGATTTTTTCCCCTCTTACTGGCTTGCTTATTAATATTGGTGTCTAAGAAACATAGATACCACGTTTATTTGCAGGACCAACATTATCTGTGATGGTAAGTAGAGAAAGCAAAAAGTATTGAAAATTGTGCTAGCTGGGCATAATTGCTCAAGTGCTTGAGTCACGTTGCCATAGTTCAGATTTTGGCTCTGTTACATACTAGTTTGTGACCATAGACAAGCTGATTAAGTTTTGAGGCCTCAACTGTCCATCTGTAAAATGGAGGGAAAATATTAACTGTCTAATTTGGTGGCTGTGAAGGTTAAGTAAAACACTCATCTTAAAATGCCCAAGGCAGTGTCCAGTCACATAATAAATTCTCAATGTTTATCAAATGCAAATATTACCTTCCTTGAGGACAGCACTGGAAGAAACATTCCTAACAGCATGGACTTGTCAATATTACAAGCATTGAGATGACAGTGTTTGGATTTTAGGGTAAGCAGGATCGTGGACATTGCATCACTTGGCATTTTTAGAGGTGAAACCCAGAGTGACATAAATGACAGCGTGACCTGCAGGCTTGGTGGCAGGTCAGAGACAAGAGTGCAAGTCTCTAGACTCACCCAAGAAACCTTTCACTGTGTGGCAAATGGTTTTTCCTAGGCCTTGCAGTGCACACTTTTCCCCACAGACCCTTAATGGATGCAAACACATTCCCAGTTTAGGGATAAACAAACTATCCAGTTTGGGATAAACAAACTATCCAGTTTGTTTATTTTTCTTGTTTTTTTTTTTTTTTTTTTTTAATAAAGATTCATTTACTTATACATACAGAACAGTGCAGGCCAGAGGTGCAGGAACAGTGAGAGGATTCACCAGACACAGAATGGGAAGCAGAACAGGCAGATCAACAAAGTACACTGCTGAGGGGAGCAGCGGGTGAATCAGGAGAGGTCTGCTGCAACATGTGGGTCACCTCCAAGGTTGGGTATCTAACTTGCACTGAAGCCACTAAGGGTAGCTTGCAGTGCTGTGTTTTAACCTGTTGTGCCACCAGGGAGAGCCCTATTTTTTCTTGATTTTGTGTCTGCTTACATTTACGGTACATTGTTAACTTATTATTATACAATTTATATTGCATTATAAAGAGATTCATTACAAAGAGTGGAGAAACCCTCACAGCATTGTAGAGAAACCTTGATCCAGTAATGAAGGGGGTTAGTGGAAGTAGGGGCCACACAGGGCCATGGGAAAAGTACCGCTGGTGCTCACTGACAGCAGGATCTGAAGGCCATCTCTACATCTAACTGTCTGTGTCACTACCTCCCTGGTGAACCTACTTTCTGTGACACTCAGATTCTCATCTGGCAAACAAGTTAACAGTGCAGAATTTCTGTGAGGACTAGGAGAGAAAATGCCCTGCAGAGGGTGTTCCACATGCTAGGCATTCAACAAATGGCAGCTATTGGTATTAGAGAGGATAAGACTAGCATCAAAGAAAAAACCAGACATTTGCCGAATTTACATTCTGGATCCTACCGAGACAGAAGGAACTAGCAGGATACCCACCGAGACAGAAGGCTCCCTTCATCCTCTCCTCCTCTGCCAGCCTGAGCATGGTCTGCATGGTGAGCAGTGTCATCATCATGAATGGGATGCTCTGGGACACTGAAGTGAGACACGAGAGGCAACAGAGGTTATCTTCTCACCCCTGGGTCTTCTCTTCAAGTCAACAGCAAGCATTTCAAGGCTGTGGGGGAGGGAAAAGTGGCCCAGTACGAGATGCTCCTTGCTCCCCCTTCTCCATCGCATCTCCAGGATGTAGTGAGAGAATTGAAGCGTGAATGGCTTAAAGCAAGGTCTTAGCTACATGATCACCTGCACCTGCCACTTAGTCACAATCCTTTCTTTGGGCAATTATTTCATTAATGCTTGTTGCTCCCACCAGAACATGCTCCCCAGAGCCTGGCATGTTAATAGGTACACCAAAAAAAATCTGTTAAAGTGGTGTAGAAACAAATTGTAAGAAAACTTTACTTCATGTATTTGTGGAGGGGGTTGCAGAATATGACTTGTAGAAAATGTGTTTCTAGAAATAAAAACCAGGGAAAGGGACTGTGAAACTGAGAGAGGTCAGGCAACTTCTGAGCAGCCTGGACAATGACTGGTCGGTAGACCCAACTATGCTCATGAACAACTTCCCAATATTCTCTACCAGTAGACTTTATTACAGCAGAAAGTAGAGATGGTCTCATTTCTGCATTCACTGCCATCTGCTAGACAATTGTTTCCCAGGGGAAAATGTTGAGAGTATTCTTTCTATACCATAGCTGGTAGCCAGTTCAGCCAGAGAAAGCACAACAAATTCATTTGGTAGCTCTAGGATTCTGAAGTTACTTTGTACTTCATACATCACAGAGTTGAAATCATGTGCAGCAAGAGACACCAAAACCTCACCAGCTAGCATTCTTATTTCTCGGATCATCTGAGGAAGAAAAAGAAAATAATGACAACTGGAGAAGAGCAGAATGAGTCTGTTGAGAGGAGATGGTTTGCATGAGATTTTTAAGTTCCCTTAGCTTTGGGATAGAGGGAGAAAGGAAACAAGAAGTAGGTCTCAGTGGCTGGGACAACGTGGTGATGTTAATCACTCTAAACAAGTTGCAAATTTGGGGTTAATACGTGCTTTCTTTCTACTTGACTAGGCCCTGGGACATGGGGTTGATGTTTTATGTTTAAGTGAATGAGTGACTATGGTTGAAAGACTAAAAGGGAGAGTGATAGAAAAATGGGGCTGAGTCTAGAGTTTTAATTTTTTTAGTATTGTCCCAATCTAATTATCTTTGATAGTGGAGATATTTGGGAGAATTTGTAATTTTGGTAAAGGTGAACTGATAAATTTGACTAACTCTCCTGCTGAGAAAATTCAATAAAGATCTAGATAAGATACAAAGAAACATACTCATAGAAACACTAAAGAGCTCACAGTATAGGTGCAATGAATTGCTAAATTGAGGTATGCAAATACTGGGAATTCAGAGAGCCAAGTCCTATATTTGAGGCTGCTTTGCAGCATTTAGGGACAACAATCAGAAATCAGAGCCAAACAACTTTGGTGAAACGCTGGGGTTTCCTTGTCTCATCTCTGGACAAAGATACCAAGGTGCTGTATTCTGATGTAAGGTCAAAAATATACTCCAAGGACTATGGTCTAATTTTGATCACAGAAGTAGCTGCCCAAATCTCAAACCATGAACTTAATCTTAGATTGTCAGTGCCCTTGACTGGAACAGGTAAAAAATTTTTGGAAAGAAAATACAGTATCCTGGTACCCAAACTATTCTTTTAAAAAATTTTCAGATACAATGGCTAGCATACAAAAATAAGTAGGGACATATGAAGTCAAAAGTACTGGTTTCTAGTTATTTATTATCAACAGATAGCTGTGTTACTTTGAAGAAAAAAAAAATCTCCAATACCAGCATCCTCATGTAAAAGTGGACTGAATTACATTGCCACTAAAGTATTTCTTAACTTTGACTCAGTTTCTTTATCTGTGAAGGCATAAATAATGAGTCCCATAGTGGCATCTGAATTATCATAAAAAACAAATAACAATGATTTATGGTCCTGGCAGTGGCATAGAAAAAGCTCATGGCTCCCTAAATGTACAGGGGCAGCGGGAGCTCTTAGGGATCTGTTGCTCCTTCCTTACTGATTGATCATCCAGAATCAAACTTACTTACATTGTCATCTCTCATGTCCTTAGAAGCATAATAAATCAACCGTTGGACAATCGCATCATCCAAGATATCAGTATTCTGAATAATGGAAGTGAGGTGACTATAAATGTCTTCCTGCGAACACAGAAGAATAGACACAGAAACTTGAAGGAGCAGAGGAAGTCCCAATGGAAAACACCATCAAGAAGCACGATCTGGCCCTCCCTGTTGGCGCAGCAGGTTAAAGCACAGCACTGAGAATCTAAAGCCACTTCCTCATGACTTCGATTCCCGCCTGCCCCGGAGGTGACCACATGGCGAGGCAGACCTCTCCTGACCCGCCCGCTGGTCCCCTCAGCAGTGTACTTCATCAGTAGGCCTGTTCTGCTCCCCACTCCGTCTCTGGTGAAGCCTCTCACTGACCCTGAGCCTCTGGCCTGCACCCCAAGTTCTGTATGCACAAATAAATAAATCTTTTTTTTAAAAAAAGAAGCACTATCTTTCTACTACACAATGAACCCTCTGAACAAAAGGCTTATATGTAAAACAAAATTCATTCTAAAAACTAATTTCACTTGTGGGCTACCTGAAACACTGCACTCTCTAGAAAATCAGCATTGTAGGATGATTGTAAGATGCTGCCCTCATTGTGGCTCTTTCCACCAGGGAGTCACCAGGTATTGCTAACATACTGTAAGAACACAAAGAGGCTGCTAAGCCTATGAGACCGGATCTTCTGTCAGACTCCAAAATAATACCCATGGTCTTTTGGTGGTGGCCTCCTCATGAAGGGGAATTTTTAGATCCTTGTTTCATCCATGTCTTTGTGAAGAGAAAGTTGTGAATCCTTTTGGGTAGAGCTGTAGCTTAGGGGATCATGAAGCTCAGCCAGATGCTAGGTGTGAGGCTCTCCTAAATCAGCCAGACAGCTATATGGCTTTGGAAGAAGAGAGAAGTTTGGAATTGTCCAATGGCCTCAGGCCTGTTAGCTGTGTTTAAGGCATGAAAGAACTCCTTCTGCATAAGGAATTCTAACAGGCAGTCAAGGTAGAAAATCGCTGGATTAAGAGATAACAGGATGTGTGCTGCCCTTCATGGGGAGGCCAAACCAAATGACCACAGGCATTATTCTGGAGTCTTAAGGAAGAGTTTATGTACTCCTGCTGTTGTTAGGCAAGTCATGTTACTTCTCTATGCCCCACTTTTCTGGGTTATCAAATGGAAAGAGTGATACCTACCTCATTAAGATGTGAGGCATGAACATAACATGATGTGGGTTGTTTGGAGAGTATCTCGCTTTATAATAGTAAGTGTTCAGTCAGCATAGCTGTCATTACTTAACAAGAGGTTATTAAAGTTAGAAAAGCCTTCAAATCACAGAGGAAAAGTCTCTACGTGTGAAACAGCATACAGACATGTGTAGGGGAGAGCTTTTTGTTTGTGCGCACCCCACAACTTACACACATGATTGTTTAGTCTGAAGTCCTCCTCCCAGCCTCCTCTCCCCGTGCTTTCTGCATCTGTCTCAATAAGTTTATGGAGACGGGTATTTGATTTGGTGTGTTAGTTTTCTGCTATCTTCTAGAACTGTATACTCTGATTCCTCAAAAACTAAATATTATTGCTTAAACATTATAATGACTTAATGAGTTCCATTAGAATTGCAATTTCTGAAAAATTGAATGTCATGTGAGAAGCTAAAGAGAAGTTAAAGAAGGACATCTATGAAATATTGTAACAACTGGTCTAGAAAAAGTGAATGGGAATGAGATTTTTCTCTATTTTTTCCTACCTTGCTAATATTATCTTCCTTGTTCAGCATGTTGAGTGTGAGGTTAATATCTCCAAAAGTCTCTAAAATGAGAATTTTCAAAAGGGAAGAATTAATTATGTGCTAAATCGTCCTTCTTTAACTTACTAGCAATAGTCACAGGAAGGTTTTTAGCACCTTCTTCTCTGTCGCCCTCTCTTCCTCCTTTGCTGCCTTGTTCCTGTTTCCTCTTTCCCCTCTCACTTTTCCCCTCTCCTCCTCTAATCTAATCCTTTGAGGGCAGGCACAGTGTCTTACTCATATTTCATACATTTGACATACTGAAAATAGCAGGTGCCCAGTTATTTTTCAAAACCTGAATTAACATGTATGGGGGCAATTAAAAAGTAATAAATTCCTATTTTTTCCCACCAGACATCTAGGCATCACCCTATAAACCTCCTCCAGCAAGCCTCAGCATTCAGGCTTTATGAGCTGAGGTCCCTCACTCCTAGCTTGAGTGTTCACAGGCAAGAGTGGAGGCAATGGCCTCTCTTCTCACTCTCATCTTCCTTTTCCCTCTCTCTCTTCCCATCCTTCCTCTGGCCCTGTCAGGTGCTTCTTCCAATCCCAGGCTCATGAAGTCTGGCTCTTTTATGATTATGACCTAAATATTACACTTAGGGATTTCTAGGAACATTTATATTTGAATAAAACTCTCTTAAAAATTGAAAAATAAATGGAGTCAATGGGATCAAGCAATTTTAGGACAGATGAAGAGTTACTTGATGAGATACAATTGGAGGTGATGTGTTTCCACAGTCTTCCAAACAAACAACACAGCCCTCTCCCACTCCCACCCCACCCCTTTTTTTTTTTTTTTTTTAAAGCAGAAAAGCAAACCTATTTCCAAAAGCCTCTCTCAATATTCAAAATTAAAAAAAAAAAAAAACAACATTTGGTAGTAGTCACTTTCTACTCAGATATACTAAGTCTTTTTATATGAGGTAAGAAAACCATCTCTCAGATTCCTGGCCCATCAAGACTAGTTACACTGTTTGATTTTCTATTTTGGAATAAAGGGAGAGTAATGTGAAATAAACTTAATTTAATATACCTTTTCATCAAACCTGCAGGCATGCAGTGACACATACCACCCTCACCCTTCATTGCATATGGCCACATAGATACAAGACGCCCAGTTCCTCCCAATCCCCAAAGCTTACCTGCAGATTCCTCTATATTCTGAGTCATGTTTGGCTGTTTTGGGCTCTCTAAGAGCTAGCACATAGGTCTCAGGAACAGTAAAGCAAAGAAGTAGGTTGGCAAAATTTCTTACACAGGGTTCACATAAGGCTCTCTAAATTAAAGTCCCTACTCCACTTGATTGGCACAGCGATCTGGGAGCTTCCTGCGATGGGCTGCTGTTGAGGAGGATGATGCTGCACTCTACCACTATGACATTTTCTCGCTTCTTAGCTCCTGCTGACCAACAAAATGGCTGCATCTCACCAAATATTATCCCTTTGGTGGAGACCAGAGTATCTGAGAAGGAAGAAATTAGAGACTTGGACTCAAACCATTTTTGTAGACCAAAGAATTGTTGTCCCTCAACTTGGGCCCATGGATCACAAAATTGGGAATGGTTTTAAGTAGTCACTTTACTGGCCTGGTGTTGGTAAAGCCTTTATGGTGATCTTGTTGACTGTTCTACTAGGTGAAAGTCACACAAACTGGGCATGCTCAGTGGACTGGAACACCCACCAAGGGCAGTTGAATGGAATGTCCAACTGACAGCAGCAAAGCAAAGCCTTCTCTGTCATCCTTCCCACTCCCTTCCTCCCTGCACCCAACCATCATTGATGTGCTCTGGACCTCTCTCTCACTCCCAGCTCCATCTATTTCTTTGACTCCATTCTCCTTGTTTTCAACTCTTTTTTTTTTTTTTTCTTAATCTAGACCTCTTGGCTATAATGTTTTCAAGTTTACTTGTATGGACCTGAATTTTTTGCCAATTCCCCAGCCCTAAATCTATCTGAATATAATTTCTACTGTGTTTTGATGTGTTTGATGCTACAGAGAATAGGAAGGGGATCCCATCAGTTTATAGGCCTGGAGATTAGTGGAGCCAATAAAAAAATTCAAATAATAAAACTTCTCATTATCAGTAGCGCTCAAATATGAGTAGGTATTTTATTTTTTTCTTGAAAGGAAGCAAATTACAAAACCATATTCTAGATCAAAGGCTGAAAACAAGACATGAGGACACAAGGAATCAGAACTTAGGATATAGTCAAAAAGGTTTTAAGAAGGAAGTTAATTTCAATACAAAGCTTACATTACAAAGAGGAAAATCCCTTCTAGTGGCAGTATAACCTTGTGAAAATTATATTGCATCCCTAGAGTTTATGTTTCTTACATTTCCTAAAAATAGATTAAATCATATACCTATTGTCATTTCCCATTTTCTTTTTAATAAATCCTAGCTTAATAAATGAATTGAAATTTAAGAAAAAAAAAGAGGAAAATCCCAAATAGACCATTCAATATTATACCTAAAGGAACTTGAAAAAGAAGGAAAAAACTAAAATTTAATAGAAGATAGGAAATATTTAAAACTAGAGTGGAAATGAAAGAGAAATCAAAATGATGGTGCAAAAGTTTAATGAAACTAAGAGCTGGCTCTCTGAGAAGTTAAAATTCATAAATTTAACTAAGCTACTAAGAGGATAAAAAACTTGAATTATGGTGAGGGAAAATTACTACAGCAATGCTAGAAATGCAAAGGCTCATACTACAAACAACTAGATGCTAACATATTCAACAATCTTGAAGAAATGGATAAAGTTTAAAAACAATAGTTTACCAAAACTGAGCCAAGAAGAATAAGAAAATCTGTATAGACTGATCACAATTATGGAAAATGAAACAGCAAGAGAAATATACATAGATGTAAAATCCAATACCTGATGACTTTATAAGGAACTGTATCAAACTTTAAGAAAAAGTGTTATGCCCACTGAATTCAATTTATTCAAAAAAAATAATCAAGTAGAGGAACTACTTCCTAATATATTCTATGATTCATACATTACCCTAATGCTAAAATTCAGCAAAAGCACTGCAAAGAAGAAAACTATAAAGTAGTATCTCGCTGAATATTGATATAAAAATTCTTAACAAAACACATTCAATAATACATTACAAGGATCACACACCATGACCAAGGATGCAATGATGGTTTAACAAAGACAAAGCAATTATGTAAAACAGTACAGAAACAAAAGAAAGGATAAAAAAACAAATGATAATATCAGTAAATTCAAATAAAGCTTTTCATAAGATAAAACAGCCATTTTTGAAAAATTCTTAGCAAGATGGGAATAGGAGGAACCTCTATCAGCTCCATAAAGGTCATATATCACAAACCTAGAGCTAATATTATGTATATTGCTGAAAAACTGATAGTTTCTCCTTTAAGATCAGGAACAAGGCAAGGCTAATAGGTAGGCAAGGCTACCTATTATCATCACTTTTGTTTATTTTAGTATTAACGGTTTTAACTAGAGCAATCAGATAACAAGAAATAAGAGGAATATAAATTAGAAAAGAAGTGAAAGATTCATTACTTGCAGACGATATGACGCTATATATAGAAAACCTTATAGGCTCCAGTAAAAACACTCGAGTGATAACAAAACATATTAAATTGGCAGTCTACAAAATTAACAAACTTCTGTTGCATTTTTACATGAAAATAATGAGAAATAAATAAATAAAAGAAAGCAATTTCACTATTAAAACAAACAGAACAAGTTGTAAAGAGATGTTCTGTGTTCATAGAGGTTCTGTGTCCCGTTCTGTGTCCCTTGCCTGTGTTCATAGAGAATTAATGGGGTCCAAATGAATAGTTTACCAAAAGCAAAATTATAGATTTTTAAAAATTTCTTCTTTGATTTGCTCATTAACCAATAATAAATTAATTAATTAAATTAAAATCTATTGATAAAAATTTTAATTGTAGTTTTATTAATTTGATTGCTATTTAAAGAATGTTATCAATCCTATTTTCTAATTAATAGTCAATGAACATATTTACTTTTGGTAAAATAAAGCAAATGTTAAATACAATTTTAAAGTTAAAATGAAGCAAAATAATAACACTGCCCACTGTGACTTAGCTCATGGGTTATATCAGAACAATCATTTTGTGCCATTTAAAAAATATCGGTATACTAGAAAAAGTAATATTAATCACACAAATTTAATTAATACTTGCCTTACAAGGACATACATATAAGGAGTAATGCTTTTAAAAGAATGTGCTTTTATATACATATACTTTATTTGCATCAAAAATTGGCACAGTATCTCATTCACAAGTTATAGTATCTGAACAGATTTGTGGTTCTGAAGTTGGCACTTAAATATTTCCCTTGCCTGACAAGAAGTGTCACTTTTAACTTTTATTAAATGAGTACCATATGCACATCTAAATTTAGACAGCATTTTAAAAACAGAATTGAATTAGCAATTCTCAGAGGGCCATTTTGTGTCATTTTGTGCCGAACGCATTGTCAAAGGACAGCTTTCTCCACTGTGGTGAGATCATCAGGTTTGTCTGAATATCCTCCTAAGGCCTGGGTGACATCTCTGCCCTTGGCTGGAGGAATAGTCTGTTTGGATGAAACTGCCTTACAATTGGAGGCCATGTCCAATAGCTGTACAGGGTACCGTGGGCCCTACTCCAGACTCTGGGAACCTTCTTCTCACTCTCCTTCCTGTTCTCAGCAAGTAGCAAGTTGACCTCTGACCACAGACAGGAACTTTACTATTGTTAGGCAGTCAGGCTATTCTAACCACTCAAGCTTTTAGAAAGCCCAGCTTTGAGTCAATGTCTTTAGTTTTAGAAAGTCCACATTTGGACATATTTCTGTCCTTTATAGTAGGGAAGTTCTATTCTTTGCAGATGATAGTGCTTCTATATTTGAACATATTTTCAGAATCTTTCTGCACTGCACAGATTTTCTGTTCTCTAAAAGATCACTTCAGAAATATTTCAATAATGTTATATTTCCAGGTTTTTGCCATTTTTTCTCACTTTCCTCTGAATGTTTTCTAGTGTTTTAAAACTATAGTTATCTGTCATAACTATAGTATCAATAACTGATTGAAACATCCCATCGTGAAGTGGACATTGAACTTCTCTTACTTTAGCCTGAGTTACATGCATATATTTTAACTGGAGTTAACTGACAGGTATTTACTTGAACTACAAATAATTGCAGTCATTTTTAACAACATTTTGTAGTTGAGCAGATCAAGGCTTTCGCAAACCTGGCAACTCGCTTACATGTCTCAACCTCAGGATACGTTTTACAGTTTTCCTTATTTAAGTCAACAGATGCTTAATGTGTGTAGGAAAATGGAATTATTACATGTCTAAAAATTTTAGCATTTTGCTGGAAACTGAGGAGTAGGACAGAATCAGGACACTTCCTGGGGGTTAAGTCAGATGAGAGTTGAGTGGACGTTATCGTAGGGCATCTGGCTCTCATGGGGGAGGTGCCGATGAAGGGGCAACTAGCCCAGGAGGCAAGATCTATTGAGTTGGATTCTTAAGAGCAGTAGTTACAAGGTATTAATAATAAAAGAAGAAAAAATATTAGTGTGTACAGTGAAAAACGCTAAGTGTAACCACCACAGTTCTCTAAAGGAGTTTTGGATAGTGCGTAACCCAGAGGAGCTATTTTATTTTGTTCCTACTGTCCTGTCAGGAAAAACCTGCTCCTTCTAATTTATACCCAGCATCTCGACTCAGCAATGGCCGTTTCCCAGCGTCCTCAACGCGGCTGAGCACTGACTGTCAGGATGCTTTTAATGAGGTCAATTTTCATTTTGGCAGCTCAACAAGATTTCCATGAGAGAGGCAGGGAGTGTGGGGCAAACACATCCCTGAGCTGTTTTCTATTATTCATACAGCCTGCTCAGCATATTGGTATAACACTAAAGTGAGAATTAATTGCTATATCAATAGGTCACTCTTCAGAGGCATGACTCTGATGCCTAGAAGCTAATGAGCTACATTTCTGGGTGGCACATTATTTGGAAATTCTTTAGGCCTTCCCTTCAAACAAAAGATACACAAAAAGCTAGAGTTGTTGTGTGAGCATGAAAGGAGCATGCATTTGAAAGGAGCATTTTGTGTTCGCTAAGGTTTGTTCATGTTCATATCCCCAGTACCCACAGACCGCGCGGTGCTCCCTATCCCTGCACATACTTTCATCTGTAACAATGCTTCCATTGTGTGATTATGTGATGGCCTTCGCTCCGGGAAGACAAAGACAATCTATGCTTTGCTATCTGTATGCTCCCAGTCTGGCAAAGTTACTTGCCAGGGTTGTCCTTCAATACTGACCACTTGATGAATACATACAGATCATCTGCCTGATTATCATTCGTGACACTCATCCCCTTTCATTTCAAAATGTAGCCTACCCAATATTAATACATGGCAAGCAAGGAAAAATCTAGCTCAAAACCTCTGATATGTCTGGCAGCCTAATATTATGATTCTATTTAATATTTTTTTCCTTTTTCTCAAATTTGCACATCTACGTAGCTCTCTGCTCATTTGTGCACAGGCACCACACGTCTTCCACCAAACACCCCAACCCTCTGCCTTCCCTGTCCCCTCCTTCCGTCTATTCCCTTGGGCAACTTGCATATTTTTCACAGGATGGTTTTCTTTCTCCCATCAGATCAATGAGTCTTTCTCATGGTCTTGATGAGGGTAGAAGAGGGAAAGATCAATCACACAACTCTACCTCCCTAGGAATAGTTCTTCAATTATTTTTCCAAGTCTGCCCATCGAAAGGCTCCTGGCATGAATATTTCAGTCAGAAAACAAGTCCCTGATTGCATTACACTTATTACGAACCCATTTGCCCAAGCATGCCCCCGATTGAGATATGGAAGTTATTCTCTGCCCCCATAGAGAGCCTTATAATGTTACATGCCCAGGGGCATTTATGCAGGAAGCAGTCATGAATTAGGAGCATGATATAATGTACCCCTGAAAGCCAGGCCACCCTCATGCAACATGGGTGCCACCTAGGCTGAAAAAAGTCAATGGTTTGGGAATTTGGGAAGCTTGGATTCACAGCTTGGCTCTGCTCTTTATTTGCAGTTTGGCCGACTCTACTGTGAGGACAGTAACAATAATACCTCCTTATGTTACAGAATGTGCTGTAACTTGCTGGGTGCATAATGAATGTTAGCCCTTCTTTCAAAATGCTCTCTTTTAAATATCTTTTTATCTTTATGAGTGGTTTATTTATCTGACTCACATTTAGAATCGCTGGCTGTGAGAAAAACCTCACCTGATAATTTTTGACGGCATGAATCAAACACGTAGAAGGGCTCTTTTATTCTTGTAAAAGGGATAGACATGAACAAACCCCACCATCATCACACTTCCCCTTGAAGGTCTAGTCCTTCAATTATTTTTCAAAGACTGCTCATTGCAACTCTCTGACATGAACATTTCTGTCAGAACAGAAATCTAAATTGGGTAAAGATAGATTTGTGATTTCTAATGAAAGTCATAATGCTCTAAAAATAAACATGAATTACAGACACACCACAGCGTTCTCTGAGCCCACAGCAGATTGAAGTTAAAATAACAGATTGATGCTGCGTGGCGGGAATGCATGAGGTAACATGCTTGAAACCAAATTGACATTACAGAACTGGATGGAAACAAATTTGTTGTCATGGTAGGAGTGGCAAGGGTTCTGTCAAATTTCCCTCAAACAAACAAAAACTATCAGTTTCTAGAAGGAATATTTTCAAGGCAAAAGAACATAGGCTTCAGCTATGAAAGGATGCCAGTTTGTGTTGTTGAGTCCAAATGAAAGTTCCACGCCAAGTGGAAAAATAACTTTGGGAATATATATCCTCTGTGTTCATCATCTTTTCCTAGCACAACAGTTTTTATTTCCCACACGCTGAATGGAATTGATAGAATCACTCTTATTAGAGGAGAAAATGCTCCATTATAACCTTTTGTCCAAGGGCATCAGCAGTTGGAGGGTATTTTTGAGTAAGGAGTAGCTTAGTCACCTGACTTAAAGGCAGGTCAAATTCAGAAGCAGCTCCTAGAGACTTTTTAAAAAAATGGTATCAAAACCAAACACAAGGGTTACAGCAAACATCAACAATATTCAATTGAGAAAGGCTGATATTAATGTTTACATGAAAGAGATGATCAAATTGAAAGCTCTGGAATGAAGATAGTGTGTATATATATTTATCGGGCATGTTTTAATCTTTTTTTTTTTTT
>NW_004567108.1:55398068-55451189 GCF_000260355.1 Condylura cristata | reverse complement strand
GGGAGCAGAACAAGCAGATGTACTGAAATACACTGCTGAGAGGAGCAGTGGGAAGGTCAGGAGAGGCCTGCCATGCCATGTGGGTCAGCTCCCTGACAGGGGATCGAACTTGTGCTGTAGTGGCTTCCAAGAGCTTCATAATGTGGTGCTTTAACCAATTGCACCACCAGGGAGAGCCCTAAGTGCCATATTAAGCAGCATACAGGTTTTAGTGGTACTTATCCTTGCATGGCCTAGTGATTTCCAAGTAAGTTATGAAACATGATGCTCATCACAATGGTATTATAAAATAAAAACTTTTACACAATTCACCTGTTCCTTCCTAGAGAAAATTGAATAAATTATGGTATGTTCACAAAATAGACATATAAGAATTTAAAAAGTTAATAACATGGCATAGTAATACTCAAAAACTGGCACTAATTTATCATGTGGATGCTGTCAGACTTATTCCTCTAGTTTCTGAAATATTAGGCACCACAGGAGTCAAGGCAAATTTTGCCAGCCCATATGGGAAGGTATGAGGCAGTGACTATTTCCAACCACTATGGAGATATTTTAGTATTTTAGTAACTGAAATGTTTGTAGTGTGCATTTCAGCTGGATATCAACCCATATGTGAACTCAAAAGTATAGCATATAAAGCTGTAGAGTTTTATTATATTGTGTATACATATTTATATATGAAAAATAACAAATATGATATACTCACATTTTCTAATATTTTGGTCCATATTTTTCCAAATTTTCCACACTGAGATTTTTGGGGTCATTTTGGCATTTCTAGTTTTTTTCACATCTTCAGGTGAAATGTACAGGAGTTTCTCCTGGTTATACCCTAAGAGTAGAATTGTTAGAGAGCAGGATATACAGTCACTCAACTATACAATATGTCACTAAGTTATTTTCGTAAGTGCTATACCTTCATCAGCCCTTTATAAAGGGTCACACTGATCGTGCAGTTAGAACAGTGAGGAGCAACCTCTGAGCAAGTAGGTGGCGCTCATAGTCAACTCATAGCCAACTTAACTCAGTCAACCTCATAGCTTCCTAGATTTTACTACCTGAGGTCAACTTGATGGTAGAAGATGGAGCTTTTAGAACGCATCTCCCTGTGGGGATGCTGATGTGAAATGGGATGAAGCTTCAGATTTTGGCAGTTAACTGCTGGATTTTTGGTATTTAAGCTGCTAGGTTTTGACCTGTTAAGCTGCTGGTGAGCAAGAGTGTGGATAAGCCACCAGCTTGCTATGTGCAGCTCTGGCTTGGACCTTGGCTTCTGCTCAGTGGGAGCTACTGCCAGTAGGACAGACAACCTCTGGCCACATGTCAACCTCTCTCTCATGAACACCCTACCCCACCCTACACTTTTCCTCACTCCCTGTGTAAATAAATCCTGTTGCTGTTTCACACTGTGTCTGCTTTGGGGTTTTGCTCTGCAGTTGTAAACAAAGGTTGTGGACATGACACCATCCTTGCCGCAGCTCCAGGTTTGCTCAATTTTAATAGCTATTTTCCCACACTCAGCATTGCCAGATTCAACATTTCCTAATACTCTGAGATACATTTGTTATTTATTACAATAAATGAGTTGTTAAATGGGCTATTGAATTTAAAACATTTGCCTTTAAACATTTACTAAAATGTTTTATATATTTTTAATTCCTGAATCTCTTTCATCTATTTCTCTTCTAATTTGAATACTTTCTCCAAAGTTACTCAATATAGCATTTTTGATGCAAGTCTTTGGAGACCTTTTATGCTTAAGAATATGGTTACTAAATCTGCACATTAGAATTGCAATTTAAGCTTACGCTTCAAAGTTATTTGCTAGTTTGAAACTATTATTTCCTTTCTTTTTAGATCCAGTGTTCCTTTTGGGGAGTCTGATCAACGGGATTCCATTTCCTTTGTATGGTGTCTGCTCTTTATTATTAGAAGCTTTGTTTCCTACTATTATTAAAAATTTACTGCATTGCTTATAGGAGTGGTTTATTTCTTGTACAATAGTCCACCTTCATTTTGAACACATTCATCTTTAACTCTGGAGGAATTATAATACTTATTTTTAAATAGCTCTCACTCTCATTTTTTCCTCTACTCTGGCACTCCTATTATACTAATATTTCCACTTATAATTCTGTATCATCTTCTCTGTTAAATTCTGTTTTTGGAATTTTGCTTTAGTTCTTATTTCCTATTTTATCTTTTTCCTAAAAGTCCTAGAAAGGAGTACAGTAATTCCATCTTCAGAATAATTCCTGAATAATTCATTCCTTAATAATTTCATTATTTTCTACAGCATTTTTACTCATAATTGCTTCCCCAGTATATTTATCATGCTTATTTTAAAATTCCTGGGTTAGTTATCGTAATGATTTAATTTCTAATGGTATATATTTTCCAATTCTTTTGGCAGTCATTGTACTCCTTAAATCTGCTATCATTCTGGATTGTGAGTTTACATTCCCAGAGTATTAGAAGCTTTCCTTGCAAAATATTGGCTGTAAAATAGCATCCAGTGAGTTCAAGAATAAAGGAGATGGTGTGCTGTTCATAAAAACCATAGTTTGGGAATTCTTCTCCCTCCTAGTGGGACATTATTTAACCATTCTAGTTTTGTTTTGAGAAATGTTTTGCATTTTTTGAAATTTGAAGTTATTGTTTCAGAATTTCTTCATTTATTTTTGCTTATGAAATATGTTCTGTCTTTAGATAATTCCTACTATTTTGATAGCTATAATTAAAAATCTATTTAATCTGATATACTTGGCAATTTTTTGTTTGTTCTACCATTTACTGATTATAGCTTTAGTAAGCAGTTGGTAGAGATAGCTAATTGAGGGTCACTTTTAATTTTTGCTTCTTCAAATCAACATCAATTGTTATTCTCTATCAGGATATAATTAGGAAAATAAAAGTTCATGTGACCAGAATTTTTATTTCTTCCATTACTGATTAAATGCCATTCTGAAAAAAAAAAAAAAAAACAATGCAGCCAAAACAGTATAAAAAAAAAAAAAACAATGCAGCCAAAACAGTATTTGTCTTTATGCTCTCATATAGGCAAGGATGGAAAAATTTGTATTACTTAGTATGGGTGTGGAGTGGAAAAAGACACATTCATAAGTTCTCTTTAGACTACAAATTTTTAAGTCTTTAAAGGGAAAGTGGTAATTTAAGGAAGAAGACACTTAAAAGTTGACTTTCATTAAAAATAACTATTGTAACATTGGTTTACACTGCATATTAGAAGTATAAGCTTGGGTTTTGTTACATCATGTCTACCACCAAGACACCCACAGTCCACTGTCATCGATATGGTAGTCATGTGGGCCACACAAGAGTTTACATAGTAACTTAATTAGTTGTGTTACAGGTTACACAATAAGTAGAACTTTGACCATTATTTAATACATCTTCTAGTATTAAACATGGAATAGACTTTCAGGCATTTTGTCAGAGACACACTATACTGCTATCCTGTCAAATATGGTTATATATGAATACATTTAGAAATTATAAAACTGGCAAGATGTATTTAAGCTGAATGGCTTCCCAAGTGAAACATGCACAAATTAAATATTTTCCTTAAGCTTTAAGCAATTTCATGAAACAGACTCAAAAGAGTTATTTCTGTGTCAGTTTTTCCCCATCAGTTTCTTGTTAAATATCCACATGTAAGTACATCACTCGCAGTTTCTATTTGTGATTCCCCTTTTCTTCTTTCTCTTGCTGTTCCTTGGGTGATGAGGTTAAGGTTTCTCGGCATCACATCTCAGGAAAACAATAAATGCATCAGGTAACATAATCCAATTAATTTATTTGGCTTTTACTTGTATTCATCATAATCCCTAGCTCACAATACATTTTTGTTATTGGTTAAAGCATTAGTTTCTTTTAGCTTTTTTTGTTTATAAAATAAACTTAGTCTTCTACACACAAATATTCATACAGTTAGACATGTTGCTATTTCTGTGGGTGAACAGGAATAGAGAAATTAAATAGGGCTTGTTTTGTTAATGGCAGTGTCTATGTGATGCAGACACAATAGCATTGAAAAGAATTAATTCTCAAAGGAAAGTTAACTTAGTATGGTAGAAAGTTCTGTATTGAAAATCAGGAGTCTTGGACATAATTCCTTGTTTCACCACCTACTAGTTGGTAACTTGCCTGCCAGCTTCTATGGGATTTTCCTCTGCTCCCCAACTAGCTATTCTCATTTTTCCCTAAGACCTACCATTAGTATTTTTCTTTCTTAACCGATTATGTTCAAACCACCACCAATTCTTGCTAGCTCTACCTTCAAAACACATCACTTGAATTTAGAATTTCTTTATCTTCTGTAACAATCTCAATCCTAGCTACCATCATCTCTTACTATGACATCTTTTGATGGTTTGTTTGGTTCATTATTTTCAAATGCAAATTTATTTTTTGCTTTCTTACTTAAAAGTCTGATGTAGAATAAAATTAAAATTTTACCATGGGTGGGTGGGCCTTCCCTAGTGGCATAACAGGTTAAGGTGCAGCACTACGAGGCTATCAGAAGCCATTGCAGCCACAAGCTTGATTCCTGGCCAGGGAGCTGACCCACATGGCACAGCAGACCTCTTCTCTTACTGCTTCCTTCAGCAGTGTATTTTAGTCAATCTACCTGTTCTGCTCCGCACTGTCTCTGATGAAATCTCTCACCCACCTACACCTCTGGCCTGAACCCCAGTTCTATAAGCATCAGTAAATTAATCTTAAAAAAAAGAATTTAAAAAAATTTTACCATGGGCATGATCAGGCCTTCTTTTTTAATTTGTTTATACAATCTAATCACATTGGCTTTATTTCATTCTTAAAAATGTATTTTGAACTTAATAATCATATGTAATCCTAATTCATAGCTCTAATATTTCGGTCTCACAAGAATCTATTTTTTGTCTATTTTTCCCCCTCTTGATTATGGTGCTATAACCATTATCTTGGTCCAGAATGTGCATATGCCTAGTAATTTTTAATTTTAGTAAGACACTGTATGTATATTTTTAAAAATAGTAGAGACTTCAATTGATGTTATTACCCACCAGGAAATTTTTGTTCTTCCTTTGCTAGGCAGAGTGGAGAACACAGCACCACAACCCACTCTTGAGTCTGGTTGCAATTTACTTTCAGGTCATCCCTGTTCTCAATGCTTGACCCTCTAGTTTTTCACTGAAAGACTTGCAGAAGTTGGTCTCCTCAATAACACAGTCAGAATTTCCACTCTGAAAGTACTGGGTTTTTTTGGGTTTTTTTGTCTTTTTTTAAACCACCTGTGTTGTAAAGCCAGCTCTTACCAATGATATTTAGTCTATAGCTTTGCAGTCATCACCACAATCTAGATTTAAATTTTTTGACAGATATTTGGCTTAGTTCTTCAGGCTCACACCTTGGATGGCTTCAGGAATGACAGATGTCTTGCAGAAGTGACTTACTATGGTTATATCTGGTAAGTCTCCACTCTGGCCACTCATAGCCATACAACTAAGTTCTGCTGGTTTTTCTCTCCCTCTACAGGGCTCTTGATAGGAATCCAATCTAGAGTTCAGCCTTAAATGTGCTTATGCTCCCATATTGGCAAATGACCCTATGTTAAGAAGAGGGTGGGTATTGACAGGGTCATTCATCATTCCCTCAAGAATGCTCACCTTTTACTTCTCTTTCCAGACCTCTTGCTCCTAAGCTTTGGGAAACTGCAAGAAATTCCTCAGCTTAACTTTTTAGCCTTTGCAGCTTTGAAATTAGTCACTGTTTTGAGAGAAAAAGTGGTCATGTGTCTGAAGCCATCATTTTTCTAATTTTTTAGTACAGTCCTGCCCAAAACAAAAGATGCTAGCAGCTTTTTTATCTGTTGGCAAAGGCAAACTTGGATCTCTAGCCAATGTCTAAAGACAGACATGTCCGTAACTCACCTCGCAAAGGATCTTTGAAATGTTATCTTTGGGTTACTGTTGTTTCGATAGTACTTTTATAAAGTAGATGATTTTAAATGTTGTCTTGTTTTTCTGTTTATTTTTAGCAGCACGCCAGCCTGCAACTGACATGAGAGTAGCAGTCAAAAAGCCTCATTACTTGGAAAAGTGCTTGATTCCTTCTCACCTCAGGGTCTTTTGATGGGCTCTTCAGAATGTCTGCTTCTTTCTCCCGAGACTTCACATCTGGCTTCTTCCAGCTCTTCACTTCTCATCGCCGTTTGTAATAATTTATTTGTTAATAATTAATAATTTATTTTTTGTCTCCTCCACAATAATTTATGCACCATGAGACTAAGAATAATGTTTGTTCCTAATAGTGCTTTTAGAAAGCTTCAATTGAATGAATAAATACTAAAATGAATTACTGAATGAATAATTCAAAATAGAAAATTTGGCTTTACTCCCTAAGGGAAATTATTTTTTTATATAGATTTTTGTGCCAGTGGTAGATGATTTCCATATTTATCTTTCTAATCTAACATTTTATTTTCCTATACTTTTAATTAGTGATATGATCATTTGCTGGGTACATAGCTCTGTGCCAGTCATTTGAGATGTATTAAGAAAAAAATTTAATACCTTTCCTCGTGTATATTATAGTCAATTTTAAAAGACACATTAGTAAAGCCTATAAATCCCTTAAGATGTCTCAAGCTAAATTTATCTTTTCATCCTGAAATCTCTTCCAGGTCATGCATACTTTTATCAAATTATTGTTATTGTTCTAGATACTAAAACAAGACACTTTGATCTGGAATAGATATATTTCTAAAAAAACACCCAAAATGATTTGCAGTCCCCCTCATTTTGCAAAACTTAATAGATTTGTATTAGAATGCCAGCTAGATCTAAAATAACAGGAAAGCTACCATTTAAAAATTTATCTGTAAATTGTGGATGTTAAAACCCACTCCATATGGTTAATATGTGAATCAAGTAAAATATAGAAAATATAAGAAAAATGTTTTCCCAGCTATGGTTAAAAAAAAAAAAAGTGCAATACCTAATGTCTCACATGGCAGGATGCACAGGTTTAAACACGGAGATCTTCACATTAGCTCATCTTAATGTTAGGTCAGCTGGAGAGCCATGCCAGGGTGGGCCAGTTAGTTTGTGATCCAGGGGAAAAATGGCTCTTCACAGTGTCTCGAGAACAACTGTGTGTGTAGGTCATTTACTATGGCAGCTTAGATGCCCCAGGGGTACATCTGAGCACAGCAGATGCTGATACTGCCAAACTTGGAAGAGGTTAAATTAAGGTTTTGGGTAGAAGCTGAGTTTGCTCTGTTTTGATCTGCTGACAGCTGGAGATCCTTACCAGTCTTGATGGCTTCTTTTCATAAAGTCCCTCCCCTCACCCCCCCAATACAATCTGGGAAAGAAGTCAATTGGATTTTAATAGCATCTCCAGCTTTTGTCGTAACTGATAGAACAAGGCTGAATTACAAGCCCATTATGAATACCTTTAGAGTCTCCAGCAACTGGTTTTGGAATCCATGCTGAGCTGCAAAAAACAAATTCTAAGGGTCAATTGGAAAGGTAGGTTGGAACCAGACTGTGTCTAGGAAAAAGACCTGAGTGTTCCTATAACCTTCTGAAAAACAGATGGACAGAAAAACACGAGGCTACCCAAAGTCTGTTGAAAGTGATCCTCGGATCCAGTTTGCAAGATGTTCATAAATGAGGCGGGCAAGTGCATGTGGTGGCTGTCCAGGCAAGCATGGTGACAGGTGGCAGTTTCAGCAGCACTTGGGGGCTTTGTGAAGAGTCAGAAATGAGAGCTCATCTATCCAGAAGGTAGGGATGAAGGCATATTGCCTGAAATTTTACAAAATCCTCAGTAAAACCTGTATTATTCAGTAATAGCTTTGGGACATGTGATAATATGCTGTTCCTTTCTCCAAAGTGGATCCAGAGTGATATGAAACTGTCTATATAGGATCTGGTTATGTTAGGATTAGATATTAAAAAGTGCTATGCCTGAACAAACTTGGGAAATGCTGTGGAGGCTTTGAAAAGTCTGTTAGAAAATGGCGGGTACTGCAATTCAGACTAGGGCTAGTCTTCAAGCACTCAGAGCACTGAGTAACTGAAACCAGTTGTAATTTACTTCCAGTTCCTGATGAAACTGGAACCAGACTCTAGCAATGCTGGCTACTGGCAGGGAGCTGAACGGAATGAGTAGTGCCTGCTACAATGTGCTATTTTAAAGGCTATCCAAGCATTAGATAATGGTCTAAAGAAACCATTTTTGTATACTCTCGTCAACAGTAAATGCCTGAAATTCTTAAAAATGCGGTTTTGATAAGCAATTAATGTGAAATATAATAGGAATGATTTGGTAATCAAGCAATATGATTAACTTTGCTACAGTAAACAGTTGCAGCCTTCTATAAAATTACCCCAAAGTTTATGATGAGTGTCTTAGACACATGTTCCATTTTTGCATTTATGTTTCTTTTTAACACAGACACACTGCTGAACGTCCTCAGGCTGAAGGACCTGCCATCATTTCCACTATGCCACAGGAAGAGGGGAGCTGTGAGGGAATGTTCATGCCAGCAATTCCATGGTCTATTCAGAAGCTACACATGTATAACTGTTCACATTTCATTGGTCAGAAGGGGAGACACTCTGAAAGGCAGTAACTCGTTTTTGGTTGTTATAAACAAAATAGAGCTGCTTCAAGTGCGTTGGGCCCGATGATGTTATAAGCACTGCTTGACACAGGATAACAACTTCTGGTCTTCAGTCTTTGAACTATGATGTGGCTTTACTTAAATGTTAAGGAATATGTTTTAGGTCATATATATCCTTTTCTTTCCCTATGATGTCCTAGAACACTGAGAGAGTGGTGCCAAGCAAAGAACCCTACAAGTTTTCATTTTCTGTTGACGTGTCTGCTGTCCACATTGCTTTGGTATCATGTATTGTTAGGTTTATGATTGCAAACACTGGGATGCGGCTATTTACTTGGTAAAGGGTGATTCAATCTAGAAGAAACTTAAAACCTTTATTACTGATGTTGCTCATTGTGGCCAGGCCTGCCAGAACACAGTGACAAACGCCTCTCAATAGCATAATTAGAGTATGTGTTCCTACCATTTCTGCCCAGGGGATTCTTAATAAACAAGCATTTAATATCAAGAGTAGTAGTAGAGGAATTTGCTTTATGTGACAGGAAATAAAGAGGAAAGTTCTATCACTCTTCTCCACTGGTGAGAAGCAGTACTACATTCGTAGGTGAGTACACATTTCATCCTAGAGTCTTTACTAGTTGGCACATGTCTGTCTGTCTGTCTATCATCTATTTTTCAGTCATTCCACTGAACAGAGTTGCGTTAACTGGTATTGTCCTTTTTTCACAAGTGGAACCTGAACCTCAGATTTGGCCAAGTTCAAATGATACTTGGTATCTCCAACTATCATCAACCTTTGTATTCGCATATAAGTTTGGTTTTATTTTGAAACAATTCAGTTCTTTTTTTATAACCTTTTCATGTTACCAATAGTTGTATCTTTAATACAAGTAATTTAAAAACACTCTCTAATTGCAAAATACTGGTTTAAGTATACCTTTAAAATCTTACCACTAAACTGTAAGCAACCACCTCCCCAAATTTCTGTATGCTTATAGATCTAACTCCAGTGATGGGAGCATGTGGGCTTCACCTGTCTGATTGGAAGCTACTACCTGTACTATGTTGGCAAGTCTACACCAATGGGACTGGCCTGAACTCCAAGCCCATCTGCCATTAGTTTGTCTATATAAGAAGAGTAACTATCTAGCTTTTTAAGTAGCGTAGACAAATTTAAAATGAATTTTCATTCTCAATTACATGTATTGACATAAGCATCACAAGTTGATTATAAAAATGTAGAACATACAAAAAAATATAAATAAGGTAATAAAAATAACCCTAATTCTCCAAGATTTGTTTTTCTAGTCATTGTGTTAACTCATTGCTACGAGTTTTCACAATTCAAATCATACACAGTTTGCAGTTTGGTTTTCCTACTCTTTAGTATGTTCCCCTCCCCCCCTTTTTTTAAGATACTTATCAGTGGTGTCCTCCCGCTCTATCATATGGATGATCCATAATTCATTATTGGACATTCAGGGTCTGTCAGTTTTTGCTATTATAATGTTGTGATGAGTATCTTCCTCTATAAATTTTATGGGTATGACTTTCAATGCACCATCTGTCCCTTGGAGTCCCTTGATTGGTGACACACAGCTCTACTAACTGACATCTGACACATGGAACTGAAGCTGTGCAGTTAGAACTTGTCAAGAAGACAAATAGGGAAGCAGTGGCCTGTCTCACTCTCATAAAACAGAAAGGATACAGCTATAATTTTGCAGACAATTTGTTTGGCTATAAGGTTGATGTCTCATTGATTCCATATCTGTATCCAGCAGAATGAAGGTGACCTCAGAGAGAACCAGTCACTTAGAACCCAATCCATCAAGTTTTAGATTATCTGGTGGCCAGCTCCACCCAGAAAACCAGAGACAATTATCTGCCACTTTCTGTAACAGAATCAAAACTTAAGAAGGGATGTTGATTAGCTTTAGCTTGTAGGTACTCTTCTGAGAATAACAGAGCTCAATATTTACAGCTATGGAATCTGGTTGAAGAAACTGTAGGCTTTTATGAAAGAGAAAAAAAAAAAAACACTAACATATTCTAAAATTTTGCAAACTCCATTGAATATTGCCAGAAAGGGGATATTTTCTTTAAGCTTGAATGTCAGCATACCAGAAAATTCTAAAGTTAAAATCATTCTTACATCTCTATTTCCAAGAAGTCTGAAATACAGGGTTTATCTATTTACAGAGCTCTTTAAAGTGGGGTTTCATTTATACTGTTAATGTCTGGCAAAATAAAAAAATAAATAAAAGCCATAAGAAAGACCTGAATGGGTTTCTAATTACTTAATTCACAAGATGAGTGTTTAGTATTCATCTCAAGTAGCCTTAGATGATAAAACTTTTACCTTTGAGCTATATTTAATATTCTAGGATGCACTGGAGAGTCTAGATCAAAATTCCAGGTATTTGATGTTTCAGTTTTTGTTCTCTGCTTCATGATGACAATTTTATCACTAGCTCTTAACACTTATTGTACTAAATTGCTATATTAATATTAATACCAGAGTGTGAAAAATTGAACTGGTAAGTGGTATGCAAATTATCCTAATGCAAACTTTAATGGATTAGAGCACTCAAAAAATTCTTTGAAAGAAAGGTAACTAAAGTGGTAAAAAGACCAAATAAGCATCATTCAAAGAGAAGATTGCTGCAAGTAAAAAAATAGCATAGTTTAAAGCAAGCATGCCTGATTTTAATCAAACAATATGAATGTGATAGTTCGTATAATCCTGGATTATATTATGAGCTACAAACAGGATTTTTGTCCCCCTCATCCTAGTGTTACAGTTTAAATTGAGTCTTAAAAAATGACTATATTGAGTCCTAACCCCTGGTACTTTTGACTGTGATCCTATTTAGAAATAAGAGTCTTTACAGCCATAATCCAATAAAGATGGATGCATTAGAGTAAATCTAATCCAACGTGACTGGTGTTCTCTTAAATTAATGCAAATGTGAGCAGACAGTTATTCACAGAAGGAACACAATGAAGATAGCCATGTGGAGATAGAGACTGCAATGATGCATCTCTTAAGTCAAGGAGTGCCAAGGATTTCTAACACCAGAAGTCAGAAAAGGCCAGGAAGAACTCTGTCCTCTGTCCTCAGAGAGAACACAGTCCTGCTGATCCACTATGATTGCAGAGTTCTGGCCACCAGAACTGTGATATTATATCGCCATTGTTTTAAGCCGTTTAGTTTGTTGTCCATTGTCCTGGCAATCCAGTTTCATTTTGTCTTATCTCAAATAAGTATAGGGAAGATTACATAGGTTTTTGGATTGGTTTGCTTTCAAAAGTTGATCCAGTACAAGTTCCACTCTCACATCCAATTTATATTTCCTCTTCTTCCCTGCCTCCATTTTTGGATTGGGCTTGTGGCTGAGAGGATCTGAGGTTGGGAAGACACAAAGACTATTTTTGTGTATGTCCAACCACTGCAGCAGCACAGACGTGGTGAGGCGGAACCTGTTTCTGTCTAGCGTGCCTCTCCCCACTCTATCTGCTGGGTCTGGGTCTTTGGTGCTGCAATCTAGAATGTGGATCAGGAGAAATGGAGGAGTCTTATGTAATAGTTGGTGCGGGAGCATCTCCTCTGAACTGGCTCTTACTAAACTTGGTTCTATTGTCCTGGCAGGTCTTGGTTTTCTTGGGGTGGTGTTTGGCTTTACTCCAACTCACTTAGTTCCCCAATACTTCTTGTGAAAGAGGTAGTTATATCTCCTTTTGGTGCTTACCACAGGGTCATGGTCAAAACTCAGAATGCCCCAGAGTTCCTGCCTTTCTGTTCCATGTGCTCCTTCTCAGAAGCATGAGAAGCAGAAGTTTTCCATTCCTTCACTGTGCCTTGGAACTCAGATGGAAGAGGTAATTTACTTGTTGTGGTAAAATATAAAAGCCATGGCTTACTTTAAAACCATTCCTTCACCAGCTTAAAAACTTTGTGATGCCCTTTAGCAGAGGCCAAGAGAATATTTTTTCTTCTTTCTGAGAGAAACTCCAAAATCTATCCTTTACTTTAAATAAGATAATTTCCATTTGAGTCCAGTTAGCCTTCTTGTAATGCTTATTGCTATAAATTCTTAAATCCTGTGGAAGACAAGGCTTACTAATGGAACTCACCTTTCCCTGCATTATACACTCCAAAGCAAATATAAACATCAAACATACTATATACTTTACAAACTTATGCTTTTTTTTTTTTTTTAATCTTTTCTACCACATGAATGTGAACTTCATGAAGACAAGGGCTTTATCTGTTTTGGGAGGCATTCACAAATATTTATTGAATGAAAGCATGAAGTTTGGGTTTCAAGAATGTGCTTTACAAGTTATAAATTTCTACAATTATTTATTCAGTAAAGAAAATTATGGTTTTGTTTTTTTTCTATTTGTGAGGCTATTTAACAGTGTAGGCTTCCTAAACTTCTCAGAAGTCCCATCATTTCAGTACAACTTGAACAAGGAATTTACTAGGTTAGTGTGACTGTGACCTAACAGTATGCGACAGTGTTGTAAACTGGAAGTAGATAGAGGAGTCTGAGACAGGAGAGGCAAGGGAAATCATCATATGAAATGAGCACATCAGAACGTATGTGGCTGTGCCAGTCTGCTGTTTGTACAAACGTTCTCTTTTGTAGGGGTTATTTTTGGACAGTAAATCTGTTTACCAGTGATTGTGTTAGGCCAAACACCTCCCAGCATGCAGTATTTCCACTTTTCTGTTGGCACATTTTACAGCTCCTATTTCACAGATGTTCACTGTTTTCTTACTCGCTGATGATCCCATTTTAACACAGTAGAGATTTTCTCCACCCTTAACGCACTTGACGGGTAATAGGCAGACACATTTGGAAGTGGAGGCTGCAATGAGAGAAAGACAGTATGACTCACCACAATATTTTAGGGTTTGATTTTTTATCCCCAGTGACAAGTACTTGGTGGCAATGAATGAGGAAGCCAGAACAAAAGCAAAACCTAAAAACCCAACTGTGGCTGAATGGTGTGATCTGGATGTAAGAGAGCAGAGCACATTAATAAGCCTATAAGCTGGAAGAGCTGTGCCATCTTTGACACCTGCTCTCTGCCACTATGCATATCCAATCAGTCACTACATCCAGTCATACAACCTATTTTCTCAGTTTCTTCAGACCTTTCTATAATTTTCTCATAGGGATTACTTCATACATTTATAGTTACTATTTACTGAGTTGTGCTATGAACCTACAGAATATACCAAACATTTACATGCTTCATTTATTTAATTTTCACAATGAACATATGAACTGTGTTATTATATGATGCTACAGGTGGAGGATAAGCTCAGAGAGACTAACTCCACCATCAGTATGTCACAGAGGCAGGTTTTAAGTCACTAATGGCTGTCACGATGAACTCTCTTCTATAACTTACACAGCATTTGTTGATTTCTTCCTAGAATATTTCTGTGTTATACTTGGGATCTATCTTTTTAAAGAAAGCAGTTGAGCTGGAAGCTTATGGGGACTGGTTTCAGAGCCACTCAATCACTTCATCATTCATATAAACATTATGTTTGTAAAACAGTTTGAAAATAATCACTTAGGAAGAAAGTTACCAAGTCAAATATATTTTATTTAAATAAATGGGTATAAGCTCATTTATATATAGGTCTAACAAGACTAACAGGGGGATCACATCCTGAGAAGTCCAGTTGAAAATATCATTAGGTTATGCATTTTCAATACATCCAACCTATTGGACATGGTAGCACAGTCTAGCATACAGTACTGAGAACATTTACTTTAGCCTACAGTTGAGCAAAATTACCTAACACAAAACTTATTTTATAGTAAAGAGTTGAATATCTTATGCGACTTACTGCATACTGTGCTGAAAGCTAAAATAACCCGCAGATACTGATTGTTCGTCTCATGTGACTGAGGGCCAACTTGAAGCTGCCCCTGCATCTTGCTACCCAGCCTCCTGTGGGAGTATTTAATCACCAGAAACAGATCAAAACTTTAAGTACAGTTTCTACTGAATATGTCATTTTAAAAAGTTGAGCCATCATAAGCTGGGGTCTATTCAGACATACATGTTTAATCAAAGTTCAAAGTCCTCTACTGTTCGACATGTCTTTTCAATATCAATTGTATTTCCTTTGTTTAAGGTAGAGTGGCTCCCGTCTCTCCAGACTAGACCCACAGCTGTTCCTGTTTTTGTCATTTTGCCAACACTCTCCTCTGCTAACATCTGATGTGTTCTTTCCCACTTTCACTCACACGTCCAGTTTCCACAAATTTCACCTCTTCTGTGAAGCAATTCATAGCCATTTGCATTATACCAATCTTTTCCTTCGCTTAACTTTAATGGTGTCATTCACTAGTACTATGTGACACCTTTATACTTCCTGCTAGGTAGGTTTTCACGTCTTTCTTCCAAAGCAAATAAAGGTGCTCATAGGTGATGAACATTAATTATGGCTCATCTGGCTCATCCAACTGTAGGTCCCACTCAGCTCTTAACAAGGTGTTCGATTAATTGCTTCCTCGGTTGATTTCAAATCTAATTTGAGGTGCAGAAGTATTCAAAAAGAAACCTATTTGATGAACTATAACATGTCGTTAAATATCTGAGACTCTTTGGACAGGAAAGATCTGCCACACCGTGTGGGTCACCTCCCTGACTGGGTGACGAATTTGTGCTGCAGTGGCTGTGGACAGCTTCACAGTGCTGCGCTTTAACCCTTCACACCACCAGGGAGTCCTACTCCCCAGTTCTTGTAGGCATAAATAAATACATTTTTAAAATAAATTAAAAAAGACAAATTAACAGAATTCTCTGTGAAATTAAAGAAAGCTGGCAGTGGGGGAAATTGCTTTTAGTTTCTTATTATGTGCAAGAGCAACTATTTTAAATGACTTATTGTTTGATTACCTTAAAAATATTGGGTAACCAGCAATCAAAAAAGATAAACTCATGCCTTTTGCAGCAACATGGATGGAGCTGGAAGGGATCATGCTTAGTGAGATAAGCCAGAAAGAAAAGGAAAAATACCAGATGGTTTCACTCATGGTCAGAGCAGGACCACTGGGAAAAACAGTAATAATAATAATGAAAAACTATATACCAGAGACATTTTGTGGGGGTGGAGTGGGGAATGGGATCAAAAATGAGGGATGGGAATGCAGGGGACTATGGTGATGGCACAAGGGTGAATTGGTGGTGGGAAGCCCATGGGGACTACAACTAAGATGGGAAAAGGCACAAAATGATCTAAAAATAAACTATTATAAAAATAAAAATAAAAAAATATCGAGTAACTATTCAAACTTTTTAGTGCTCTTTTTTTTTTTTTAAGTTAATTTACAGTCCTAGAGATGTTGGAATTTAGCTATCCCACATAGACAGGTACAAGTAAAGACAGTTACTTTGATGCAATTGTAAGATGCAGATTATTTTTCACTCAGACAAATTTGAAAGAATAATTTGTGGGAAAGTAACTAAAAAAGCATTTCTTTGCAGTAGAAGAGTTTTGTGATAAACAAGAATGGAAACTGACATTAAACATATCCCACATACTGCACACATATTACAGTATAGACAGCATCCATTTTTATTCTCCCTGCTGCTCAATTTCCTCTTATTTTTGCGTATGTTTTTGACAGTAATGTGTTTACACTATAATTTGCAGAGAAAAAAGTTCATATTTTAAATACAAAATGATGTTGCATAATATTTTCGGCTTTTTAGGTCCATAAATTATTGTTCCTGAGAGAGGTAGCAAGTGGGAAAGGGAGTTAGTCAGGCAGCTCAAAAATGAATAGTAATTTTATTGACAAGATGATTTAATGTTGATTAGAACTGAGCAATGTGTATACTGGGCCTTGGTTTATTGTCTTTATTTTTTTTAAGATTTATTTATTTATGCATACAGAACTGGGGCATTTGGCAGAGATGCAAGGGCGGTGTGAGGATTCACCAGAGACAGAGTGGGGAGCAGAACAGGCAGATCGATGAAGTATACTGCTGAGGGGATTGGCGGGGAGGTCAGGAAAGGTCTGCCTTGCCATGTGGATCATCTTTGGGTCTAGATTGAACTCTCACTGAAGTGGCTGTGGCTAGCTTGCAGTGCTGTGTCTAACCTGTTGCACCACCGGGGAGGGACATGGTTTGTTGTCTTTTTTTTTAAAGATTTATTTAGTTATTCGTACAGAACTGAGGTATAGGCCAGAGATGCGGAGGGTGAGAGGATTCAGCAGAGACAGAGCGGGGAGCAGAACAGGCAGATCGACGAAGTACATTGCTGAGGGGAGCAGCAGGCGGGTCAGGAGAGGTCTGCCGCGCCATGTGGTCACCTCCGGGGCAGGCGGGGATCGAACTCATGTGGAAGTGGCTTTAGCTTCTCAGTGCTGTGCTTTAACCCGCTGAGCCACCAGAGAGGGCCCACTTTGTTGTCTTTTAAGGGAAATTGCATTGTGCAGGTGTGACATGAAATTTGGAAGCCTTCTGAGTTGTCTACATCATACTACCTGTTGTGCCACCTATGTCTACCTCTGTTGTGAGTTCAATTCTGCCACCTGTCAAGGCAGCTGAGTTTTGATCATCAGCTTAAAGTGGATCAGAAAGGAACTGGATTTAGATCGTAAGACCTCTCCACTTTCCTAAGACTGAGTTGAAGATCACTGGCATAGGAAGTAAAAGAAGAGTCAAAAGCAACAGTAAGTTTTTTTTGCCTTTGTTTTTACAAAAATAAGGTGGTTCTAGCATGTTAGAGATAACAATTCACCAAGCTTCCACTGCATACATTATGCCTCCATTTCGGAGATGTGGCATAAGAGAAATCTGTTTATGTTAGTCGTTAATTGAGCTGTTAACTCCTAATCTTCCAACCTATATTTGCATATTACATGAAGCTTTAATTGGACTATTTCAGAGTCAAACTTTATCTTAGAACAAACGTACTGCTGTGAAGTTTCTGCTTTCAAGCAATTCTCAAATGTATATGCCAATAGTCAAAAGACTTAGGAAAATGTAGATGTAATGCTACTTTTTAAGTGACAAATTGACACTTGAACTATAAATTTATAATATTTTAAAGAATAATATATAATAATATTATGAAGGATAATAATATATAAAGGAGATATAAAAGGACAATAGCTCCACATTTTGGAATTGGATGGAAGTGTTTATCATAAATTGTCAATAGGGATATAATATGATAAAAGCATTTCTGGAATGCAAGGTGATATATCAACAGAGACTACAGTATAAAGTAATATTTACCTAGCAATTCCATTTTCTAAAGTATGTCCTAAGGCACTAATATTATAGATTTATCTGTGATAGATTTGTCTATCCTGGCTCTGTTTCTAATAGCAAAATATAGGGAAAATCTAAATGATTAATAGAAGTTTGGCTTAATAAATCACAGAATATCCACAAGTACCTTCACAGACATTGAAAATTATGTGGCAGAATGATATAGAATATGGAAACAGCTTCATGATATTCAGTGGAAGACACGACACATAAAATAGCACTTAAGAGTGCAATCCTATTTTATTTTTAAATAATTTATAATTTAAAAAGGGTCATCCTAGGGGCATTGGCAGCCTTCAAGAAAATTTTCTCATGGGATGCCTAACCATTTAAAGAATTAAAACCACTCCAAATTAAGGGTGTCCACACATATCAACATGTACTCTCAGCAAATCTTGAGAAAGAACACTAGCTGGCTGATCTCTGAGGAGGGGCACCTAGATCTGAGCCAGGGATGACTCCACGGGCTTGAGTCCCATACTCCTCAGAGCAGCTGGGTGATCCACACATGGTGAAGGAGATAGCAGTGGAGGGTCAGACAATATGCTACAGAAAGAAAATAGAGACCTTTGAGGCATCTTGTCTAAACTCAGAACATGCTGTCTGAATAACACTGCCAGCCATGGCTTTGCCAGACACTGCAGGACAACTTAAACACATTTGCAGAACCTGCTCTCGGCAATTGGTATCCATGCTGAACACACTCAAAGTCGAGGCACCCTATCTAGACATCATGCTGGCCCCAACCAGTCTCAACTGCTAAAGGACAATGCTGATGAAGGTTTTGCAAGCTGGTGTGGGAAGTGTGCCTGGAGAATGATGGGACAGGCGTGCTTCCTACTGAGACCCAAGCCAGGGTTGGCTTCATATACAGAGAACAAAGATTAGAGAGATTTACACCAAAATTGTTAAAGCAGAGATTTCTAACTGTGGGTAGGGTTATATATTTCCCTTTCTTTTAAAGCACTCTGTAATTTTTTTAAACAATAAAATGGAATGATTGCTGATTAAGGAAAAGTTATTTTAAGAAAGTATATAAATGCAAGATGTTCTAGTTGAGAGGCAGAGTAAGTGAATACATTTCTCGTGTTCCTAGGGCTTACCTGAACATGTTTCCCAGTCATAGCAAGTGTCATAGCCACAGGGTTCTTTCCTGGTGCTATTGGATGAAAGTTTTGTCCTTTCAAGACCCCAGTCTAACTGGGGACCATCTTGGCAGGAATCAGTTTGTAGAAAATGGAGTTGCCGATTAGTTGAACATTTTTCAGCCAAAAAATTACAAGCTGGTAAAGTAAAATAACGACTGGTGTCTGCATCAAACACACAGAGATCCTCTGAGTAATGGCTGCCCAAGAGAGGAAAGCAAACATTTATATTTGAAGACCAGGAAAAAAAACTAGATAGTTGTCAATTCAATATGCTAACATACCACCCAATTTTCTTCCCTTTAACCTCACCCTTGCCCCTCCCCTGTTCCCAATTTGTCTTCTTCAGAGACTCCATTCATTTGGATGCTCTAGAATTCATTTTCTAAAATTTCATCTTGGCATTACTTACAACTGCATCAAATTATAGTCTAAATTTTTAAATTTTGGTAATCAAGATCTCCTGTAATTTGACTCCAATTAACTTGCCTTTCTAGCACTATTTTCCCATCCTCCTAAATCCTGCTTGTCACCTGACAATTATACTTACTAATTATTCTCTAAATTTAGAAGATCAGCCCTCTTTTGCTGCCACCCCACTCTGCTCAATCAACCCTGTAATGTCTCTCCTGTCTGCCTCTCTGTGTCCACACACATGGTGGGGAGAAAAGCAGTGGAGGGTCAGAGAATGTGCTACAGAAAGAAAATAGAGACCTTTGAAGGATCTTGTCTAAACTCAGAACATGCTGTCTGAATAATACTGCCAGCCGTGGCTTTGCTAGACACTGCGGGACAACTTAAAACATATTGGTGGAACCTGCTCAATTCAGCACAAGATAGTCTGTATCTCCTCTTAACTCATTAATTGCAACAGCATATTATATTAATAGTTTTGCAGGGTGTTTGTGCTGAGATTAAGAATATGAGCATTTAAAACATTTCCTTGGGTAACTTGTATAGGGGAACAAACCCTGTCACCCTAAAGATGTTACTGAACATCCCCAACTTTCCAAGAAGTTATATTATTCCTCTGAATAATGGTGGAACTGGGGTAGCTGAACCCTACATTCTCCAGACCCTTGGGGCAGCAGGCTTGGGCACTTGTGTTGACCACACACAGCGCCTGCCAGGATAAGGGACGGAACTCTGCCTGGACCACTTGCAGAGAATACAGAGGAGGGAAGACAGCACCTTTACGGTAAATGATGTTAGAGGAATTAAACAGAAGAAGACTTTGTGGTATTCTCCAAAGCCTATCAGTGTGCCTGAACAAGCCTCTGCTTACCAATAGCATAAAGATGACAAAGCTAATCAGTATTAAAAGTGAAGTACAGCAACTGACAGTGTTAGCTTCCAATCCCCAGTCCCATTCTTTCTCTTTAGTAAATTCTAATGTTCCTCAGAATGCTTGTACACTGAACCACAGAGCTACATTTCATGCCTCCCCAATGAGCACATGTTTCCAGGCGAATGGAAGAAATGGAAGCGAGTGCTGGATCTTTCAGGAATTTTCCTTGAAAAGGGAAGATAAGTCCACTTGAGGTCTTCCTTTAATGCTTCTACAGAACAGTGTTAGAGCAAGAACTAAACATAAGAATGGCAAAGTAGTGAGCAGGAAGGAGTCTGTCCTGTCTGAATGAGAGTCACCATGGCAGCTCTAGCATGTTTACCTATGCATTTATGTTGTGTGTGAGAGAGAGAGAGCTGGAGTTTAAACTGAAGCTAATGCTATTTTGGAACAAATTCAGTTGAAAGCAGCTCTCTAATTAATGTGTACCATTAGCGCTGAGGTTTTTCCTGGTAAACAAAAGGCAGTTATGACAACAGAAAGAACAGTAAGTCATGGCAGTCACATGAGGACATGTCATAGTTCCTCTTAGTGATCCCTGTACCCTACTCCTGCCACTACATGAAAGAACTAACCGACAAGTGTGTATGTGAAGTCCATGCTCACACCACTTTCTCTTCCCCAAGTTTCTGGAGTCACATATGCCCTATCCTTACAGGGAAGAAGAAAGGCTTTGAGATAATAGTCTGAAGTTTAAAAATGGGCAGGAATAAGTCTTTAAAACAAAACTGTGATTTTTAATAATAAACAAAAGCCATGCAAGCTTGCAACTAGCTGAGCGATAATTAAGAAAGCTTACTTCCCAGAGAGGAAAGACATTGGGGGTATCAGTCATGTAAACTATTAATATGTGTTATGTTTGTGCTTCAAGAAGTCCAGTTCTTCTGTCAAGCTGTTCACACTAGACTGGCTATCCCAATTACCAAATAGTCCATAAAGTATCTCTTACCCACAGTCTTCTTCAGGAGACATGCAGATGCATTCAGATCCTGACTGTTTCTGTCCTGGTTGACAATGGCCCCTCATTTTTGTCAGAATATCTGAAACAAAAGGGGAACATGGGTTCTAAGCCATACGCTGAAATTCAGGAGAAAAGGCAGTGACTAAAAGTAGTGGTAAGGGCCCTCCTTATGGAGGTTTAAAGCAGGGTTAAAACTAAGAAGCTTAAGCCACTTCTGCGTGAGTTCAATCCCCACCTACCCCGGAGGTAACCACATGGCGTGGCAGACCTCTCCTGACCCCCCCGCTGCTCCCCTCAGCAATGTACTTTGTCGACCTGCCTGTTCTGCTCCCCGCTCTGTCCCTGATGAATCCTCTCACCTTCCACATCTCTGGCTTGTACCCCAGCACAAATAAATCTTAAAAAAAAAAAAAGTAGTGGTAAAAGATAAACCTTTTACCTCGTTCTGCATATAACATTCACTTTGGCTGTTCTAAACCCATGGTTAGGAAATAATGCATCGGAAAGACCCTTTCTAGCACTGAGCACTGGCTGCCCTAAAATTTCTATCAAGTTCAGAAAACTAAAGAAAATTGGATTGGTGAAATTTTTCATTTTTTTTTTCAAATATTCACTGAACCATTATGATGTTTCAGTGCTGTGTTGGTTTCTGGAGAGAGTGGATTAAGCAAAATTTGATCTAGATCTTGTACTCTCAAAGCCTATAGTTGTGTGGAGGCAGACAGACATTATTCAGATAGAATTGCTTGTTATTAGTGATGTCAAATATAAACCATATAAACGAGAGTGATGTAGGTAGGAAGACTTGGAACAGTAGAATGGAAAGAAAAAAAATGGAAAATATTTGATGCAAAAAGATCAGGCGTGAAAGTCTCACAAGAGCATTATGTGACTTTCCTGGGTGAACATGTTTAAAATAAAGAAACAAGATCACTGAACTTATGGATGTGGGTGAGATACCCCAGCAAGAAGATGTAACACGAGGTAAAGGAACAGATTTGAGCTTTGAGGAATTCCAACATTTAATGTCCAAGCCCAAACAGGAGCCAGTGAAAAACAGAGCAACAGCAGGCTTTCATATTTCAAAAGCCAACAAAAGCCAGGGAACAAGTGTATGTGCAGATGGTGATCACGGTGAATGTTGCTGAGATCTAGGGAGATGAGACCCAAAATAATGTTCGCTGCATTTAGCAATATGGATTCATTTAGTACTGACAGTAATGCAACTGCAGCAGGGTAATGGTTTAAAGTCAGATTTTCTTACAAGAATAATAAATGGAGTAATATAATTGCTAACTATAGTTATTTTTCTCTGCATGATATTCCAGACGTTAGCATACTACGGTTGAGCAAAAGAGACAAAAGTAGCTGTGCTCCCTTTTCTTTCCCTCTTGCTTTAAAGGACAGTGGGATAATTGTTAATGAAATAATCATAGTAACACATTTATATATGTAAAGACAGAAATAGTTATTTTTGAAAAAAAGAGAACATGGCTCCAGGAGATCCTGCAATAAAAAAACCACGGCTGAAATGTAAGCAAATCTCCACAGGGAAATGACGCCTGAGTTAAGATGAGCAATCCAATAGTGAGTATGTGGGGGAGGGGGTTAAATTTTTTCAGAAATTTTGAAATAAGCTAGAAAGAAAAGGAAAAATATCAGATGGTTTCACTCATAGCAGGAGTATAATGGGCCAGGCGAGATAATAATAATGAACAGCTATATACCAGAGACATTTTATGGGAGTAGAGTGGGGAATGGGATCAAAAACAGTGGGGGGGGGGGAAATGCACTGGACTATGGTGATGGCGCATGGGTGATTTGGATCCCAAGGGTGCTACACCTGAGATGGAAAAAGGCACAAAATGATGCAAAAACAAACTATTATATTATTTTGAAAAAAAAAAAAAACATTTCACAATTTTCCATGAGAAACAGCCATGAACATTTCTAGGGTAATTCAAAAGTTCAGCACCTCCTACCCTTTTTTTTTTCTTTGATTTATTTTTTTTTTTATGCTTACAGAACTGGGGTACAGGCCAGAGGTGTGGTGGGTGAGAAGATTCACCAGAGACAGAGTGGGGAAATACACTGCTGAAGCGAGCAGCAGGTGGGTCAGGAGAGGTCTGCCGCACCATGTGGGTCAGCTCCCTGGTGGGGGATTGAACTTGTGCTGCAGTGGCTTCAGAGCTTCATAATGCGGTGCTTTAACCCATTGCACCACCAGGGAAAGAGTCCCCTCTTACCTTTTTCTTAACATGTTATGAAAACCCAGAATAAAAACAAAGAAAGCGAAGAGTCCAGGAGACTAGCAGTCTCACCTGATCTGTTTGACCTTGGTTTTAAATGAACCGCTAAGTCTTTTGTTTTTTTTTTTTATAACCCAATGAGCCTACTTAGACCCCATCTTGCATAAATCCTCCAGGATTCTCTGATAAAGAATGAGACATTTGAACAAGCATGTTGAGAAATTTGAAGATATCAATGAGAAGCTCTCTTAAGTATCCAAGTAAGTATCCTCCCAGCGGCCCACCCTGATCCCACGCAGAGGGATCCCAAGTCAACTTTGCTTGTTTCCAAATCTATTTATGTTCATCTATATTTTGATAAGGTAAACTGATTAAGCATATAAACTGATAAAGGAGGAAACGGGGAGCACTTTTTTTTTAATTATCTTTAAAAAAAATAATAGCTTATTTTTACATCATTTTGTGCCTTTTTCCATCTCAGTTGTAATCCCTGTGGGCTTCCTACCACCAACTCACCCGTGTGCCATCACCAGAGTCCTGTGCACATCCCCCTTCCCCCTGCCCAATTTTTGATCCCATTCCCCACTCCACTCCTGTTAAATATCTCTAGTATATAGTTGTTCATTATTATTATTATTATTTTCTCCCCTGGTCCTTAAACTCCTGCTATGAGTGAAACCATCTGGTATTTTTCCTTTTCTTTCTGGCTAATTTCCCTTAAGCATGATCTTTTCCAGCTCCATCCATGCTGCTGCAAAAGGCATGTAAGGGGAGCACTTTTACAAAAAGTAAGGTGAAATTTTTAAACAACTAAAGGTGATTTCTAAAAATTTTGGTTTGAATTGCTGTGAACAGCACTACTATAAAAAAGGGAATATACATAATGTAATTTACATATGACTTACATACATACGACGGGAGGGGAGGAAATCAGAAGGAAAAAAAGATGAAGGTAAAGAAGAGGAAGATGGTGATAAATTAGTTCTAGTTCAGATTTTTTCTTGTCCATGATTTATTTAAGCTCCTTTAAAGAAAAAAAAAGAAAGAAATGTAAGGCTGTGTAATATTTGTTTTTAAACTGTAGTGTCTTTTTTTTTTAATTTTTGTGGTATTGTTAACATTCTATCCGGTGTGTCTTTTTGTCTGCTATTTTCTTAGCTACTAATCTTGTCTGGTAACAGGATAGGGGTTGTAAAATGGCACGGAAAGTTAAAGCTCATAGCACAAATTAATTAAATAGCAGGATGGCAGTTTTTCATCTTTAGTTGTCTCTGATGGAGCTTATATGAAATAATTGTTCTGTTAACTGAATACCACTTTGTAATTACTCCCCCAAAATGTTGCAAATGTTTGAATGTTTTTAAGTAAATACATTTGCATTAAAATTAAAAAAAAAATCTTAAATAGGTATGCATTGCTTTTTGTTATTTAGATTTACTTAAAAGTACATTAAAAGGATTTGAGTACTGAGTTGGTTTTCTCTGCTTTTTAGTGCCTTTTCTTTTTATGCATGAGGCATTTGCATCACTGGCTCCAAACTAATTTGACCCTGGTGAGAAGTTAACTAATGATCTAATAGAGACTTTACCCACAGGTTCTAATCCCTTTTTTTTTTTAGGTAATATCTGTTCACTGTATATATATTTCAGGATCTCATAGGAAGAGTATGTTGTTTTAAAGTATCTCACGAGTAGGGTGAAAAATCAATGTTCTAAAGAAATTTATATCCCATAATTATGGTATGGGATAACACAGATTAAGTTATATATTTGCTTTTCTCCAAGGAAGAAGTAATGGAATTCTAACTGTAAAGGAAATAACTTATTCTTTTGTTAGTATATTTTTGAAAACTTGTGATTTATTACTTTAAGTTAAAATAAAATAATCATATATGTACTTATCACTTTAACCAAAATCTCCAAGAACCATCAATTCTGAGAGAACCTGTATTTGCTGAACATATTCAAATTTTACAGTAAGAAGAAAATTGACCTGACTCTAAAATTTGAAGGTATCATTCTGACCAAGAACCTATTTGCTTTCTGACTTCCTAGGGTTGGTCCAGTATTTCCCAACTCAGCAGTGAACTCCTGCTCTTTCCACCCAAAACACACTTAACAGCGTAGTCCTAATATCAGTGCTAAACTACTAATCATGGGGCATATTGCCTGAGCAGACCCCAGAATCTTGAGTTGCAACTCACCTTCTTCACAGGTAAGTGAGTCTAAAATGGGTGGTGTCCAGGAATCCCCACTGCATTTGTAGCTTGAAGGCCCAGCAACGGCAAAGCCTTTAGGGCAGGACAGTTCAATAGATTCACCGATTTTATACAGTCTTCGATATGGTGAAATTGTTACAGTGTCCTCCAAAACTGGCTTGAGGCACTCTGTCCCTGTAGAGAGAAAAAGAGTTTGGATGTATTTAATAGTGCAGAAAACTCAATGAATGTCAGTAGACTTTATGGAACCCAAGTAACAATTTCAATACAATTTCCTATGTTGGATTAGCTTAAGTGCAGTTGTTCATTTTAAATAAGCAAACCTAGGGGTTTAGGGTCTCAAGCTTCCATTGAGAAACTCTCTTCAGTGTCTCTGAAAAGACAATGAGATTCCTTTGCTAAGAAGTTGACTAAAGACTTCCAACTTTCATTATGTTATTGGGATATTTTCCTTTCAAATCTTCTTTCCTCTTCTCCCTGAAGGGTTTTCTCATAAGAATTTACCACTGTGTGTGACACAGAAACAGGACACTCTCATGAACACTACATCATAAAGTCTGCTTGAGCCTTGTTTGAATCTCATTTTGACTTTACTACGGATGGGTAAATGTGGATTCTACAGACTCATCCTCTTTGTCAGCAAAGGGGGTGGCCATGCCACAAGGAGAAAAATGCATTTCACATAAAATTCTACTGCTGCTATATATAAAGACAGGAAGTGTCTTCTTCCTGGGACTCATCCCCTTGCATCAGTTATATCAGGCAAGGCAGATGTCTACGGTTAGAGACAGTTAGCAGACTTCCTGGATTTCTGCTTAAGTTCATGCTTTACATGTCCTGTGTATATAAAGCTAATATGCAGGGGCTGATGAACTGAAATATGAGATATACTGAAATTTAATTTTAACAAATGAATCCTATTTTCTGCTTTGCTAAATCTTTTCACCAGAATTAGTGAAATACGATAATTATACTAATCTAAAGGTGTGACTTTGGTCTACTTATGTTGGGCACATTTATTCCTCAGAGGCCACAGGTAAAATGTTCGCCCTGTTCTCACGTCGGCATTCCACATCTCCTCGTCTCCAGGTCCTGTCTGGTAAGCATCTGTAGAACTGGTATCCAATAGCTTTGAATCCTGTAAGGCATGAGATTTCAACATCCTCCCCAACAGAGTACAGCTTTTTTCCATCCTAGAATAAAATAGAAACCAGAAAACTGTTAATGCTAATAATAATCTCAACACCTTTAAGTGATTTTGGATCTCCTTATTCCTTCACTTTTTATTTACTCAGTCATAAAGGCCTCGTTGTTTCTACTTCCAAATATTTCCCCAAGTTCTCTTTTCTTTGCCATCCTCATTGTGTGCCCAAACTTTCCTGAGTTTAAGACAGACAAATTTTTAAAAAATAGTAAAATTAATTTTAAATGTTATAAGCCTCTTGAAAGTTTATATCTAAAGCCACAGGCATGCTGGAAAAAATATTTTTTAATCATAGAAGCATTATGATTTAATGAAAAAAAAGATAAAATTATAACATTTATGCCAATTATGTTAAAACTATATTGACCCCTTGAGAATCCACAAGTTTTTAAACTTAGTAAAATGTCATAGATGCAACACTCCTTACGATTATAGCGTAGTTTGTTTCTCTGATAATATGTCTGAGACTCAAAAGTAAACAGCCAAATCTTAGTTTATAGATTCTGACATCATTCAAAACCTAGATTATGCTCAAATTCCATCCTCTAGTCACATAAATGTACCACTAATATACAAACTTAGGTGTGTCAGTGAACCTAAGTATCTTTCAATCTAACAATCAGGCATGAAGATAACTCCAGGAAATCCAAGAAGGAGTGCTGGATCACTCTAAACATTACTTTCTTACTTCTTAAGTCAACAGATTCCTAAAAAAAAAACTCCAAATTACAGAAAATGTATACTTTTTTTAGTTGTATGTTTTAAACCCCAAACCTGAAATAAGGAACATGAGGATGCTTACCCAGATAAATCCATTTTCTGGAAGAGCTGGCGGAAGACAACCTGAATCTGATTCTGTCTCAGGAAGGTCCACTTCTTTCACTTCTTCATCATCATTGATACATGGTTGTCCACTAGCGGGAAACATTAATAGGCGTGCATATGTATGGAGGTATATACAGCCATACAGCTGCATCTGTATGTGTACCTACACTATTGTTCCTCAAACTGGAGAGGGGTTAGGCTGGCCAGCCCCCAAGCAGTAGGAAAATCTGCATATCACTTCTTCCTTGTCTAGCATAATCGCAAGTGCTGATCTCCCTTACATTTTCTTCCATTAATCCTTCTGTTGTGGGGTCTACCCATGCAGATGTAGGCCTCACAGTTGAAGCCATGTTGTTCAAGAATCAACTGTATTTACACATACTGACATGTACAAACATATATACATGTGTATGTACACATACACATTAAAATATGTACAAGATCCATAAAATAGGCACATAAGTGGGACAGCAGGAAGCAGCAGATCCAGTACCTTGCTAACATGCTGTCCTGGATAGGCAACATTCCAATTATGTAGTTTTTATTTAGTAGTAGGACAATAACTATGTTAACTCGATTTTAGTGGGAAAAATGACTCATTCTTTCCCCTTGCCCATCCTTACTTGTTCTCCATTATTGAAAAAGTACAGTCCTCCTCTTGGTGCTGATCCCCTTCACAGGGTTTTCCTCCTTGTTGGGGGGCAGGGTTGTTGCATTCCCGGGTCCTTGATCGCTTGTAAGTAGCATCACATGTACTCCAGGAAGTCCAGCAGCCCCAGTTCCCATCAATTGCATCTGGAAGAAGGAAAGGCCCACCCACTCATCACTGAGCAGCCTAGACAATGTGGGCTTTGAAGCCAAGCCATCTTGGTTCTTGCTCTTTCTAGCCACCTGACCTGCTTTGTGGAGGATTAAAAGAAATGGCCCATGGAAAGGTCTGACACATACTGCCTGCCCTTTCCTGTTCCCACAGCCTAAAGATAATGGCAATATTTATGAATCATCTTCAACTAGCAGCAGCTTATCACACACACACACACATATATATACTCATAAGTGTGAACTTCTGAATATAGATCACATAGCATTTTTATGATAACAGAACTTATCCTCATTTCCTGGACATATCCTCTTTCTAAAGAGATAGGAGGTAATGTTACTTTTTCCTATATGAAAGCTTTAACTGATTTTATAATTTTCTTATTACAAAGCCTTCCTAGTCCTGTATTACAATATTTAAGAGGCTTATAACAGTGTCATCTAGTTTATTTTATAGTATGTTTTATTCTCTAATCTATTTTCTGTTGCAGGCATTGTACTGTGTATTCTTTATATAAATTTAATATAATGTATTGTACATAATACATAGCACTATGTATATTTCATACTAGGGTAGATTTGATAGTAACTATCAATGACAGGTTGAACCTTAGAGAGGTAGGAAGCTTTCTCAAGTTCACATAGTTGGCAGGTTACTCTGAAGACTATGACCAGGGCTGTTTGACTTTGGAGTCTAACATTTTGCTGGTTTTTTTCCCTGTAAGTTTGAAGAAGGCGGAGCATGTGTTTTGTTCTATGTTATTGACTGACCTACCTGGAATACCCTTTTTTTGGGGGGGAGGTACCTACCTCACAACAAACTATTACTTACCAGATTTATAATCTGGGGAACGTAGTTCACAGTTCTCACCATAGGTGCCACTCTGACACACACACAAACATTCGGTGCCCGAGAGTGTGGGGCGGCCATTGTTAGGGCATGGAGCACACTGGCAAGGGTCAAACTTGGCTGCATATTCTTGAAAAGCTTTCCTCAGGTTGTTCCGTTTTGTCACAGCACAGGGGATGTTTCTTACCAGGTTTGTGATGGGAGCAAGCTAAGAACAGTTAGCAAAGAAGAGGTCCATTCCCAGCCACATCATTTTGGAAGATGTTGCCATCACTGACAACATTTGGAATTGTTATGGAATAAGAGGCAAGATTTGGAATATCTCACACTTCAAAGGGATGATTGTAGCATATATAATATCTGGCTGATGAAAAGTAGAGAAAAATCCCTTCCCATGAAGGGGATGGGGACTCTTATCCTTCTGTGGTAAATTAAACAGACTGCTGCAAGATTAGCTGGTTTCTGTTGTCCCTAAAATATAGAAACTTGATGTATCTGGAGCTTACTTTCCCTGGGATTCTACTATGTTTTCCCAGAGACAGGATCAACTTTTAGAGGAATTGAATAAGACTGTGGAGTAGGAGTTAATGGAAAAATGCACTTGTCAGTAGGTAAATGGAAGAATTACAGTAATAAAGAATAAAGCTAACAAAAAAAGGCTTCTTTAATGAGCACTTTCAAATCCCAAAGGGCTTCCCAGTGCAGTGTGTGACTCACACATGCTCAGATGGGTGGCTGGGCCTCCCTTTCCTACCACAATCTAGAACTCTCAATATCTCCTCACACTGCATGTAAATTATTCCACTTACATAATAATGGAATAACTGTATCTTTATTTTAAATAAACAAATTAGCTGCTTTAACAACTTTAAAAAGTAGTTATGTTTTAAGCAAAACTGGTTCTAAATGGCTTGTTAACTGTAGGTGAGCAAAGTAGTTCCTTAATTATAAAAATCACCTTTTATGTAATTACAGCAAATAAGAAACGGATAACTTTAATTAGTGGTGGGTAGAAAAAGAAATAGGATATAGAATTGTACTTATCCAACAGAACTATAAAGGAAGATCTCTATGCTCATCAAACAAAGAGTGACAAGAAAAATACAAACATTAATTTTATTACATCATGGGAAGATGAAGAGCTCTAGCCAAGGTAAGTTTGACCAGTTTAAGTCATTAAATTCCTGGCATTTCATGCACACCAGGGACTCTAAATTTTGTACCAGAAAATGCTTGTTTGAATAGTAAATGCAGTAGATATGTAATTTAAAAACTTGTCGGTAGGTAAATGATAAAATACGATATATTTTTTAAAAGTACAAGGAACATGCATGCTAACTAAGACATTTCCTTTATCATACAAAAAGAAAAGGAACTGTGTGGTGTATAATTTGGGCTGCTACTACTTAGCCACAATAACTTTTTAATCTTACCTCAAAGTCAATCACGACAGGATTTTCCTTTACTGATTCTAACCACTCGGAAAATATCTTTTTATCTGGGCCAGAGCTCCCTTTTTCCCATGCCAGAGCTGCTGAATATTCACTTCTACCACCTTGCACCAGCGATATCGATTTCTCTACTCCCTTCAGAAATGAACCTGCAAGGTATTTCAACAAATTATCCATTTAATTTTTTTCCAAATTCAAGCTATACAGAAAGTCTATTTGCACAGTAGGGAGAAGTAGATAGTCCAGTCATATTGCCCATTAAGTAAATTAAGTGAAAAGCAAAAGAACATGCCTCTTCATCTCTCTAGGGAGTTTACTAATAGCAGTGCTAACAACTATTTATTAGCCTCTTGTATATGCTAGGCACTTTGCACACATTATCTTATGTAATCTACAACAATTCTGAATATGTATTATTATAAACATAAACATAGAAGCTTGAAATAATTTAATCTACACCACATGGTCACTAAGAAGTGGGGGTGGGATGCAAATGGAGAATAGCAAACAACAGGATTGCTATCTATATTCGGTTGCTGGCTGTGCTGGAAACTTTCAATTATAGCAGAAGTTGATAGGATGCTTGTAAGCTTAAGGACAGGAGTAAAACCCACAACTAACCAAAGGAAAAAGAAAGTAAACCTCAAGTTAAGAGCTGACACAATGTTTCTTTAAAATCAATGCCAGTTAGTGTTGAATTACATAGTACAGATCTTTCAGATAAATTTTGAAAACAACTTCATTGACTAATAGTATCTTTAATTAATGGGGGTTGGGAAATTGTAGTGAGAAAGAAAATCAAGTGAAAAGGAAGCTGGCAATGTATATACTAATTCATGGCAATACTTTGGTTTCTATTCTTGAGAGTGTCAGCAAAGATTAGCCCTCGCCTCTGTTTAAAACTACAGTAAGCGGACCTTCCCTGATGGGTGCAATTGGTTAAAGCGCAGCACTATAAAGCTCTCCGCAGCTACCCAAAAATATCTGCAGCTGGCAGCTCGTTCAGCATGAGTTCAATCCCCAATATGGGAGATGACCCACATGGCGCAGAAGACCTCTCCTGTCTTGCCTGCTAATGCCCTCAGCAGTGTATTTCATCAATCTGCCTGTTCTGCTCACCAGTCTGTCTCTGGTGAATCCTCTCACTGCCCCTGTACCTCTGGCTTGTACCCCAGTTCTGTATGCATAAATAAATAAATCTTTAAAAAAAATTCTATGGTGGTGGTACAGGGGTGATTTGGTGATGGGAAACCCGCGGGGATTACAATCGAGATGGAAAAAAAATGTGCAAAATGATGTAAAAATAAAGTTTGTAATAAATAAAAAAAGGAAAAAAATTCTATAGTAAGATAATCTAGAGTGATTAGAACAATTAATTAGTAAGACATCCTTCCTCTGAAGAAAGTGCCATGGTCCTTTTTCAAAGTAAGATGCACAAGATAATACAGAAAGGCATAAGAACAATATTTTTAGAAATTTTATATCTTATTTTGTTTAAAAACAGGAAAGAAAACAAGTCAGTATTTGCCAATATATCATCTACTGATTGAGAGTGGTCATGACAGCTACTTCATATTTGGGCGTCTTTCTTCCTCTGTTCCCAACCCCTAAACTCCTGCCCCCTCCAGTAGCCTCAATTCTTCAGTCATATTTCTTGGATCTAATTCAGTTTAGTTTTGTCAGTTCCTTGTTGTTGTTTTTTTTCTCTGTATTCTGCATATGAATGAAATCACCCAGTATTTGGTCTTCCTCCTTCTGACTTATTTCACTAATCATACTCCCCTCCAGGTCCACTCATGTTGTCATAAAGCACAGGAGTTGTATTCCATGTTCTTAATCCAAATTTTCTTGCCTGCCCATCTATCTTTGTGTACATAGGCTGTTTCCATAATTTAGATATTAGACAAAGTAATGGTTCATTATTGTATAAAACAAACATAGAAGTGCTTAGATCCCTTCAAATTAATATTTTTTTTGCATAGATACTAGGTGTGGACAGTGGTTTATATGATAGATATATTTTGTAATATTTTGAGAAATCACAAAACTGTTTCACATAAGGGCTGGACCAATCTACATTCACACAAAAAGTGTACAGTTTTTCTCTCTACACCCTCACCATATTTGTTTGGACTTTTTTGCTGAGTCTCCCCAAACTAGACCCACAGCTGTTCCTGTTTTTGTCATTTTACCAACACTCTCCTCTGCTAACATCTGATGTGTTCTTTCCCACTTTCCCTCACACGTCCAGTTTCCACAAATTTCACCTCTTCTGTGAAGCAATTCATAGCCATTTGCATTATACCAATCTTTTCCTTCGCTTAACTTTAATGGTGTCATTCACTAGTACTATGTGACACCTTTATACTTCCTGCTAGGTAGGTTTTCACGTCTTTCTTCCAAAGCAAATAAAGGTGCTCATAGGTGATGAACATTAATTATGGCTCATCTGGCTCATCCAACTGTAGGTCCCACTCAGCTCTTAACAAGGTGTTCGATTAATTGCTTCCTCGGTTGATTTCAAATCTAATTTGAGGTGCAGAAGTATTCAAAAAGAAACCCATTTGATGACCTACAACATGTTGTTAAATATCTGAGACTCTCTGGATAGGAAAGGTCTGCCACACCGTGTGGGTCACCTCCCTGACTGGGTGACGAATTTGTGCTGCAGTGGCTGTGGACAGCTTCACAGTGCTGCACTTTATCCCCTCGCACCACCAGGGAGTCCTACTCCCCAGTTCTTGTAGGCATAAATAAATAAATTTTTTAAATAAATTTAAAAAGACAAATTAACAGAATTCTCTGTGAAACTAAAGAAAGCTGGCAGTGGGGGAAATTGCTTTTAGTTTCTTATTATGTGCAAGAGCAACTATTTTAAATGACTTACATTTCTTATTAAGAAATGTTCATGCTTTAGTTTGATTATCTTAAAAATATTGGGTAACCAGCAATCAAAAAAGATAAACTCATGCCTTTTGCAGCAACATGGATGGAGCTGGAAGGGATCATGCTTAGTGAGATAAGCCAGAAAGAAAAGGAAAAATACCAGATGGCTTCACTCATGGTCAGAGCAGGACCACTGGGAAAAACAGTAATAATAATAATGAAAAACTATATACCAGAGACATTTTATGGGGGTGGAGTGGGGAATGGGATCAAAAATGAGGGATGGGAATGCAGGGGACTATGGTGATGGCACAAGGGTGAATTGGTGGTGGGAAGCCCATGGGGACTACAACTAAGATGGGAAAAGGCACAAAATGATCTAAAAATAAACTATTATAAAAATAAAAATAAAAAAATATCGAGTAACTATTCAAACTTTTTAGTGCTCTTTTTTTTTTTTTAAGTTAATTTACAGTCCTAGAGATGTTGGAATTTAGCTATCCCACATAGACAGGTACAAGTAAAGACAGTTACTTTGATGCAATTATAAAATGCAGATTATTTTTCACTCAGACAAATTTGAAAGAATAATTTGTGGGAAAGTAACAAAAAACATTTCTTTGCAGGTATGATTGGTATCTCATTAACAGGAAGACCTGGTTCAGTTCACACCTATCGTTAGGTCACAATGCATAAGATTGAGTTTGGCTAGGAGAGGAATCAGTAAGTTTTCATTAAATTAAACAATGTCACTATAAGACAAAGAAAACCTTAACATTTTCCACTTTTATGTGTTCCTAATGATACTTTCTTTATACCCTTCCTGCATTATACAAGATACATAAATAAATGGAAAGTTGAAAATAGCACAATCATGGCAATAACATACCTGCCAATCTCAAGACAGTCAGTGAACTGTTAAGAGAATATAGTTACCTTCGTATTTCTCTGACATCTTGTTAGCAGTACAATGGTGTTCCCTGTGTGTGCTTTTAAAAATAAAAAAGCCACTTGTGTGTTCAACACAGACACAATGTCGGGCTTCTTCCGTTGTTAAACCTAGGAAATGGAGCAAAAACAAAAAACCTTGAGAATACACCACTGAGAACTCAGCAAAGAGGAGCTTGAAGGCTTGGACACTCTGGATTCCACAGGTTATCTCTATCAAGGCCCCATGTGTGATCCTACAACTTCATTGCTTTTATCTACAGATTCAGTCCCTCATAGAGCCAGACGAGAGATGTATTTCTAAGCACCTACCTTCTTTCCCTTCAACTGGCCCTAAAAAGCACAAGTTCACTGTGGTCTTTCTCATGGGGATCACATTGATCTCTGTTGCCTCGACACAGTGAACCCCTAAGTTTTCCCCTCCTACTGGTCACTCTATACCCCTGTAAATCAAGAGAGGGTCTATGCGCTGTTGGCTGCTTCCATATCTGGCCTTCTTTCTCGGCCACGGTTCAATCTGTGGGACCAAAGTCCACATTCCATTTTTTCCTGTCTGTCAACTAAAATGTTTAACTTACTGGCCAGCTCTCTGTTCCCTGAGCACTTACTTTCATATTTCTCTGTGCTTCCTGTCTTTAACTCAGGTTCTTACTCCAATTCTCCCTCTACAAATCTTTTATTATGCTTACAGAAATTTTGACTTCCTAGCCTATGAACCCTCCTTCTCAAGGTTTTCAATGTTCTATTTCCTGATGTTAACCCTAACATATTGTTTCCCCTGTTTTCTCCAAGAGAGATTGACACTGCCTCATTTTCTCATTCAGTGTGGAAGGTGGTATTGAGGTTTTCTTACATTTTCAGTGCTACTTCCTTAAGATAACTCTTTACACTTTTCTAGGTCTTATAAAAACCATGATGCTCTGAGGCTTAGGCCATCCAGTTCTAACACTTTTAATCTTCATTGTCTTTTTCCCCAAAGTTCCATGCATCATTTGTTGAAGATTTTGCTTTCTAAATCACTCTTTCCCACCATCTTGCCACTATTCTCAACAAATACAAAACGCATATATTTTGTAGTCTGAAAACAATCTAAATGCCACAAAACAGATGGTTATGGCAAGAAGGTGTGATATAAATACACAATGGAAATTCTAAATGATAAAAAATCTCATTTGTGGGCCAGCTGGTAGTCGAGCTGGTTAAAACACAGCTCTAAGAAGCTAACGCCATTTCAGCATAAGTTTGATCCCTGCCCTGGAGGTGATCCACATGGCGCAGCAGACCTCTCCTCACCCGCCCACTGCTCCCCTCAGCAGTGTACTTCATCAGTTGGCATGTCCTGCTCCCCACTCTGTCTCTGGTGAATCCTCACACTGCCCCTACACCTCTGACCTGTACCCCAGTTCTGTGTGCATAAATAAATAAATCTTAAAAAAGAAATCATTTGTGGCAACATGGATGGGGCTAGAAAGGATTATGCTAAGAGAAATAAACCAGAATAGTAAAGATAAATACTGGATGGTATCATTTATAGATGGGATATAGAGAAACCAAACAAAGGTTATTAAACATTAAAACTAACCTTTGAAATCTGATCACAGAACTTAAGGAGGGGGTGGGAACCAGATGGGGAAGGAGCACCGTGGACGTGGGAATCCTATACTTCCAAAACACTAACAAGAATTTAACCCAATGGTGCTTCCATAAAATATGGTATACAGATTTCAGAGACTGAGTGAGATACTCTGATTATGTATAGATTACATTGATATTGCCTATATGGTTAAGTTAAGGGGCACTGACATTTCCTTTTTCTTAACAGCTTTACAAATAACCTTACCTGCTAGTTGTAACATCAACATTAGAATCTGATTCTACTGAATTTTAGTTATAAATTGTTTGCGAAACTCAAACACATGAGATGTGTTGTTTTAATATGAACTCTTAAGGACTATAAAGTTTAGTGTTTTATACAAACACTGGTATTTATGGTTGTAGACTATATTAAACATGGGAAGGTGGTCATAAAGACTAGGATACAGACTGCATGTCACGGTGAAGATGAAACCTAAAAGCATAAATGAGGATGAAATTGAGTAGAAGTTCTGCCTATTTCAGAGTTTTTAATAGTTTGCCGTATTTAAAGAGATGCATTACAAATTGAAATTAAAAAGATCTTGGGTGCAACTTTCATGTATACCTTGCATCTTTAACTCTAACAAAAGCAATAAAAGGCTGTTTTGATCAGTCTAAATAAATTAATCATTTTTCTTCTGTTACTGTCCTTAGAAGGTGAGTGCTAATTCTTGATGCTTAACCTTTTCTTATTCTTTCATTAGATTTTTATTAGTGAAAGTTAAAGTATATGTGTCCAATTAGTTAACTATAACATAGTTAATTTAATTTGCTGAGGGTTTTGGGGAAATTTGTGAAGAGTTCACCATGGTGGTACAGTGACTTTATCAGTGAGTTTCTCTGGAAACTTCTTCCTCCCATCAGCGGGTCTGAAGTTCACTGCCTGACCTCTGTCCACTGTGGTCAAGGAGTTGATGCTGCACCACTGGACTCCCAACCCTGAGTGTCTCTTTGCTGTGACCACAGAGGTGAGTAAATTGTAAATGTCCTCACTACTCTGACCAGGCAAAGGTGAACGGTGCTACTCAAAATTGTCATACTAGTAAATAATAGGTGAATAATTTTTCTCCTCTAATGGAGAAGAGAAAATGCCCTCCGAACAAAGGAGTTTAAAATTATCATCTTGTGTAATTATGATTTAAATTTGTTTAAGGTTTTCACTGTATACCTGAAATAATTTTCACCTTGCATACTGAAGCAATGTCAACTTTTATTCAAGGTTTTGAATTGGGTTTTGCAATGTCCCAATAGAAGAATAAATCAAGGGATGCAAATAAAAAGCAATTTAGTTTCATTCTTCTTAAAGAAAGCACTATAAAATATTCAAGTTTTTTTTTTTTTTCAAACAAAAACTAAGACAATACTCTAGGTAAAGGGAGAGTTATGGCTAGCTAAAGGAAGAGGGAATGGAAAGAAAGGGATTAAGTAAGACTATATAACCATTAAGAGAGTGTACAAAACTAGATGAGCACACTGGAGAATTCCCCTTCTGTCTCAGTGGACTTCACCTTAACCACAATTAAAGTTGTGCACCAATATTATCACTGTGACTTTGAAGAACATCTCTCCCTTTATTGAATATGCATTACATACAAGCATATCTTGTTGAATATAATAAATGTACATATATACACAAAAAACTATATATAAAAACTATATATAATATGTGGGGATACTATATATAGTCTGCATGTAAGTTGGTATGTACAGTTATGTATTTCTAGCTCCATATTACATATAACTTCCTTTCCTTCCCCATTTTGTGTATGTGTCTGTCTGCCTGCTCTACTTTATTCATAAAGAGATAGAAGGTGGAATGTTTCAGTAGAAAAGTAGTTTTTCACTTTTTATTTGGACTACAGGGGCTCAACTATTAAAATGCTGGATGAGTGATTAAAGTTCTTTAACTTTCCTGATCTTTAAGCTTTTAGAGCTCTTACTCTGAATGCATAATGAGTATAGCTTATCAAGTAAGAAATTATTCTTTGGGCTACGGCAGCAGTGACCAGAAATAATTTAAACCCAAGGGTGAGATGAAACCAAGTCAAGGGCCAGAGATTCCCCCTAGCAATATTTGTTCAAATTAATGTTGATGCTGTTCCTGTTGGCAATAGACATCAAATTCAACCTGCAAATACTTCTCCAGTCGAAAGGATAACTGAAATGAAACAAAGGGAGTAGGCAATTTGGAAATCCTATCACAGTATATATCTCAGATTTCTGTAACTGACAGGTACAAGTTTTTAAAGATTTTCCTCATGAAAATCCTTCTTAAAAAGATGTATGCCTTTTTTTTGTTTTAACAAGTATATAAAAAGGTATATCCACTCACTTAAGGTTTGGAAGGACTCAGGGCAGAACCATTAATCATTAGTATTTGCCATAAAGCGATCTAAGAACAGAGGAACTGAAAGTCCACTGACCCCCGATTTGGACTGACATTGATTTTTTTTTTAAAGATTTATTTATTTATGCATACAGAACTGGGTACAGGCCAGAGGTACAGGGATGGTGAGAGGATTCACCAGAGACAGAGTGGGGAGCAGAACAGGCAGATTGTCAAAGTACACTACTGAGGGGAACAGCAGGCAGGCCAGGAGAGGCCTGCCACGCCATGTGGGCCACCTCTGGGGCAGGTGGGATCGAACTCATGCGGAAGTGGCTTTAGCTTCCCAGTGCTGTGCTTTAACCCACTGTGGCACTAGGGAGGACCCCTGACATTGATTTTTTTAAAATGAATTCTTGTTTTCTTTTACACATTAAGTGATCAAAAGTTTTATTTGATTTGGGAGTTGACCAGTTGGACTCTGGTCACTATACACTTTCCTAATCAAGTCCTCAAGACATGACAACTCATCTCAAGAACTAATGTCATTTCACAGGAATCTGAAAAGAAATGTATCCAAAGTTTCATAAATAGTAATAATAATCCATCTTTAGTAATACCTAAGAAACTGGCCCTCCCTGGTGGCGCAGCGGGTTAAAGCACAGCACTGAGAATCTGAAGCCACTTCCGTATGAGTTCGATTCCCGCCTGCCGCCTGCCCCGGAGGAGACCACATGGCGAGCCAGACCTCTCCTGACCCGCCCGCTGCTCCCCTCAGCAGTGTACTTCGTCGATCTGCCTGTTCTGCTCCCCACTCTGTCTCTGGTGAAGCCTCTCACCGCCCCTGAGCCTCTGGCCTGTACCCCAGTTCTGTATGAATAAATAAATAAATCTTTAAAAAAAAAATACCTAAGAAACCAAGATTTATTTATAAGCTATAAGGTTTGCTTATATTGTTTATACTGTTGTCTCATATGGGAAATATCACTGATCATATCCAAAATATAAGGTTGCAACGTACCTCACATAATAGTTCTACACATTTGGTTTCAAGTTTTACTACTAGTAGTGGTTATCTGGCCCACAATTAGCTAGTTTCTTGCCAAATCCTTACCTGCCCTTTAATGTATGCCCTTGACTTTTAATTAAAATCAGTGAAACAAAACAGGATGCTAGTAAATTTATAAATGTTATATAAATTTTATTTTTATTCTATAAATTATCATCTACTATAAAATGATGTCAGTAAATTACTTTTTAGAATTTGCCTTCAGAACAAATTACATTTTCCTTGAGGTAATGGCATACATCTCCCTTTTTTTATGGTAATTACTGTGTAACTGATGATGATCCTAGACATTTGAAAATTTGAAGATAAATATGATGCCCATATCACAGAAATTAGGCATATTTATTTGGTTTTTGGTTTTACCTATTTTTATTTCATTTACTTGAGTATATACTTTTCATTGTTCTTTGTATCATTTTGGAAATAAAGCAGAGTCTAAAGGAAGCCAACAAAGAAGAAAAAAATGTATTGCATGCTAGTCTATCAGTTAGAAAAATAAGGGCTGAAGAAAGTATACCTGAATTCTTTATTTCCTCTCGGCTAAACTGATAGAGGAGGTCATATACTCCCCCCAAGGAGCCAGAAGTGAAATAGTGAGTCCCGAAGTCATCAAATATCCGGCTGTATAAAGCAGAGTTATATTCCAGGGGCAGATGGTTAAGCGCTTTTAAAAAGACATCAGAGAGCTGCAGGTCCTTAGTTTTCATGGTGAAATTTAATGTTTTGATCACCTTATGGATCCTAATAAAATTAGAATCCTAAATGGAAGAAAAGAGTAAACAAAAAAAGATGATTATGGGCAATGAAAATTTGCTGTATCGAGCATTTAAATGTCAATGATTTTAACATTCACATGATATTTGCATGGCCACCACATCATATAACACTCACATGGCTACAGGAAGTCATGTGATGGCCATGTGAATGCCATATGATAGTCAAGAATGTTAGGTGACTAATGTGGAAATCACGGCAATGTCATGAAATCACCATGTGACATTATATGTTAATGTAATGGCTATGTTAATGTCAGGCAGTAGGCATTCTAATACTAATACAATGGTCATGTGGCTGTAATGTGATGAAATGATCACACTAATGTCACGAAAATGTTACCTGTTGGTCCTGTTAATGCTGTGGGATTATTGTGCTAATGTCATGTGTCAAGTGGTAGCCAGCCAAACATCATGTTATGGCCATGTTATTGTCATGCTAACACATAAGTGTCATGTCAATGTCATACTGGTATCAGGTAATCGTCTGTGAATGCCATGCAGTGGTCATGATAATGTCATGCAATGGACACACCAACCCCATGTAATGACCACACTAGAGGTATGTGACCATCAGGCTAATTTCATGTGATGCTTACACTAATGGCATGATATGACCATGCTAATATCATACAACCAGCATACAAATGTCATGTCATGGTCATTTCTACTATAATAATACAACAATTTTAACTCTATTGCAACTTCTCACATACAAAATTATAATATTCTTTTTACTTTACAGTATCTTAGATTCTTCAAAGTACTAATCAGATAAAATTATCTCAGTAACGTAAGCTGTGTAACTGAGTCATATATTCATTATCCAAAAGAGGTCAACCATCAGGAAAAAGGAAATCTTTTGTCAATTGTGGCTGCATCCTTACTGAATTTTCACTCATAATTTCCTTGTTAATGCAAAAAGGATTCTGTAAAATTTCCACGAGAAAATCATGCAGATAGTATTCAAATCATAGTTTTGACACCGATTGGGAAAAAATATGAGTTCTTTACATTGATTTGTCTGTGAAATGTCCCCTAATGCACAGATGAGGCACAGCAGGTGACATTTCATACCCTCTTTCACTCCAAAATGTAAGATTGAATATTATTTAAGGGTTAAAATAAAACAAAATTATTTATATTTTCTTTTCCCCACTCATAAATAAAATATTGGACTGAGGGTTTTTCTTAGTTGTTTCTTGTTATGTCAGGTTAATTTATTATTAAGTGGTTGCAATTATGTGTAAAATATCATTCCATTAGATTGTAGTCAAAGACATTTGTGATTGTATCTATAATCTTTTTTTTTTTAAAAAAAAGTTTACATCTGGGCCCTCCCTGGTGGTGCAGCGGGTTAAAGCACAGCACTAAGAAGCTAAAGCCACTTCCGCATGAGTTCGATTCCACCTGCCCCAGAGGTAACCACATGGCGCGGCAGACCTCTCCTGGCATGCCCGCTGCTCCCCTCAGCAGTGTACTTCATGGATCTGCCTGCTCTGCTCCCTGCTGTCTCTGGTGAATCTTCTCACCCTCTGCATCTCTGGCCTGTACCCCAGTTCTGTATGAATAAATAAATCTTTAAAAAAAAGTTTACATCTGTCTGATATCTCAATTTTAGCAATTTATAGAGTCTGAGTAATTGTAACAGAAAGCAGAATACATGTTAGCAAAACAACAATCTTTTATTATAGCTAAAGATTATTAAAGTCACTTTCCTATATGCTATTACTATGTTACAAAACAACTGTTAACAAGAAGAAGAAAAAAGTAATCACAAGGACTGGAAAAGAGCCTGTTCCATCTATCTTTCCCTTTTTCCTCTTCTTCCTTCATACCCTCCTTCTTGTCTTCTCAACTTTTATTGCTTATTATGGACACAGAACTGAATAAAAGGGACAAAGTCTGTGTCTTTGTGACGCTTACATTTTAAGTGCACATCAATTCTACTTGTAAGCTTAATACTTGCATTTTGTCACTGAACCTTAGTTTTTCAAAGTTGGAGGAGGGTGTGCTGCAGGAAGAAATGCACTCACGCCTTAAGTGCTTCAAAAGCCTGTGCAGATATAAGTACTGAAATGGATAGTACAAATTTCTGGGTTGCTTTGTAAACTAAATCTTCTAAACAACAAGTACAATTTGGGTGACTCACCTTAGTCCAAGCATTCCACTTACCAGTGCATGGTGACTAAAAAGTTTTTAGATTAAAAATATATGCTAGTATATTATAAACCATGCATGCATGAGTTCTTTAAACATTTTGTAGGGCCTTGCTTTATATTAACCACTTTCTGTGAGTTCGATTTTTTAAAGTAAGTCAGAAAAGCACTGACTCTGAAGTAAATGGTATTTTGATTTTGACAGAGATTACCTGTCCAACAAATATGCAGTCTGATCTGTGATTGATGAAATAAGTAAATAAAGCACAAAGCTCTTCTGAATAAGTTGGATTGATTTTGAAGTTGGTGGTATCTTGTTTTCACTATTGAAGATTAAGAGGTTGCAACAGCATTTTCTATTTTATGCATTTATTTTTAAAGGTTGAATTTACTTATGCACACAAGAACTAAAGTACAAGCCAAAGGTGTGGGGGGTGAGAGTATTCACCAAAAACAGAGTGGGAAACAGAACAGTGGGAATGACTGAAACACACTGCTGAGGAAAGTTAACAGGTGCGAGTGGAGAGGTCTGTGATGCCATGTGGGTTAACTCCCTAGCCACCGATTGAACTTGTGCTTCAGTGTCTGCTGATAGCTTAACAGTACAGTCTTTAACCCCTCTACCACCAGGAATGCCCTGATTGTCAAAATTTTTTATAATCATTTGTGCTTTCTTTACTTTTGCTTGCCCACTTTTCCCTTTAGCATTTATTTATCAATTTACTTTAGTTTTATCTTGGGCTAACATATACCCACAAGTCCTCTGTGAACAGGTGGACTAAAAGTGTTGCCTGGTGTAGGCTGCCAGACAAGCCAATAGGCCATACTAGAACAAAAAGTATCAAATCACAATTAATCATTGTCTTAATGTTGAGTATATTAAATATAAATTAGCTGAATTTTCTTAGCCAAGGCTAAAAGTTCCAGATTAAAAAACAAAGTGTGATAATTCTAAGAAATATATGCTTCCTCGTGTTATTGCACCATTGAGCAATAGCCAAAAACTAGGAACAATCTAAATACTTACTAAATAACAAAGGTGTGGCATATACAATGGAATACTACTAAGCTATAAAGAAGATGAAATCCTGACATTTGAAACAATATATATGAAACTAAAGAGGAATATGTTTAGTGAAATAAGCCAAGCAAACAAAGAAAAAAATCATATGATTTCATCCATGGGTCGTATATAGAGAAACCAAACAAACTAAATACACCACAAATAACATTTTGGACTATACGGTCAATTAGTCGCTAGAAGAAGGAAAGAGGCAAGTGGAGTGGATAAAGCAGAGAAAAGGTGGCAATGGTATGGTGAAGGATAGATTTGGATTTTTAACAATGAACTTAAAGTAGTGCCGACACACTGATTCTCAGTAATGAACTCCAGTAATGCACACCTGAAAATAATAAAAATGCTATAATGCAATGTTACTTTGACAAAGATAAAATATTAATGTCACCTAAAACACTAAGACAAAGTTAAAATAAACACAGCCATAACACATGCAAAAAGGAAGCATCATACATATTACCTGTATCACTTTTGAAGTGGGATATAACAAAACAAAATTGAAACTATTTGTATCTGTGTTAGCATCTTAATGGTGCGATATTAGAAAAAATCTCTATCACTGCATGATTTCTGGAATTAATGTTAATTTTCAGGAGAGAGTAAAAAGACCAAGAACCATTTTTGTTACCTTTTTGTGGGAGGCTTGAATGGCTTGTTTGAAGTTAGAACTACGGGATTTGCTATTTGAAAACATCCCAAAAAACAAAATGGGTATATAAAAAAAGCTATTGTGTCCTTCATCAGCATGCATGTTTTGATTATCTCTCGTTTCAAAAGAAACTAAGTCCTCATAGAAATCTGCTTCCAAGTCATCTTCTTTGGTTTGTACCTAAGGAAACACAGAACAAGTAAGATATACTTTAGTAAATATAGGAGCTACCTGTGACTATCTACTGCAGTGATCTTTCATACCTCCATGCATACGAGAAGTATTTACTGGGAATCATTTTGCTGCATCAAGAAATAATGTTGGTCCACATCATCAGGGAGGCAATAGGAAAGAGACAGTCAGACAGTTAATTCAAGGTACTAAGTATTGTAGTGTCAATAGGATTGCCACAAGTAACTATAAACCCAGAAAGGTAATAACAGAAAAGTCTCCCTCAAGGAAACGATCTCCTAAACTGAGATTAAAAGGGCTGATAGCAATGAGAATTATTTTTAGCCTGCCTGTGAATTTAATGTTGTATGTTATCAAATTTAAGGATTTTTTAAAAAAAACTGAGGCCTAAAAAAGGAGGGCAGGTGCTTTAGTTCCACCCCAACTCCTTGGCCTTCTTTTTTTTTTCTTTTTGAATAAGAAATTTATTTATGTTATATATATTATTTGTGTAATATATATATTTATATTATATTTATATAAATTTTTAAAGATTTGTTTATTTATGCATATAGAACTGGGGTACAGGCCAGAGGTCAAAGTCAGTGAGAGGATTCACCAGAGACAGAATGGGGCACAGAATAGGCAAACTGATGAAGTACACTGCTGAGGGGAGCAGTGGGCGGGTCAGGAGAGGTCTGCTGCACCATGTGGGTCACCCCCATCCATGCTTGGGTGCTGAAGCAGCTGTGGCTAGCTTCATGGTGCTGCACTTCAATCCGTTGTGCCCACAGGAAAAGCCCATTAGTTAGTTTTTTTATTAATCGTTATTTTTCTTCTTAGATCATTATAGTCCCCCGTTTTCTTCCAGTGTATCACCCAAGAGTCATCACCATATTCCTTTGTGTTTTTCCCTTCCCTATTTTGTATGCCTCAGTTTTGTGGGCCGTTTGCTAGTTTAAAATTTTTCTTGACCTTTGTTTCTCTATATTCCTCTCACCCTGTCCACCCACCCCCCTGTACCTCTGGCCTGTACCCCAGTTCTGTATGCATAAATAAATAAATCTTTCAATAAAAAGAAATAATAATGGGTTCCACACCTTTGCATCTCTGCAATGAAAAGATGCAATTTTTCCTTCTTAAAAATAGTCCTTTTTTTAAGGAGGAAGGAATTAAATCCTGACTGCTTTCCTCTAGCATCAGCATAGAACCAGAAATCCTTCCTTTCAAGAATTTACATTCTTAAAATCAATGACTCACTGTTTCTACTTATATAAACTAATAGTCAAACTTGTGTTTAATAGAGCAGCCATCTCCTGTGTAGAGATGCACAAGAATAAAATGGGTTAGACTGCTTCCTTCTCACTTTGATTATCTAATAAACTTTGTCTGTAACTGACAAAAATAAACTCTTTGAGACTTGGTTTTCAGTTAGCACATACTAACCATACTTAACTATATTAGAGTCAAGGAAATACATTTAAAAAAACTATTACAAAAAAAAAACTATTACAGTAGATGGCACACATGATTTGGGTGATTTGGTGATGGGAAGCCCTCGGGGATTATAACTGAGATGGAAAAAGGCATGTAAATGCCTTTTATAATGTAAAAATAAACTATTATTTTAAAAAAACAAAACAAAACTATTGCAATAAATCAAGTGAGTAGGAAATTTAGAGGCATCACAAGACCAGGAGCAGGGAGTAGAAGTAGAAATGATGAACACGGTTGTTGAACCAACTATAAAAGTGAAAAATCCTTAGGCTTCAAGTGCTATAGCAAGTTTTAGATGCTACAGAAAGTATCCAGAGGCACAGACCAGAGGTGAGGATATGGAGATTGAGGCCACTGCAGAGAATCACTGGTCCTTATAAATCATCTTAGTCATATCCCAGAAGTGATTAATTTCACTACAGTTAACATTTCCCCAAAGCAATGACCCCTCCTCCAAAGACCACTGTATTGGCACACTGTCTGCCTTGGCAAAAGGCAGCTCTCCTACCTTTTGAGAAGGGAAGGGAAACAATTTTCTTCTCCTTTCCCTTTTCTACATAAAAAAAAAGTCCTTTTGGATATTACCAATAGTATTTGCCTCCTGGGGAAACTCACAACATGTCACTGAAAGGGGAACTTCAGTGAAACTTTTCTCAGAAGTAACCCAATGACCTGCTCACTGAACCCCACCCACACCTTTTCAAAACGACATCACAGGGGTATGGAAGTTAGGAAGAGAGAAAATGGAGCATATTTAGAAGGTAAAGTGATAGAAGTTGTTGACCAGATAAATGAATAGGAGATGTGTGTGTGTATGTATGTGTGTGTGTGTGTGTGTGTGTGTATGTATGTAAGGGGGTGGGGATAGGAAGGGAGGCAAATGGGAATCCTGTTCCATTAAAGGCAATACAGAAGCCAAGGCAACTTTTGAAAAGAGAAAGATGAGTTCTTTTAGTGGTGTATACAGAACCCCTGGGCCCACTCTTACAAACTCCATTTTCCCAGGTTTCTCCAGGAAGTGATGTTAACCAAACTCCAGGGGAAAGGCTTAAATTTCCATTTTACATATTATTGCAAGAATCCTTCTGAGTCCATCCTATCTTATGAGCTGATATCCTCAATGCATTTGCTTTTGTGTTTGAAGAAAGAAAGGGGGGTGGGTTTGTAAGGAGAGGCAGGTGAGAAAAAAGAGACAAGAGGGATGGCAGACAGAGTGGCCCCTGGCTTTCTGAGATGCAAGGTTACAGTTGAAACCTGCAGTTGTGATCTTCCCAAGGAATTCAGGGAGGATTTGAGGGGTTGCAGAGTTTTGAAACTTTTAGGTTTTGGATACACCAAGAGAACACTGGAAGAATCAAAGTCTGGCACTGTCAGGCTTTGCAGTCTGCTGGCAACCACAAATGCTTATCAGACAGTCCACAGCAAAGCAGTGACTCCAGGAAAGGAGAAAGCTTCCTGAATAAGTGACAGAACTATGGAGACTAAATTTATGGTGGCTGATCTCCGTATCCAGCAGTTGTGGAGGAGGCAGGGGAACCCTGAGGAGCAGAATTGTTCCTGTCTTCTATTCTAACTTCCAGTCCAACTGCCTCCATGCCTTTCTAATTCTTGTGCACCTCTCAGCCTATTATTTCACCTGTCTTAATCAACTCCAATATTATAGAAGGAAAATCAGATGCTGCTGAATCCTTCCTTCACAATTATTTTCAATAAGGTATAGTTTATATTTGTACAGCTGCCTGCTAATGGCATAAACAAAACCATGAGAAAAATGGAACGTAAACTAACAGCTTATGACCTCGGGTCCACTCATTTCCCAATTATCACCACAACCTTCCTCAGCAGTTCTGTATCACCTAAAACTCAAGGACAGAGAGCTGGAGATCATTGTAAGTAGCTATTGGACAAGTTGAAGATGGCATCAGAGTAAAGATGCCACGATCACTGTGTCCAGGCTCGCACAGGAATTTAGTACTGAAAACGGACTATAGACTTACATACTACGAGTTTCAACCCAAATGAGAACACCCTGGAGTCATTAGAAGGAAGATAACTGAGGGAGAATCGGTGATTGGGGAGTTCCGTTAAGGGAACTCCTAGCTGGAAGCACCACAAACAGGATGAGCAGAACCCTGCAACTTGGGGGGGCACCCAGGCTCTAGTGTAGCAGACAGAGGTTTGCTGGTCATTCGGCTTGGTGAGTGGAACCCAAGCTGTGGGAAAAGACTATGCAAGTGGGCACATAGAGCCTGGGAGGTGGGGAGAAAAATCTGGTGATCTGGTGACAGGGGCAGCAGCAAGACTTGCAACTCTTTCACCCACCCCCACAGCATAGGCCTGGAGGCTTGTTCCTGGCATTAGTCACTAAGGTAGGGCCAGCAAGTTCACAAAGCCCCTGAAATAAAAGGTGGGGGAAAAGGTTAGACTGAATCAAAAAAAGGCCCATTAACACTCCCCCAAGTGGTAGGGACAGTACTCAGGGAGAGACTGCTCTGAGTGGGCAAAAAGAGCACTGGAGGCCTTGAGGGAGGACTGACAGTCTGCATAACTTAGGGGCGTGCAGAATTAGGACTCAAGGTGCTAGTGAACAGCAGTGGCTGTAAAACGTGTGAGCCAGTAAGGCACTTCCTTGCAAGGCCCACAGTGCTCCGAAAATAAACAAAACCAGTGACTGGCTCAACCACAGGCCCAGCTGCAACACTTCTAATGCACCCCACCCCCCATGGCTGATCCAAGCATAGAGGGAACCCAGATCATCAGAAGGCTACAAAGATCAACAGGCACCTTCCAGAGACAAGGACTCAACGAGTTACCAGAAGAAGCTGAACACCACAAGAGACATCGGAGCGTAACTGGCAGAGACAACAGACATAATTCCACACAGTAGAGGCTGGAAAAACAGGAGATACTGAAACAAAACAAGGTTCAGAATACCCTCAACAACTGAAGTGTCTGGAAGTCCCTCTGCCATATCAGAAAGAACATCCAGAAAGAATGCCGGTCAATAATAGCAACACCGTGTCTGAACAAACAGAAAGTATTAGAAAATACACGACAGGGAAAGAAGACAAACTAATATTCAAGCAAGTCCACAGGGGGAAAATTCACCACAAAAAGATCAGTAAGCAGAAACCACCAAAGAAATAGAAGGATGGCTCAGCCTACCAGATAAAGAATTCAGAATCATCATGATAAACAAACAAAAAGAAGATGAGAAGGAAAAAAAATGAAATGAGGCAAGCCATCAAGGATTTGAAGAACACAAAAAAGTAAATGAATGAAAGAAATGAAAAAGAAATAAAACAGTATGAATCAATGAACTGAAGAAAGAAAATGAGATATTAAAAAAAGAAACAGAAGAAATGCAGGAGATGAAAAAGCCACTAGAGGAGATAAAGAATGCTGAGAAAAATTAATGAAAAGAGAATAGATGAAATGGAAGAACGAATTAGCTCCCTTGAAGACACAGAAATAAAGAGAATTAAACAGAAAAAGAGAAATAAAAAGGAAAAGGAATGAAGAAACACTTCAAGAGCTATCTGACACCATTAGGAAAGTAAATATCAGAGTTATAGGTATCCTAGAAGGTGAAGAGAAAGGCCAAGGAATAGAGAAAATATCCACAGAGATAACAGAAGAGAACTTCCCTATATGAAGGAGATAAAAGTAGATATCCAAGAAGCAAGAACACCAAACTACCATGATGACAGGAGAAATACAGCAAGACATATCATAGTAAAACTACCAAGAATACAAGACAAGGAAAAGATAATGAGAATGACAAGAGGGAAGAAACAAATAACCTATAAAGGGAAACCAAACTGGATGACATCAGACTTCTCCAAAGAAACACTATGGACATGAAGAGAGTGGAGAGACATACTCAAATTCCAAAGTATTAAATGACAACCAAGATGACTTTATCCTGTGAAGCTCTCCTTCCAATATGAAGAAACAATAAGGCAAACAGAAACTTTGCAATTTTGTCATGACTAAACCCCCATTCCAAAAAATACTACAAGAAGCCCTCAAACCAAACCCAACAGGAGAATGAACAAGAACAGTTCAAAACAAGGAATAAAAATACCAAAGGACCAAAATGGCAAATGTAGGTGCCAGTATATCAATATTATCTCTAAATGCAAATGGCTTAAACTCATCAATAAAAGACACAGAGTTGCAGGATGGGTTAAAAAACAGAACCCAGTATTCTGCTGTCTGCAGGAAACACATCTAACTGCAAAAGATAAAAACAGATTGAAAATAAAAGCACGGGAAACAGTTCTACAAGTAAATGGACCAAAAAAGAAAGCAGGAACATCTCTACTTTTATATCAGATAAAATAGACTTCAAGCTAAAAAAGGTTAAAAGAGACACAAAAGGCCACTACATTATGATTAAGGGGACAATACAACAGGAAGACATAACAATCATCAACATATATGCACCAAATGAAGGAGCACCAAAATATATCAGGAAACTACTGTCATCTATGAAAACGTATATTAGAAAAAATACATACATAGTAGGAGGCTTCAATACGCCACTCTCCACAATGGACAGATCAACAAGACAAAAAATAAGCAAAGACACTAAAGCTCTGAACAAGGAACTGGACAACATACATCTATAGAATACTGTACCCCAAAAAATCTTAGTACAAATTTTTCTCAAATCCAATGAATCATTCTCTAGGATTGATCACATACTAGGTCATAAGATAAATGCCAATAGATACACTAAGGTTGAAATCATACCAACTATTTTCTCTGACCATGAAGGAAATCAAACTAGAAATAAACCACATAAGGAAGACAAGAAACTCACCTACCACATGGAGACTGAAACCCACACTACTGAAGGACCACTGGATCAATAAGGAGATCAAAGAAGAAATTGAAAAATACCTTGAAAAGAACGACAATGACGACACAAATCTCCAAAACTTATGGGATGCATTAAAAGCAGTTATAGGAGGAAAATATATAGCACTACAGGCTCACATAAAGAGACAAGAAATAACTCAAAGAAACAACCTAATGTCCCACCTTAAGGAACTAGGAGAAGAACAACAAAATAACCCAAAAGCCAGTAAAAGACAGGGGATAATACAGTCAAATCAGAAATAAATGAAATGGATGTTAGAAAAACAGTCCAAAAAAAAATTAATAAAACCAAAAGTTGGTTTTTCAAAAAAAATAAATAAGATAGACAGGCCACTAGCCAGGCTCACAAAGAAAAAAAAAAAAAAACAAGAGAAAGCACAAATAAACAGAATAATAAACGAAAGAAGAGAAATCACAACAGATCCAGCAGAAATCAAAAAAATAATCAGAGAATACTATGAGCAATTATCTGCAAACAAGTTGGACAGTTTAGCAGAAATGGACAAATTCCTACAACTCTACAACCACCCAAAGCTAGATAAAGAAGAAACAGAACTAAACAGGCCAATTACAAGCAAGGAAATTGAAGAAGTAATCAAACTCTCCCCAAAAATAAAAGCCCAGGACCAGATGGATTTACAAATGAATTTTACCAAACGTTCAGAAAAGAATTAGTACCTATTCTACACAGACTCATTCAAAAAAAATCAAAACAGAAGGAAAACTACCACATACTTTCTATGAAGCCAACATCACACTAATACCAAAACCTAACAAAGAAAACACAAAAAAAGAAAACTTCAGACCAATCTCCCTAATGAACACTGATGCAAAAATCCTCAACAGAATCTTAGCAAACAGAATCCAACAATGCATTAAAAGAATAATACACCATGACCAAGTGGGCTTTATCCCAGGAGCACAAGGATAGTTCAACATCTGAAAATCAATTAATTAATGTAATCCATCACATCAACAGACAGAAAAATAAAAAACACATAATCATATAAATAGAGGCAGAGAAGGCATTCGACAAAGTTCAACACCCACTTATGTTTAAGGCCCTCGAAATCCCCGGAATAGAAGGAACATACCTCAACATGATAAAAGCCATATATAACATTGGAAGTTCTAGCTAGAGCAATAAGACAGGAAAAAGACATACAAGGAATACAAATAGGGAAAGAAGTAAAACTGTCTTTATTTGCAGATGATATGTTAATCTACATGGAAAACCCTAAAAACTCCACAGAGAAGTCAAAACCATCAACCAGTTTGGCAAGGTAGCAGGATATAAAATCAACACACAAAAATCAGAGGCCTTCCTATACACAAACAACTAATCAGAAGAAACAGAAAAAAAAAACCCTTTTCAATTAAAACAAAAAGAATCAAATACCTTGGACTCAACCTAACAAAAGAGGTAAAAGAACTCTACAAAGAAAATTACAAAACACTGTTAAAAGAAATTCAAGAAGACACCATGATGTGGAAAGACATTCTCTGCTCATGGATCGAGAGAATTAACATCATCAAAATGGCCATCCTACCAAAAGCAATATACAGATTTAATGCCATCCAAATAACAGTCTACATGACATTATTCAAAGAAATAGAAAAAAATATTGATGAGATTCATTTGGAACAACAAAAGACCTCAAAGAGCCAAAACTCTCATGATTAGGAAGTAAGAGAATGGAGGCATTACAATCCCAAACTTCAAGTTATACTACACAGCCATAATAATTAAAACTGCATGGCACTGGAACAAGAACAGACATACAGACCAGTGGATTTGGATAGAAAACCCAGATATAAACCCACAGGTTTATGGACAGCTAAACTTCGACAAAGGAGCAAAGAAGATGCAATGGAACAAAAAAAGTTTGTTTAGCGAATGGTGCTGGGAAAACTGGGAAGCTACATGCAAAAAAATGAAACTAGATCACTACCTCTCACCATACACAAAAATCAACTCGAAGTGGATTAAAGACCTAGACATAAGAAC
>NW_004567108.1:55246821-55396837 GCF_000260355.1 Condylura cristata | reverse complement strand
ATTTATATAATATATAATTTAAATTATATATATAATATATATATTTTTTGAAATATATATAAAACTTTTTAAAATAAAAGGGAAAACCAAAAAAAAAAAAAAGATTGGACAAGTTTTAGAATTACAATGACAGTGAAATGAATCTACCTTATTCTGACTGAGGTTTCATTCTGTATTTCTGTGGATTTTCTGTCCAGGCTTGGATTACCAAATTGTGTGGCAGACCCAGTGATTTGCAGATTAATGTTTAACAACTAATTCTCTGGGTAGGTAGGTACCCCGTGATTTTCCAGAGCATTTTCCCTTTCCCATGGTATATAAGCCAAAACTGACTTCAAATTACCTACCTTATCCCATGAACTCAAACTCTGGAACAGTTGCTCAGTGGCAATTATCATATAGTATTTTCAGGATACAGCTACAATACTTAAAAATAATCTCATAGTTGGTAAAAATGTAGCAAAATAATTAAGTAATACATTTTGAATAATTAGCACTAGTGTTTCAAATGTTTTTACTTAATTATAAGATTATATATTTAATATGTAGTAAAGACTATACTGTTGGCTGCAAAATTCCTGATAATCAGTTTAGGTAATCTGGAAGAGGATCAGGAGTTTGGACTTGAATCTCTAATTTGCTACTTACTAACTGGTTGGTGCTAGTCAAATAAGTATCTTAGATTTTTTTTTTATTTGTAAATTGATATAGTAATATTGGAACGGTGGAGGAATTAAACACTGACAAATAATAGGTAATTTAAAATGTTCATTACCATCTACTCTGTCCTTTTATTCATAACTATTTATTAATAGGAAATTTAGCTTATAATTAAAATGCATAGGCTTTGATACGATAAGCTGTCATACCTCGAAGTTGACATTTTCCAGATTGGCTGGAACCCGGTATGGATTAGATGCTCTACTGCTTTTGACAGTTTTACATATTCCTCCAGTGAAAGAGTTATCAAGAACTTCTCCTCTGGGCTCTCCTGCTAAGTAATGAAATCTAGAAACAAAGTAATGTTCAAGAATTCAATAGGTACAGAACAATCTTTAAAATTTACCTTACTCATGTGAAAGAAATTCCTCTTAGACGTTTTTTTAACTCATGACAAATGTCTTGAAAAAAAGTACCACTTTTTACATATATACAATGGATATTACTCAGCAACCAAAAAAGAGAAACACATGTCTTTTGCAGTAACTTGGATGGAGCTGGAAAAGATCATGCTTAGTGAGATAAGCCAGAAAGAGAAAGAAAAATACCGGATGGTTTCACTCATAGCAGGAGTATAATGGACCAGGCGAGAAAATAACAAAAATAATGAACAACCATATACCAGAGACATTCTGTGGGGGCGGGAAGGGAGGGAAATGCACCGGACTATGGTGGTGGCACAGGGGTGATTTGGTGATGGGAAATCTGTGGGGATTAAATCGAGATGGAAAAAAAAAATGTGCAAAATGATGTAAAAATAAACTTTGTAATAAAAAAAAGTTTATACAGGTACATTTAGTAAAAATTTATAAGTGCAAAGATGTTTGAAAAACAATTTTAGTATACAAATATTTTTGACAATTTTTTGTTTTTCCTTCAAGACATTTTCCCTACACATAGATTGCATTAATATAACATCCTAAACATTACATGTGTTTTTACATCTTTTTTCAAAATTAAAGAAATATAGAAGTTCAAATGCAGTCCCTTTCAAAAAAAAAAAAAAAGTACCACTTTTGTTTAGTCTAGTATGAGTCTTCCCAAAAAGGTTGGAAGTCAAAAACTCTCATACTCTGTTAAGTTCTCCTTATTCCACTCCATTGTTCTGGGCTTTCAACATAAAATAAATTCTAGGTTTGTAGCCATTTCCAACCTCACAAAACTAATGGAAGCATATGATGAAATAAATTGTCACATAACTAAATGCCTTTCTGGGTTTACTTCCTTCAGTGAGATATGATGAAGGAATTCTTAGAGTTAATGAAATAACATTAGTCTTATTTTAATAGACGAGTAGAATTGTAATAGCATTATTGATTTTTATTAATAACTATAATATTCAAAATTTAACACATAATTGCTATTTACTAGAGGTCAAGCATAATTTGACTAATATGTATGCAGTATTAGATCATATTTATAAAATAATTATAATAGCCATATGCCATAAAGATATTATCATACTCATTACAAATGAGAAAACTAAGGCATACAGACATTAATTGGGTGAGCAAAAATCAAGTACTTTAGTTGTTTTGTGGTAGATGAAAACCAGTTCTAAGATATCAATAGTTTTCTAAATTCTTTCACATGTTAATAATATACGTATTCTGTGAAAAAAAAAATTTGTGACAAAATGGTTAGCAATGCTGGATTACATATCATGAGGAAATAGAAAACATATGAAATGGTCTCTGCCCAAATAAAGACACTTTACCTTTCTAACTGCCTCTTGAATTCAGGTTCACACTGCATATTGTGTGATGCCATTTATATGGAATATCTAGAGTAAACAAATTTATATAAACAGAAATTTGGTGAGTGACTGCCTAAGGTTAGGAGTGAGGTGGAGAGGGGTGAAAATGGAACCTGATTTCTAATTGGTACAAATTTTATTTGAGTGATGTTGAAACTGTCAGAAATTTGTTAAAATAAAATAGAATTATATAAATTTGTAACGTGCATGGCATGGGAGTTATATCTTTAAAAAGTATTTAGTACAGTGATTTCTCTAACAGGCCTCTCTACTCAAGGGATAGCAGCGCAATTTGAGGTTTGTTTTCACTCACAATTAGATTTGTATCAGTGAGTATTGGAAGGAAGCACTGAGGAAATGATTTGGGAAGAACTTCCTAAACAAGTTAGCATGACTTGAGTAGGTGTTTAGCTTCATTCTTTTATATTTTCTGAGTTTAGGCGGGATCACTGAAGACAAAAGAAATACTGATTTTTATGTTGCCTTTCACTATATACTTCTGAATTTGTCATAAATTCATAAGAAAGACTTGAGAAAAATGGCCCTCGGGTCATGAGGGATCTATGAAAGTAGCAGCAGTTTGCAGAGAGCCTGAGGGTAGAATATTTATGAAGGTGACTCTCAGGGCATCCCTGAGGAAACTTTCAGAAACTCAGTTGACTGTGCAGAAATTTTCAGCTCTATTCTTTCTCCTCCCTTCTGAGGTATTCAAATTAATTTTAAATATTGATGTTTCAAATACATTTTGATCTTTAATGTTTTAGATTTTTGAACTGTTCCTTTCTAATGACTTGAGCCATACATGGTAACTTTGGAGTTTAGTTAAGTTTCCAATCTATACATATATTAAAATGCATGTGTATTCAAGTATGTGTGTGTGTGTGTGTGTGTGTGTGTGTATCTGTAAGTTGGTTGAGTCTGAGGAAAAAAACAACTGTATGTTTAGAACTTAATGACAGGGATGGCAATGAAGGAATTTTGCCATGTCTTATTAAATTCTTTCTTGGGAAGATGCCATTTAAAAGGAGGTATGGGCACCCCCACTCTTGTGGGGAAAAATGTATTGTGGTAGTAGAGATTCTATGGTGAGCAGACTGGAAAGAATTCCAGTAAGCAGTTCTCAAAATCCTGTCTCTAGGGAGGCTTAGTAAGAACTGGATGTCCCAGAGCCAGCAGGTTTTGCTCACTTCTGAGAATCCTCGGGACAACAGATCTGGTTGGCAGCAGGCCACAGAGTCTTTCTGCCAAAGTACACATAGCATGTGGTGTCCCCATCTGTAACTCCAGAGTCTAGACCAACTGGACAAAAGGTGAGGGGTAATGTCATCCCTCATTAATCAGAACATAAGAAAATGTGATTATCAGTGGGAGTTTTTGGCTAAGGTTTTCTTCCAGGCAAATGAAAAGAAGAAACCATTTCTGCATATTGGTAAGAGATGTAGGAGCACTTCGTGGAAATTAATTCTAATGAAGAATTCATAAGACAGAGGCTGAAATCAGTTTATAGTCGTGTAAAACACCAATGAGGAATTCACCCAGAGACTCTCAATAACTTGGTTGTGATACAGTGTTTGTACAGAACTAGGTCTAGAACCTGACTCCTCTTACTTCTAGATTCATGGTGTTCTCTTTTACTGCTGTCTTTGTATTTGGTTCATTATGTTGTAGTTTTCATTCTAATCAAATTAAGATTATATTTGAGATATTGCTACTTGCTTTGGGTGTCTCAAGTTTTCATTTATGCAAGTCTGGAAGTATAAGTGAATACTTTTAAAAAAGTGTCCGTTGTAGTTTTTTAGCCAAAAATTGATGAAAGACATTTTACTATGGGAAAAGGAAGATTACTGATTTTTCTTATGCTTATGCTTTCAAATAAGCTTAGTACTTTTTGTTTTCATTGACTTTTCTTATATTTCCTGAAGTTGTCTAAGAAATTACCTATGTTTAATCAAATTTGGATTCTCTTTCTAAACTTCTAGTGTCCTGATGACCTGAAATAGGAATATAAGAATTTCTGCAATAGGAGTATCAGAATTTCTGAGCACAAAGATTGGGAGGAGAACTGCATGATTTTTCTCTAGTTTTCTTTCAGAATGTTTTCATTTCTGAAGTGGATATTGTGCTGAGTTGTCATAAAGTAGTAAGAATAACCTGGGATCTAAAGTTTGGATTTGAGTCCTGTTCCCATTGTTTGAGAGTTGGTAGACTTGGGCAGGCACAGAATGAAATGGCCCGACTCTCCTCCTCTGAGATTATGCCAACTTACCCAGGTACTACAGAGTTCACATGTGATGAGGTTTTGATCATCCTAATTATATTCACTTTACTTTTGCTCTCTTTTTGAGTGGTCACCTACCCATTCAATACCTAGCCCCAGGAATCCATTTGATGCCTTCTTACTTGACTAGTCTCCTACAAGTTCATCCCCAGCCAGTCCAAAACTATCATCTCTGTCAGATGTTATATGAGAATGAAAACAAAACTGTGTTTAAGAAGTTCTAGCAACATCACTGGTGCAAACAAAATGTACAAATGCTCAATTCTTTTATTCGTTAGGTGTGAGAATCATAACCAGTTCCACTCTAAGCTTAACAGCCAAGTGACAGAATCAGACAAGTGGAGTAATAAGATATTATGGATACAGTAAAAAATGATCTGTTTCATTGTTACCTTCAATTCATTAGCTCTGTAATGCCTTTTCTCCCTAAAATGATGAAAAGATGATACATACCCATTGCCTGTCAAGTGTACACTCGGGATGGGATTGTACGTCCGAGAGCATACTCTCTTTTTTACCCCACAATTTCTTTCATCTGAATTGTCTCCACAGTCATTTTCTCCATTGCATTCTAACTTGCTGGCAATACAGCGACCTAATCATAAAAACAAACACTGACAAGTGATCATTTAAGAAATACTAATTTTGAAATGAGTGATTTACCTACTACCCTATCTAGTACTAAGAAGTTAACTTGTCCAAAAATAATTTGTAATGCAAATTATATTAAGTAAAATAATTATTAGCAGCAATTATTTATGTAGCAATTATGGACAGTAAAATAATTATACGTATTTTACATCTATTTTTTGGACAAGTTGAATACTTACATACTTACTGTATTATATAGTAGGTGAAGTGAGTAAATTTATCCAATAGTACAAACTATAGGTGCTCAGCTAACTCCCTTCCTTTAAAAACTTGCTGAGTTTTATAAGGATTCTGGAATTAGTATGTAAGTATATTTTACAGGAGTTGAAATGCCAACAGACAATGTCAGCCCCTCTTCCCCATAGTGAGGCATGCAGGCATCTCTAACATTATACACAGGTCTCACCCAAAATGAAAGAATGTTTTACTTAAATTTATCTGGTTAACTATTTAAAGTTTTGATCAGCACCTTACTACAGCCTTGTGTGATTACGGCAACTAACAAATACTTGGAGGAAATTTGGTAAACTTCTGTTGAATTGTTTGTTGTTAATAGAGTATTCCCCAAGAGGGTCCTTCCTAGTGGTGTTTGGTTTAAAAACAGTGATATTAAGCTGTTGCAACCACTGCAACACGAGTTTGATACCCAACTGGGGAAGTGGCCAACATTACACAGAGAACCTTTCCTATCTCAACCCCTGCTCCCCTCAGTGTATTGCAGTCAACTGCCTGTCCCACTGCCTGTCTCTGGTGAACCCTCTTAACCTCCTCTGGCCTACACCCTGACTCTTGTATGATTAAATAAATAAATCCTTTTTTAAAAAAGATTTATTTATGCATATACAGAACTGGGTAGAGGCCAAAGTTGCAGAGGCAGTGAGAAGATTCACCAGAGACAGAGTGGGGAGAACAGGAAGATCGACAAAGTACACTGTTGCAGCAGCTGAGATAGGAAGAGGTCTGCTGCCCCAAGTGGTCACCTCCGGGCCGGGGATCAAACTCACACTGAAGCCACTGCAGTTAGCTTGAAGTGCTGCATCCTAACTTGCTGCACCACCAGGGAGGGCCCAATAAACAAATCTTTTCTAAAAAACAGAATTTCCCAAAATGCACTAAGTTTTTAACCCTTGTTAATCATTTTCAATTAAAAGAAATTATTTTCACTTATAATGAAAATGAATACCATATTCATACAAGACTGAAAATATAAATGGAAATGAATTTCTATCAATTCCAAGATACAATCTGAAATATATTTTGTTTTTAAAACAGTACATCTTCAGTTTTTGTTTGTTTCTTCCAGAGAAGAACAGAATGGGTAACTTAAGTTTGAATTACAGACGTGTTTTCCTTTTTAAAAAAATTACATTTTAAAGCATTTTGAACCTGACTCTTACAAATCTGAACAAATGCTTATTTTTGACATGGGTACATTAAAGAAAAGTTTGGTTTCCTGAGACAGATGTTGGGTTACAAGAGCTTTCCTTAGCTTAGCTTTATGAGCATGTTACCCAACATTTCTGAATATAAGAAATTCTATTCAGCTGGTACTTCCAGGGATACTGGAGAGCACCTGTTAGCAATTGTAGGGATGAAGGCCAGACGACACCTCTTGAATGACATTTAGAAGTGGATGAAATGAGTGATACAGGCATGGTGAGTCATAGCTGAGAAGGGTCCCAGACCATGTAAACTCATTGATAAAGGATGTGGAGCAATATTGTCAGGCATGAACATACTATAGGTCAAAAGAGTGATGGGAAAAGTGGAGAGCAGTCTGAACACAGGATTTGAAAAAATCAGCATGCTTTAAGTAGCACACACATATGTACATGCACACTGAAACTGTAGTAATCATTTAGAAATTGCACATATTTTTTCCTGTCTACTTGCACTGATTTATTTTATAACAATGGCATATTATTTTGAAACCAGCTACAAATCCTCTAGTCTTTATGCTTAAAATTAGACTTTGAGAGAGGAGTATACATATAAGAGTATAATCTTGGGTAATTCTCAAAGATTCCTGTGTACATTAATATATTATAACCTATTTTGTTTTAGGGACACTGAACAATAGCCATGAAGTCGGAGAAAGGAAAAAGAAAACTTGTTTTAGAATAGTCTGTTCTTCATTAATTAAGGGCCAAATATCATCCTAAGTCAGATATACAATCATCAGTTCAATTTTTCTTCCCTTTCAGAGTGGTATTAAAAGGTGTGTTAATGGCTCTCCCTGGTGGCGCAAAGGGTTAAAGCACCACATTATGAAGCTCTCCAAAGCCACAGAAGCACAAGTTCAATGCCAGGCCAGAGAACTGACCCACATGGTGCGGCAGACCTCTCCTGACCCACCCGCTGCTCCCCTCAGCAGTGCACTTTGTCAATCTGTCTGTTCTGCTCCCTACTCTGTCTCTGGTAATCTTCTCACCCCCATACCTCTGACCTGTACCCCAGTTCTGTAAGCATAAACAAATAAATCTTAAAAAAAAAAAAAAAAAAAGTGTGTTATATTTAACCACCAGTATGCCATAGCCCCTTTTCAGAATGGATGCCAATGACACTGTGTCAGGATTAAACAATTAGTGACTGGACCAAGGGAAGATCTTGGGAATCCCAGGGGAAGAGATTCGAATCTCAATGCATGGGTCACTGAGAGAGCTCAGGGTATCATTTGCTTACCAATCACTACAGAAACAGTCTAACAGCTCCTTTTTTAAATCAAGGGAGGTGGGCACCTTGTTGGAGAACTAAAGACATTAATCTCTAGTTAAGTGCTTACACTACCAATTTTCCTGAAAACATTCATTAGGCCTAAGTGACTATGGATATATGTAAACACTTGTCAAATTTGTGAATAATTCTTGCCTAATAAGCAAAGAATTGTTGCAATAAATTTCATAGATTTCTCATCTACCAAATAAATATCTTCCTGGTAATTTGTCCTTCAAGATGCAAATAATTGCATTTCAGTTCTATATATTCTGCATGTAATGTTTAGATCTATATCCTCAGTCACTGCCATCAAGATTTTTATCAGAGTCCCTCTTTTGTCAATATATGACATGATTTTATTCACATGACATTATAATTTACTCTACCACACCCCAACTTATTGTCAAGGTTGGGGTAGGGGTTACAGAGGGAAATTCCTTCCTGTCTGACACTAAGAAAAGACTGGCAAAACAGAAACAAGGAAACAAGGGTCAGAGGAGAAAACATTAGCTCCAAGTCTGTGGTCAGTTTTCTAGGAAATTTGAAATCTGGGGTCTAGTTATAAATACTACTGTGTGTATTGTACCCACAGACACACTGTGAATTTTATTCATCTGAACTCTTATTTTAACTTCAAATTGACTACTGTGATAAGGTCTATGAACTAAACTGACCTGCTGTGTGTTTTTGTAAATAAAATTTTATTGGAACTCAGCCTTGCTAATTTGTTTATGTTCTGTCTATGGCAGCTTTGCTGCTTCATTCCAGCATTGAGTAGTTGCAACATACACCGTATGGCCTGCAAAGTCTAAAATATTTCCCATCTGGACTTTCTAAAAAAGTTTGCAGAGATCTGATCTAGACTGTTAAAAGTGGTGAGCACTAAAGAGCTGTTAACTATCAAGAGAATATATATGATTAAATTGTATATTCAAGGTTTGATGAACTAATGAGACTTAACTATCAAAATTTGTGAAACTGAATAAATACTAAGCCTGATGAGAATGATGCCATCATTTAAATCATTTTTAATCTTCTCTTTTAGAATTACCTTTGGAGCCCTTCAGTGGCTAGTCCAATAAAATCTGTCACATTACCTCTTGTGAGCCCCGACTTTATATCTTAATATTAATATTGGTATCTTAATAAATTCTTGAACTATTTTTAAATGTGTCATTCCTTTTCAGTTGCTTATTACCACTATAGATTTGTGTTTATAAATAGCCAATTAAAAGTATCTGTCAATTCTTCCTTTCCTCTTCCTGTTCCTCTCTCTTCCTGCTGCTTTATAACAGTGTAGGGACCTGGGCACCAGTACCTGATGAGCAAATGAATCAGGTAAGTGGTCAAGATGATTATAGCTTGAAGACTGTGATTTCACATGAATAGCCTGGTAATTGGCAGCATAACACCCCCATCTCTCCACGCTTAAAATATGGTAGGACTTCTCTATCATGACTTTTACTAGTAGTCAATTGGAATAACTTTATTTAGGCAAGTCATTTTTAGTGGAGATAGAACAGTTTCCAAAAGTACATTACCGCTGTCACAACGGAATTTATTCTTGCAGTTGACCACTTCAATTTTGCAGTACTTAGACGGAAGGCAGGCTTGTGAAGTTGCCAGTGGCTCAGTACATGGTTGTCCTCCAAACTGTTGGGGGCGTATGATGGATCTAACTTTAAACTGAAAGTAAAAAGATCAGAGTGAATAAATGAGGCAGGTCAAAACTAAGTGGTTTTGAAGAAAACTGGGTTTTTCAACCACTGTGCTTTTTTCCTATGGTGGTATATCCTACATTTACTAAAAGTTTTCCAGCTCCATTATTGTGTGTCCTTAGGAAAGTCATCTCCATGGGTGTGAAATAAGAAATGGGAAAAGATATTTCTAAGACTTCTAACTTTGAAAATCATGATTCTAAATTAGATCAAATATACAAATATTTACTGAGTTTTCTAAATATATTAAATTCTTTAAAGAAATAACAATACCCCTTATGTTTCTCAAACAGAATGAAGTGATAAATATGAATGGATTTGGGGGTTTCTTCACAAAGGAAAGGCACATGGAAACCCGGGTTGACACAGTCTCCACACTTGATTTTCAATGGGGAGAAGTAAACAGAATCAGAGAATGACAGAAGACAGGATTAAAAAGTGTGACTTTGAAGAAAAAAAAGAAAAAACAAAGACATAATATACACCTTCTTTTAATTAAAGATGTACTTTGGGCAAATAACTCATTCCTAGTAAGCTATAACTTACTGATCTGTACAATGAGTAAGAAGGCACAATGTGAGGAACTTTTGAGTAAGATGTGTGAGGCCAGACATTTCCCTCAGAGAGTGAGTGATCCACGTATAAATTTAGTTTTCTTCTTGAATGTGTAAATGCTTAGAACTTTCCCTAACTGGGAGGATTCACTTCAGCCACTCCCTAGGCAGGAGTAGATAAATATTACTCCACCTCAAGAGTCTGAGGTGGATAAATATTACTGCTGGGAACAGCAAACAAACTGAGGGACTTTCCCACATGGAGAGGAAAATTAGAGGAAGGGCAAAGTATCAGGCTTTTGACTAATGTGCCTCCTTTCTGATTTTAAATCTTGTTCGGCAATTCCCAATTTCTAGCCTGGTTTGCTCTCTAAACTCAGACAGTGGAATTCAGAGCTGGACAAGTACAATACCAATACTGGAGCAGAATTCCCTTTTCATGTTCTTTTTCCATTTGGTTTCCTTTTGATTAATAGAACATAAAATGAGGGCCCTCCCTGGTAGCGCAGCAGGTTAAAGCATAGCACCAAGAAGCTAAAGCCACTTCAGCATGAGTTTGATCCCTGCCCTGGAGGTGATCCATATGGCACAGCAGACCTCTCCTGACCTGCCCACTGTTCAGCAGTGTACTTCATCAGTCAGTCTGTTCTGCTCCCCTACTCTGTCTCTGGTGAATCCGCTCACCGCCCCTGCAGCTCTGGCCTGTACTCCAGTTCTGTATACATAAATAAATAAATCTTTTAAAAAAAAAAAACATAGAATGAATTCTTCAAAAAAAATTTAAATGCAATTTTCCTTCAGTGGAAGTTGGGATAGTTTATTTTCAGAAACTGAAGAAATCTGTCATTTCCTGTGATTGTTGACTCAGTCAGGGAATGTGAGCATTTTACTGTGATTCAGGTTTTTCTGAGTGTGTTCATGTATCACCTACCTGTTTTTTAACACAAGGATCACAGTCTGACCATGGTCCATAATCTCCCAGGAGGCAGTTGATGTGACAAGGTTGCTGGTTACATTGTCGGAACTCCTCCTTGTTGCAAATTTGGTTACAAAAGTTCCTCCTATATAACTCATAGTCTATTATATTTCTGTAACAGTGAGGGAAAGACTGCTTAGAATGAGCATGTTTACTATGACTATAAGCCCACAAGAAAAATATCATCAAAGGAAAAGAACATTTTCATGGAAAATCGGGCAGGTTGGTATATGTGCAGTTCGGATCACTTAATGGATCTCAAAACTGGATGTACAATTTGTGGGGCCTAGTGCAAAATAAAAATGGGAGTGTCTCATTTTAAACTTAAAATTCCAAGACAGTGATGGCAGAGCATTAAGCCAAACTCAGAGACCTCCTAAGTGTGGGATCTTGTGTCCCTGCACTGGTCACACATCCATGCAGAAAGTTCGGATTAAATTCCTGGATGGGACTGGAAGGCAAGCTGACACCACAATGTGGTAAGAGCAGTGGTAGAGAAAGACTGACTGTGCTGGGGGGCTAAAGAGCCAAAGAGAAGGTACAAGAGAGATACTTGTGAAGCTCAGGGAATGCTTAACCACAAAGGGAAGGTGTGTGTAGTGACTCAAGCAGAGGGGCATATCATATCCATGCAGGAGTTATGGGATGAAGCTGAGCAGTACATGATGGAGGAGAGTGGAACACACTGTACTTTATTTAGTAGCAACAGAAAGCAACTGAGAGCTCTGGAGTAAGAGCAGTCTCATAAACAAATCTGTTTTACATTGTGGATAGCTTACTTCAGGAAGTCAATGGGTTGTGATTTCAGTGAGACTCATGACATCTGGAAAAATAATTTCCTAAAATAAGCCTCAAATATGTACAATAATAGTTAAAACATATTAAATATGTGTCTTTCTACCCAAGTTCATGTGAACCTCTCCATGGTACTTTAGACACCTCTAATGGATTTAAAGAAACCATGGGGGATGAGTAATCTGAATTGGGGAAAATACTGAATTATTAAATGTTATCAGTAAACACAGTTTTCTTGCCTTCTTGTGCATTTCAACAATCAAACTACTAGCTAGCAATGCTGCTCAATTGAGGTCCTGTTATTCTCAGGTTAATGAGTAAAAAATTCTCAATTAACTTACTAATTGTAGGAAAGCTGCTAGGTGCTAACTGTAAAAAAGCTTGAGTGAAACAGTTGAAAATATTACACAGATTCTTAAATTTCTTTGAAATGCCTCAATCTTATGGCGAGAACAACGTAGACTTCATTTCAATCTTATGTTGAAAAGACCTCAAATTTATTCAAAGTGGAGTTCTTACTTTCAGATATATTTTTTCCATTGGTTGGGGTGGCACTTTTGATATTACTGTCAGGTCCCATGACAGGAGGAAAACTACATAGTTAACACCCACCTGTGTCTACGCTGGACTCCAGAATTGCAAGTTTGTGAGCAGCTGGACCACTGAGTCCACACTGAGTAATGGTCACAGACACAGGATTGGCTCTTGTCAATCAGAATACTCAGTGGGATGAAAAACAAGATGGAATATCTAGCCATGCCTTGAGAGCATCTAGAAACTGAAAAGAAGGTATTGTGTATACGTATGTATAATATACACACACACACACGCACACACACATTCTTTAAATATATACACATAAAATGGAACATATGGTACCTTCCATTCTGCAATTTATTTCACTTTATAAAATACTTTGAAGATCTTTGCATATTACTAGATGCCTATCTATTTCATTCTTTTTAATAGCTGTATCTTTTTTTTTTTTTTCAAAATACTAGCAGGCCTTTATTTTATAAAACTGACAACATGGCTCTTAAGTAGTGGGACATGGCATATCCATTCAAAACAAAGTCACCTTGTTTTTCCAAACTTATTTTTCTCCCTATACATCTTTCCTTACTTTGTCCCATGTCAAGTTGGGCTGGCTCATTACAAACTGCATACCATGTGGTGTCTTGTGTCTTGGTTATCTTGGGTTAGACAGTAGAAGGCACCTGAGATTAGTGTGCAATCTCCCCCATTTTCTTCCGGCCCCCCATCTTTGCTACTTCCAGCAGTTCCATTTCTGCAACCACAGCTCCTGAAGTGCAGTCCCCCTTTTATGTGACTGCTTATCCCCTCTCCCCCACAACACTCGCATTTCTATAGTGGTTACCACTACCTGCACCAGCCCTTCCATGCTCTATTTTGTTACTAAATCACCCTACTCCCACCTCTGAAAGCATCTCTCATAGATTAAGTCTTCATAGAATGTGCTTCTAGTTTCCTTCTAAGACCCTCCCTGATCACTGTCTTGAAATTTTTGTGAATAGGATTTGTGATATACTATCACTTGCTATATAGGAATATTCAAAGGAATAATTAATATAAAAATTGAAAACATATCTAACAGTTGGCAGTAATGCTATTAATGTCTCAACAGATACATATATAATCAATATAAAGAGCCTGCCTTCAAGGAAAAAGAATTTAACTCAAGCTTTTCTCCTTCATGTTGTCTGCCCTGTAATCCTTTTATTTATTTTTTGGTATAGTTTTACAAGTTGTATTTGATTGGACTTAACTTCATCTTAATTGTGGATATTTGTGCATTCATGCAATAAACATCTTCATAATGTATCTTAGCATACTTTTGTATGCATGTCAATGGAACTAACAGAGTTTTAGCAGTAGAATAATTCAAATGATACGTGTTTTTAATTTTTGATAGTTATTACCAAATTGCCCTATTGAAATATGGCTCAAGTATTTTAGAGGGTAAGTTTTTTTTTATTGTGGTTACTTTGTGTTTCTTAGCTGTGGTGAAAGAATAGTTTAAAAAAATGAAGTTCATCATTTTATAAATTTTCATTCAAGCTAAAACCTTGCGATCAGATATAAAAATTGTTTCTCCAATATTATCAGAAATTAGAGAATTTCCTAATAAATTGGTAAGCTTTTTTGAACTCTCCTACAAATCTGAGAAAAATACTAGAATAAAAGCAACCAAATTCACTGACATACATCCGAATATGTCCTTCAATTTAAAGTGGAATTGACATTCATTTGAGTGTCTATTGTGGGCTGCTAGGACTGATTGAGGTACAAAGAAAAAGAATCCATTATTGCTGTCTGGGGAAAGTAGACAGAACCTGAAGGTGCTTCCTCCTGCCTTTTATCCAAGCATTTTTATCCAACTCATAGATAAACCACTGCACCCCCAGGCTATTTTAATCATAAATGAGAGGCTTCTCTGTACTTGCCTGTTGATCTTAGATCACTAGTAAGTAACTCATCTTTCCTGATTTTCCTCAACAGCATAGAATCACAGCACATTAAGACAACAACGTTCAGATAGATTTTAGGCTGTGATGAGTCCTAAGCATCAGATCCAAGCTCTGGATGGAAGTTTTTCATTGACTTCAAAAGGCTTTGGGAGCTGAGATTCCCAAGCAATGTGAAGCTTCTCTGCTGACTACTAGATAGACTACCACCCAATGTCCTTCTCCCCAACTTGGGATCTTCTCAACAAGGAAAACCAAATAGAGAGGGTTTCTTATGGTTCTTTATTTATAGGCTTTTCTTATAAAATGCAGAAGTATTAGCTTCCCAAGCAATAATCTCAGAGAAACAAATTCTTAAGGCATTTCATGGAGTTGGCATTAGATGATTGGGAGAAGCAGAATTAAAAGACTGCAAAAATAAAGCCCTTATAAAAATATTCTGATCTCTTTGGCTATAACTGTTCCGAGGCAATTTGGAAATGGTATAAATTAAGACGGTAAGTCAAAGCTTATTTAAGAAATGCTAATGAAATAACTAATTAGTAGCTTCTTTATAATATATTGTTATGAGCAAGAATTGTTTTATATTAAAAGGACAATTTTCACTCAAATATAGTTATTTCTCTAATTTTTTATTACTAATAGCACACATGTAACATTAAATGGTTCCTTATTTATTAATTTTCAACATCTCTAGGTATTTGGGAGACATCTAAAATTATGCGTGGACATTTTACCACTATCATACAATTTTCACACAGTCATGTAATAAAGTAATTTTAGGAAACAGAAGGAGATAGGAAAAACCTTCCAGCATATTGCTATACTAGACGAGCAGCAATTCCCTCATTATAATTTCCATCTCCTCTTAAACTCTTAAATCAGTGACCCCACTGAACCACTGAAGATGGCATTGTGGACATTTAAAGAATTCTAGTGTCGAGTGAAGGTCATCTTATTCTAACCTCTTTTGTTCTCAGATCCTTACAAATGATGAAAGATTTGACCAGAAGTCACTTCAGCACATCTTACCCCACAGGAACGGACTATGCTGTACTTTGCCTTCAGCTGTAGATTTGTTCTTTTTATCCAAAAATTTCTTGAATCTCTTAGCTTTTTCTTCTGTGTGTGCTCCAGAGGCTAAGAAAATGATATTTACCATTGCTCGGACAGACTGATTTTTTAGCTAAAGGCTCTGTTCCTTTACTTTTAACTATAGTTTAACTCATAGAAAAACTTGATCTCAACAAGACAGCCCACTGAAAAAACAATTTTTTAAAAAACAAACTTTGGTTCTTCTATGATTTAAGAAATGTAGTTATTTCTTGTTTCAAAAGACAAAGAAATAACTATATCCTGAGTTATGTATTGTCATGAGAAAGTAAATTTATTAACAATATGATCTACACTTTTGAAATATTAAGATTATAAATGAAATTACTTTGTCACTCACCTCTAAGCAGTTTGAGGTGTTCAGAGAGCTAGCCTGCAAATGACAATCCAAATAAAATTTCTTCCCCTAGTGCCAGCTTACACAAGGTCATATTCCAGAGATCTAAAACACCTAGAGTGTTGTCAAAGTAAACATCCTGTGGAAACTCTGGACTTTGCAATGAATATTTCAATCAGCAGTTAACCCTGAAACTTTAACGGAGATACTATACAGGGTTATGAAGTTTCAAGGATTCTTCCATTCAAGGGATATTGGAGTAGGTATTACCACTGCAATAACAAAGAAATAAAAATCAATAAAAGAACGATTCTGATATTATTTTTACTCTTTGAAATGTTTCAAATCACCTTTCCCTTTAGAGATTCCCTTTAGGAATGTATACCCATTTAATTAAAGAATGTGTACATTTTTTATATTCTGATTATAGATTATTTAATGAGAAAGACTTCAAAAATTGGAGAAGTCTCAGTAAAATTAAAATAATTTTTTATAAACAGACAAAACTACTACTACTATGTGGGGTAAATACTTCTACTCATATAATGTGAATGTAGAAAAGTCTCCCTGTATATGTGTTCACACAAACCCACATGAAAAATAGCTTTTAAGTGATATCATACATCTTTTTAATCTAAATTCATGAAATTGATAACATTCCACAATTTGTAGAACCTTGTTATTATTGATCTGTGCAAAATCTTTTATTGCATGTCATTATTTCATTAGATTAGTTACATATGTTAACGCATTTGATGTTTAACTTTAATATAATCATTAGGATTATGTGTATCCCCAAATAAAATGCCTTATTTTCCATATTTTATATTTCTAGATTTTATTTTTATTTCATATCATATAGAACTGGTATATTAATATCCATTATTTACTAATTAATATTTCCAATAATTACTACGTGTCGTGTAAAATTTCATTTATATTTTATGTTTACACTTTGCTATAATTTACAGAAACAGTATATACTTTAGTTCTTCATTCAACATTATGCTTCTTCTTATATTGAATAAGGCTTATTCAATATAAATCTACCAGAGCCTAGAAATTTATAATATCACATTTACTTTCCCTATTCACTTTGTGTACAATTTTGTTGCTTTTGACTATCTGTAACTATTATCTAGTCTTCCTTTTGAACTAGTGAGAAAATTCCTAAAGACTTTTGGACCACTCTTTTAAAACCTACACATTTAACATACTTAACAGCAGTGAAGGAGAGTTTCCATTAGCCAATATTTTTTTAAAGATTTTATTTATTTATTCATACAGAACTGGGGTACAAGCCAGAGATGCGGAGGGTGAGAGGATTCACTAGAGACAGAGTGGGGAACAGAACAGGCAGATCTACGAAGCACACTGCTGAGGGGAGCAGCAGGCGGGCCAGGAGAGGTCTGCCACGCCATGTGGTCACCTCTGGGGCAGGCAGGGATTGAACTCATGCAGAAGTGGCTTTAGCTTCCTAGTGCTGTGCTTTAATCTGCTGCGCCACCAGGGAGGGCCTCATTAGCCACTTCTTAACTAACATTTATTGTTCGTCAATCAACAGATGTATGTATGTAAAGTGACTCTCATGGCTGTTTCAGTAGCATGTCACTGATCACTAGTGAGCTTCAGCATCCCTTTATTTCTGCCAGACATTCTGATTTCCCATCTGTGAATTAACAATTCATATTCACTGCTTATCTTTTGTTGTGCTTTTTTACTGTTTGTTTTCCAATTTGCAATTTTCTGTATATGTTATCAAATCATCTGTAAATAGTGATAGCTTTATTTCTTCATTTCCAATTTAGATAACTTTTATCTTTTAACAGCTCTTGTTAGGACTTTTTTTTTTTTATGCCTACAGAGTTGGGGTACAGGCCAGAGGTGCATGGGCAATGAGAGGATTCACCAGAGACAGAGTGGGGAGCAGAACAGGCAGACTGATGAAGTACACTGCTGAGGGGAGCAGCAGGAGAGCCAGGAGAGGTCTGACTCTTCATGTGGATCACCTCCGGGACCGGAGATCAAACTCACACTGAAATGGCTGCAGCTAGCTTGCAGTGCTACACTCCAACCGGTTGCACCACCAGGGAGGGCCCTCTTGTTAGGACTTTTAACATGGCACAGGATAGTGGTGAGTGAGGACATCCTTGTCTGATTCCTGATCATAACGGAAAATTTTTCTGTTTTTACAACTGAGTATGATATTGGCTCTAGGTTTGTTATACATGGCATTTATTATGTTGAGATAATGTTTATTCCTTCTAGTGCCATTCTGTTGAGGGATTTTAATTGTCAAAGGACGTTGAATCTTTTCAAATGCTTTTTCTTCCTCTATGGAGATGATCATATGACTTTTGGCCTTGTTTTTGTGGATGGAATTGTCACATTTATTGATATGCTGAATAATCCTTGAATCTGTAGAGTCAAACCCATTTGATCATGGTATATTATCATCTCAATCATAGCTAGATGTGATTGGCCAAGATTTTGTTGAGAGTATTTGTGTCTATGTCCATCAGAGATATTGGTCTGTAATTTTCTTTTTTGTGCATGCTATTCTTGTTTGGTTTTTGAATCACGGCAAAACTTACTTCATAGAATATGTTTTGAAGTTGTAAGTTTTCGCTCCTTTTTAGTTTAGGGAGACCTTAGAGATGTGTTTCTGTACTCAATTCCAATGGCAAGGAAACAAAAGCAAAAGACAACAAATGAGACTATATCAAACTAAAAAGCTTATGCACAGTGAAAGAAACTTACATCAAAACAAAAAGACATCCTAATGAATAGGTAAAGACATAAATTCAACAAGGAGTTAATATCCAAAATATATAAAGAACACATACAACTCAACAATAAAGAAATAAACCCAACTAAAAAAGGAGCAAATGATCTAAATAAACACTTCCCCAAAGAAGACATAAAACATACAATAAGTAAATAAAGGTTAATCATCTCTTATTAGGGAACTACAAGTCAAAACAATAATGAGTATTTTACCTCACACTTGTTAAAGTGCTAGCATTCAAAAACAGAAGCTATAAGCATTGGAGAGGATACGGAGAAGTGAACACACACAGCTGTTGGGAATGCAAATTGGTGTAGCCATTATGGAAAACAATTTGAAAATTACTCAAAAGATTAAAAACTAAAATTTCATGTGGTTCAGTTATCTCATTTGGTGAGAACCTCCACCAATTGCAAAACCACTAATTCAAAGTGTTGACTGCAGCATGTTTATTGTAGAACTATCTAATGAAAACAATCTAAATACCCATCAATTAACAAATGGTTAAAGAATTTGTTCCTCTATATTCCTCCTATTAAGTGAGACCATTCAATATTTTTCTTTTTCTTTATGGCTTATTTCACTGAGTATAATTCCCTTCTAGCTCCATTCATGTTGCTGTGAATGGCCTGTGTTTATCCTTTTTTGATTGCTGAGTAATATTCTGTTGTTTAAATCTTCTCAATCCAGTCATCTATTTTTGGGCATTTGGGTTGCTTCTATAACTTACCTATTATAAGTGGTGCTGCAATAAACAAAGGGGCACAGGTGCCCTTTGGGTAGCTACCTGGGAGTGGAATTGATGGATTATATAGAAGCTCCACAAAAATAAACTCTTCCACTATAAGACCAATTAATAGTTTCATAGATTTGGAATTTCAGTGGTGAAGTGCATGTATCATATAAACAGGTTGATTCTCAACAATGAATATCTAAAACATATATTGCTATAATGCAATATTACTTCAATAAAATAAGTTTTTGAAATACAGGTAGTGAGAACCAACACTCCAAAGTTTACTACATATGCTTTAACAACATGTGTAGTGTTGTTGACTGAACAAGTAAACATAACGTTTATGTATGTACTTTTTTTTTCCTAGTTGGTTTGCTGTAAATCCTAAAATTAGATTTACTCTTCTTCCTAAGGCCATTGTACTGGGATTTTTAAAGTAACATGGAATATCTTTTTCACACAGAATGTTACATGGGTTTGTAATATGGAAAGTTGCTAGTGAGCTTAAATCAGACTGACCGGTAGGAAAAAACCTTTAATTGCAAAGGGACATAAGGGCGTAGGAGGAAATTAGAGCCAGGACATAGAAAGTTAAGATAGAGCAATTACCATTTTTCCAGAAGGAGAATATGTATTCTGTTAAAATCTTTATTCCTCTCCTAATGATGACAGATTCATAGCCAAATGGTATTTTCTGCCAAGAAAATAACCCCAAACATAAAATAATGAACATTGGAAGCTGCTATCTGTAGGCTTTTTCATATGCTAAGTATTCACATGCCAACTTATCATTACAGCAAAAATACTATAATTTCTCATTAGAGCTGAGGCTAATGACCATGTCTATTTCACAAGCCCTTTAGAGTATACTTTGTCAGTCAGTGTGTGAGTACCTAAAGTGAAATTGCAAATTGAATTATTTCACTTTAGAGAATTATTTCACTTTAGCGAAGATCAAAGCTCTTAGATGGAGGAACAAGAAGTTTTCTTTGGTCTCAGGCTACCATGCTCATTTCCTTTAATACAAAAATTTTAGAAGGATAGGCTAAATTAATTTAATTTGTTACCATCTACACCTCACTAACTTTACTCTTTGCAATCTGGTTATAAATACAGCCAGCCTAAGGATTATTCTATCAATGACCATCAGCAAGCTAATTGCCAAACTGAATGACTATTTATCAATCTACTCTTGGCTTCCTGGATACAGTACAGAGCACATTTTTATAGAAAAATCCTTGTTTTCTTTCCTTTTATGATTCTCTTCCTATGCCATCTGAAATTCCTGTCAATCTATTTTCTTTCATCAGGTCCTTCATCTACTTGCACACAAATAGCCATCATCACTGTACTGACTGCATTTGAACAGTGAACAAAAGAAAAAATTATTGCCATGTAAAATTTGCAATCTAATGGATGATGAGAGAGAATGCAAATAAACAGGCAAATGAAGAACTATTTAATATTTTAAAAAACTGCATCTTTTCAAAATTCAGATTTTTTTTTCTGCTATTTTCTCCTGTCCCTATCATTTCATGGAAAATATACAAGTTGAGTTAGAAAATCCATGTGTTCAGAACCTGTTGTGTTAACTGCAGGTATTAAATGATTCTGCTCCTTGGTTATTTGCTTAATTCAGTACACTAATAAAACAATATTAACCAAATAGTTGAGGTAACTTAAATATGTAATATTTTAAAGTAATAACTTGAAAGGTATATAACAAAATATAAATGTTGTAAGAATTATAAAGTGCTATGAGAAAGTAGGAAGGATGAATTTCGGTTTGGAGGTCAAGAAAAGAAGGGCAAACATTTGAGCTAACATGTATTAGATGAAAAAGGGGCCACATCTATTAGAAAGTAGAGTGAAAGAAGACAGATGAAGATTGAAATCTATGGAATTATTTCCTTCAAGCTTGAAAGGATGTTGAAAGCTTCCCCCATACCTCAGTTTTATTGAGGTACAACTGACAATTTTAAGATTTTAAGTGTACATCATGGTGATTCGCTTTATGGAAGTACTGTGAAAAGAATTCTAAAAATCTGGTTAATTAACACATCAGTTATCTATTTATACTTTCAGCAAATTTCAATTATAGAATTGTTAGCAACTCCAGTCACCATGTTTTACATTAGATTCCCATATTACCCACTTTATAGCTTAGTTTGTATCCTTTTACAGTCTCTCCCTGTTTCCTCACCTGCCTCAGCAACCAGTTTTCTATGAGCTTAACTTTTTTTGTTTTTTTATTTTCCACATTTTTTTAAAGATTTATTTATTTTTCATACAGAACTGGGGTGTAGGCCAGAGATGCGGAGGATGAGCGGATTCACCAGGGACAGAGTGGGGAGCAGAACAGTCAGATCGAGGAAGTACACCGCTGAGGGGAGCAGCGGGCGGGTCAGGAGAGGTCTGCCACGCCATGTGGTCACCTCCGGGGCAGGCGGGGAACGAACTCATGAGGAATTGGCTTATGCTTCTTAGTGCAGTGCTTTAACCCGCTGCGCCACGAGGGAGGACCTATTTTCCACATTTTAAGACTCCACAAATATGTGACCGCATGAGTTTTCTTATTCTGGCTTATTTCTCTCGCATTTTGCCTCCCAGGTCATCTATACTGTCACAAATAGAAAAATTTCCTTCTTTCTCATGTTGAATAATTTCTTATATGTATACATATATATCACTATCCTTTATTCATTCATCCATTGAAGAACACACTTAGCTTGTTACCATATCTTTGCTATTTTGTGAATAAAATTGCAATAAACATGAGGGTGCAGATATTTAATATTCTGTTTTCATTTCCTTTAGCTATACAGACAACAATGGGATTGCTTGATCATATGGTAGCTCTAACTTAAGAAAACTTCATGCTATTTTCTATAATAGCTATATTGATTTACATTTCTACTAACAATACACAAAGTTTCCCTTTTCTCCATATCCTCACCAACTTGTAGGTGAAATAGCTTCTTTTTACAAAGACAATATTTTCACCCTTATTTAAGGTCATTTCTTCTTCTTTTTCTTGAGTTCATTTTCTCCAAAATGTTATCTCATTTTTGTTAGCTCATTTTTTTTGATGATACCCATTCTAACCATGTGAGGTAATAAGTTCCACAAAAGCACATTGTGTTTTTGATTGGCACTTGCCTGACACTAGGTGATGCTAACACCTCTTCGCCTATGTCTACTGGCCATTTTCACAGTCCTCACTCTCATGGGAGTACAACATTTATTAACAAAGGAAAATATAAGACTCTGGATACTTTAGTGACTTGTCAAATTAATGACATACAGTGACAGTAAAAGGAGAATGAGAGGTCTCTAGTGGAGAGAAAAGTCTCTTTCTAGTACAATTTGCTTTACTTTGGTCTTTATCTCTTAGTATTCCCACAAGCACCCCAAATCATTCTGTTGTGCTTATTTTCCTTTAATAGACTTCCTAATGTTTGAATATAATCAGAAAGGAGGCCATTTTATATAAATTTGCTTTAAAAAAAAAAAAACATCAAGGCCCTCTCTGGTGGCACAGCAGGTTAAAGCACAGCACTGAGAATCTAAAGCCGCTTCCGCATGACTTCGATTCCCGCTTGTCCTGGAGGTGACCACATGGTGTGGCAGACCTCTCCTGACCTGCCCGCTGCTCCCCTCAGCAGTGTACTTCATCGGTCTGCCTGTTCTGTTCCCCACTCTGTCTCTGGTGAAGCCTCTCACCGCCCCTGAGCCTCTGGCCTGTATCCCAGCTCTGTATGCACAAATAAATAAATCTTAATTTTTTTTTTTAAAATCAAGAATCAAATATGCTTTCTTGGCAGTTTAATATTTCATTAAAGTAGCTTATAAAAAGAAAAGTCTTAAGGCAGCAAACCAATGGTATTATTTCATTTTTAACTTCTTGAGTTTTTCCCTCCAATACTAGTCACTCTCAAATTAGACATTTTGGTTATGTTTCTATCAACACATTTTATTACCAGTCCCCACATAACTTCTTCTCCATGTCAGACCTTTACACTATAGTTTTTGTATAAATTCTATAAAGTGTCTTACAATATTTCCTTTAAGCTATGCACTCACTACAAGGACATATTTTCTCATTTTATTTAGATTTTTTTTTCATCTCTATTACTTTTTTTATGAATATAATAGTTTACTTTGACATCATTTTGTGCAATTTTTTTCATCTCAGTTGTTATCCCTTTGGGCTTCCCATCACCAAATCACCCATGTGCCATCAACCATAGTCCAGTGCATTTCCCTCCCCCCACTGTTTTTAATCCCATTCCCCACTCCACCCCCATAAAATGTCTCTGGTATATAGCTGTTCATTATTATTATTATTATTTTCTCACCTGGTCCATTATATTTAGATATTTTTACATAATTATTCATTTTTGCCCAATATTTTACTTTTCCCCTCAAGTGTTCTCCCCATAAAACCACCACCACCCAGACACTGTGAACCATCACTATGGACTCTAATGCTCTCCCCTCCCTACAGAGATAATAATGATCTCAAGAGAAGAAAATTGGTTAACATGGTAGTGGTAAATGACTAGGTATTGCTAGAATCTGTGCTCCTGTAAAGCTTAATCCTACCCAACCAAATCCTAATCCTTAGAATTTCATCTCTCTTGGTAGGTTTTATTGAATATCAAAGTACATCATTGACATTGACAATGACAATGAAAGATATCTAAAATGTATACAAGATCAGTGCATCAGTGCTAAACAAGTACAGTGAGAGGATGGCTTCTTTTTTCCAACTATTTACTCTGTCTCAACACATACTGCAGGAGGTGACCTACTCATGTCTGCCACTGGCTACCTGAAAGATGCTGCCACTGTAATTTGATGTCATGTATACACAGTGACGGGACTATCCAAAGCTTTCTACTTTATTCCTTTGTGTTTCTGGCAGGATTATGTCAAATGTTGAAAAGTAAAAGAAATGTCAACGTGCAAAGAAACTGTTACACATTATTTTGTCATATCAAGTAGGTTAGAAGTTCACTAAAAATAAACTTTAAGGAATTTTCATATTACCTAAAGAATTACAATAAAGTTTCTTTAGCAATAATTATGCAGTAATAAAGTTACAAGCTAGTAGTTTTCAATTTTAACTGAATTTTAAATTTTTCCCACTTTCAGCAGCTTAATTTTAATGAATGAATTTAAATGATGAATTTAACATCAGTCAAATCTTTGCTTATTTGGACTGTACAAACTATAATGTTTAACTTGTAGGTGAAATAGCTCCTTTTTACAAAGACAACATTTTCACCCTTATTTACAGTCATTTCTTTTTCTTGAGTTCATTTTTTCCAAAAGTTTAACATTTTTGGTCACTTCTGGTTTAACTAAAGAGCATATAACAATGTAAAACTGTGGTGATTTCATTATTCTACAAGGACTATAAATAGTTGGATGAAACAGTACATTTTTATTATAGTCAGAGTTCTTCCTGGATTTATGGTTTTATTAGTTTAACAGCTTTTATTATTTTGGAATATTTCTAGCAGTTATCTTCACTATTATTCTTTCCCATTCTTTCAGCCTTCTCTTTCTGGAATCCAAATTAAATGTATATGAGATTTTCTCATAATAACCTACAATTAATAGTTACACTTTTTGCTTGTAATGAGTTACTATATTTTTTAGCTTTAGTATTTTCTTTTGATTTAGTTGGGCACTTTCTTTTTGTTCTTTTTCCATAAATTCTGGACCTTTCACAAATTTTCTACTTGGCATCCATTTTTGGAATACATCGAATCAAGTTAATTTTAAAATCAGCGTCTGATAATTCCATTCATAGACCATCCAGGAATGTGTTTTGAATATCAGCCCCCATACCGACCCCATCTCATCAGGCATTTTATTCTTTGTCCTGTCCTATCCGGTAATTTTTGTTTTATCAAATGTCAGATATTGCATGTAAAGAATTCACCTAATGAAGTAATTTTCCTCCAGATAAGGGTTTTTTGGTTTGTTTTTTTTTTTTTCTGGCATAGAGTTAGAGGAAAAAATAACTTCGATCCATTCAAGGATTGTGATTACTTGAGCTGAATTTCACTATTTGTGGAGATGCCTGGATATGATATCCCTGCATTTTTAGGATTTATTTTTACTGCACTAAATTTTTATTATGTAAGAATTTTACAAACATTACTTTTTTTCTTTTACATTTTTAAAAGGACAGGTTTATTAGGAAAAGAGAGGCACCTGCACAGTCACAGGCAAGAGAGTCACCTAAACAGAACCTCTCTTCCGTGAACTGGTGGGGGAAGCTGGTGCCTCCGCTAGTGGGCATCACCAGTGCTGTGGGGAGATGACGGGCCCCTCCCGAGGAGATGGCTCTGAACCTGGCAGATGTCAGCCTTCACATCTCCCTGGGCTTATGAACTGGGGATCAGTGTTGTTTTTTATATATATAATAGTTTACTTTTACATCATTTTGTACCTTTTTCCATTTCAGTTGTAATCCCCATGGGCTTCCTGTCACCAAATCACCCCTGTGCCATCACCATAGTCCAGTGCACTCCCTCTAGCTTGCCCTCCCCCCATTTTGATCTCATTCCCCACTCCATCCCCATAAAATTTCTCTGGTATATAGTTGTTCATTATTATTACTGTTTTCCTCCCCTGGTCCTTTATGCTCCTGCTATGAGTGAAATCATCCGTTATTTTTCTTTTTTTTTTTCTGGCTTATTTCACTAAGCATACGGGATCAGGATATTTTTAATAATTGCTTTATACAATGGATCAAGAGGAAACCCCAAAGAATCTGCCCAGAATCTCCACCAGCCTAATAGTACTCTGAGGTTCTCAGCAACACACGGCAGCCTGAGCCAACATCACATGGTTACACAATGGACAGGCTTATTTTATTCTAAGGGCAGGCTGTATGACTACCTTTAGAAACTAGACACCAGCGACCACCATGACAGAAATAAATATGATATGTAACATAACCGTGCTTGTTTCCTTGTCTATTTGCTTCAGTAGGCAGTGTGGGGTGGCGGGCCCTTAAACATGTTGTGAGTTGGTTGTAGGGCTAGCAGCCCATCCTGTGAAGAAAGTTCCTTCTCTCAGACTGCTTTGTCTTCCAGTGCTCTTGGGTGGCTTGCAAGCTTGGCCTTCCTACTGGCTGCCAGCATGCATAAAGGTATTCTTTGGGCTTAGCCTCTCAAGCCTCTCAAGGTGTCAATAACATTCTGCTGTTATTTGTTTGGAGTCTAGGTTTATTGATGTCCTTGTACTCTTCATTGTTGTATTCTCATGATGATGAGTCTTCCACCTAGTTTTAGCTGTCTGATATATTTACTGCTTCATGCTTGACTTTTTCAGCCTCGGCATGACCACTATAAGAATGAAGAAATGTCCAAAGAGAAAAATCTGGATTCTAAAAATCTAGACTCATCCTTTGCTATCTCTGCTTTGAGTTCTGACTAGTTCAGGAGTCCTAGCTTTGTCTCACTAGCACTGTGAGAAAGCAGAAATCTCTCATCTACTATTTTTGTTAGGTCTCTGACACTTTTCACTCATATATCGGGAAAATCCTTAAGAGGAAAAATGGCAAAGTACTTGCTTACCATAAACAAACTTCCTCTTCTCAGGTTTTTTTGGTTGATAATATATTCCTGTCTTGGTTAGTCCTTTTTAATTTTAGCTATTTGATTGCTTTTTCTACCAGGTATGACAGAAAGATAATCAGAAGTCTAACATGCATAGTTTCTAATTGGTTAAATAATACCTGTGTTTTGTAGAAATCTGGAAGTCAGAAAAGTAAAAGGAAGTATAAAAAAATCATTCATGACCTTTCCCTTCACCTTCTCTTTCTGGTTAAATTCAAATCATCTTTCTGTTTTCAGCCTCAATTAACTTCTTCAGAGGGTTTAATCAGCTCTCATTTATTTTAAATTAAAGACTATTCTTAGCACCTTGTTTTTTGTTCACAATTTTAACAATGTGTTATTGTATATTTATTTGATCAGCATTTGTCTCCTTCATTAGATTAATAGTTGCAATGTGGCAAGGATCACGCCTGCTCATCTCTGTAAACACAGTATATCTATCACAGCCTCGCACAGAGCAGATACCTGATATTTGTGATACTCTCTTTTTTTGAAGATTTATTATTATTTATTTATGCATACAAGATCTGGGGTATAGGTCAGTGTTGTGGGGTGGTGAGATGATTCACCAGAGACAAAGTGTGGAGCAGAACAGGTAGACTGACTGAAAAGCACTGTTGAGGGGAGAAGTGGGCAAGACAGGAGAGGTCTGCTGCACCATGTGAGTTAGCTCCCTGACCCTGGACAAACACATGCTACAGTAGCTGCGGATAGCTTCATTGTGCTGAGGCTTAACTCCCAGTAAGGCCCCCTGATATTTATGATATACTTGTTTAGCCAATATTTCTTCTTTGTATGTATATATTTTAAGTTAATATTATATTGTATATCATCTTTAACTACACTTTGGCACTTTCCGTATTTTTCTTTATTTTATTTTACAAGTTTATTTTTACATCATTTTTTTTTCCATCTCAATTGTAATCCCCGCGGGTTTCCCATCACCAAGTCACCCGTGTGCCACCACCATAATCCCGTGCATTTCTCTCCCCACCCCACCCCCCATTTTTGATCCCATTCTCCACTCCATCCCCGCAAAATGTCTCTGGTATATGATTGTTCATTATTTTTGTTATTTTCTCGCCTGGTCCATTATACTCCTGCTATGAGTGAAACCATCCAGTATTTTTCTTTCTCTTTCTGGCTTATCTCACTAAGCATGATCGTTTCCAGCTCCATCCAAGTTGCTGCAAAAGACATGTGTTTCTCTTTTTTGGTTGCTGAGTAATATTCCATTGTATATATGTACCACATCTTTCTAATCCAGTCATCTACTTTTGGGCATTTGGGCTGCTTCCATGTTTTTCCAATTGTAAATAAAGCAGCAATAAACATGGGGGTACAGGTATCTTTTTCAATCAGTGTTTTTGTGTCTTTTGGGTAGAGGGAGTGGGATTGCTGGGTCGTAGGGAAGCTCCATGTTTAGCGGTTTGAGGAACCTCCAAACAGTTTTCCATAGTGGTTGTACTAGTTTGCATTCCCACCAGCAGTGCAGGAAAGTTTCTTTTCCTTCACATCCTCATCAACATTTGTTGTTGCTAGTTGTTTGAAGATGTGCCATTCTCACTGGGGTGAGGTGGTTATCTCATTGTGGTTTTAATTTGCATCTTCCTTATTGAGTGATGTTGAGCATTTTTTCATATGCTTGTTGGCCATCTGCATTTCCTCTTTGGAGAAGTGTCTTTTTAGCTCTTCTGCCCATTTTTTGATGGGGTTATTTATTTTTGTTGAGTTTCATCAGTTCTCCGTATATTTTTGTGATCAGTCCTTTATCACTACTTTTGTGTGAGAAAATGTTTCCCCAATTAGTGGGCTGTCTGTTTGTTTTTAGTAATGTCTCTTTTGCTGTACAGAAGCTCTTTAACTTGATGTAGTCCCATCTATTTATCTTTGCCTTCACTATTGTGACATTGGGTGCTCTGTTTTTAAAGATTTCGTTGAAGTGTATGTCGTGTAGTGTTTGACCCATTTTTGCTGGTACTTTCCATATTTTTGAAATTTATTTGATAACATATAAAAGTGTCTATATGAATATTTTCTTCTAATACCATCTCAGTCACTATTTGACCTTCAGAACGGCACTAAATATTTCTAGGGCTCAGTTTGTAAAGTAGGGAAATGATGATTGCTCTGCATACTCATTTTGCTAGTTGGCAAAAGCAAATGACCTGACTGTTCCACAAGGAATCTGTGGAATAAAATATGCTGGAGGAAAATAGTAAAACAAGTCTTAAACTGCTGCTTTGTTTTCACTTAATGAATGGTCCACAGAAAGTATAATCAGGTTATATGATATGAAATCCATGCTCACTTCATATCACTAAAGAAAAGTGTAATTCTTTCCACTGCCATTATAAATGGAGACATTCCTCACACACAGAATATCTACATCATAGCTGAGGGATGACTGTCATAGAACCATTGAGTAAAGAAACACAATAGAGCTAAAACAAGGTGCAGTTATTTCTATTACAGAAAAGTAAGCAACTTCTTATAGTGCACTTAGACAGAAGCAAATACATCTTCAGAAATTAAATAAAAACTCATGTGTTTCTAAGTAACCATGTAAGAAAAAAATTAATTAAATGTAGTAATTAATAAGGAATGGGAAAGAGAAAAAGAGTTCCCCTATCTTAAAAAAAAAAAAATGAAGAGCAACGTGACATAAACAACAAAATACAGATGAAACCAGGTCAATTTTTCTATCTATACTGAGTTATCAGATGATATAAGAATCTCATCTGTGTCTTCACAGACAGTTAAGTGTTATTTAATTAACTTATTACTCTATTTTTATTATAATATGCAAGTGACAGTATTATTGAATATTGCTTCAGTAATTTTGAAAAACTGTTTCCTTAATCAGTCCTTAATAAAATCAATTTTCTTGAGATTAAGCATTATTTACAGAATACTCTCCCACAAGAATCATTCTTCCCAGGTGCACTTAACAGTTTTTCTTTTGAAGGAGAAAGGTAGCAAGTACCATGTAATTGCTAGGTTGATACCCTCTAAAGTAGTTAGACCCCTTTCACAATGATATAAATTCCACTTCCCAGTGACATTCAGGGAAAAATTCTAGCATTTTCCACAGCTGACATTTTGTTATTCTAAGTTTCTCTTACTTAGAAAATATTTCATAACTCAAGGAACTGGAATCATTTCACCACAGAATTTAGCAATAAATTATTTCCAAAAGCTTATTCTTCTAAATTCTATCTGGCAAAGTGGCCATTTAAACAATAGAATGAGAAAAGAGATTTAGTCTAGAGCTTAATTGGAGTAGGACTGAGTCCAGGATCTAGAATAAGCTGGAACATTTATCAGCCTGTTTTTGGTTTTGTTTGTTTGTTGTTGGTTTTTCACATTTACAAGTGAGTATTAGTGACTAATGATGCTATCACCTGTCTCTACACCATCTGTGGATCAAAGGTGCAGGGTCTTCTATTTAGAGATTGCTGTACCAAGATGATTCCATTGTTAACGATGACAAGGGAACACAGTTATTCATGTTTACTAATTACTAGTTAGATCAAATCAGCTTTATTACCATGAGGAATTAAGAAAATTATAAAGAACAAACAATACCAAGGTGGTAAAATATGAAGACACATTTACAACCACAAATTATTCAGAATTCAAGATAGATGATTTGTTGCTACTTGTTATTAAAAGAAATCCTCACTGATGAAATACTTAATTTTGAGTTTGAGCTAAATTAGTCTTGGCTGATAATTTGTCCTTTTATTCATTATGATGGAATCTAGAAAGCAAGTTAGTGATCAGTAATGAGGACAGTGTTTTTGAAAGTTCTCTGTGGTGATGGCACACATGTGAATTGGTGGTGAGAAGCCCATGTGGAGTGCAACTGAGATGAAAAAATGCACAAAATGAAGAATGATTTAAAAACAATTTCTTTTTTAATTTAAAAAGAGAAAAAGTAGAAAAGAAATAATAGTAAGGGCTGATCTATTACTAATTATTTGTGGGGTGGGGGAAAATTGCTAATTTTGTTTCATTCGCAAACATTTCTAGTCAAAATTTTCCTTTAAATATCTACTGCATAATTTGCCAAGTTCTTCAGAAACCCAGTGTTTATGACCTCAATTCTACAGAGCAATGCATTGATTCTCCCTTTTTTCTCCACAAATGAATTCTGCAACTAATCTACCCACATCTAATAGTGGTGTCAAAAGGTTCCAGTTCTCCTGACTTACAATTTTAATGTAGCCATTTATTTCTTCCCTCCCTCAAATCTGTGTACAGAGCCAGTCAACAGGTCTTGCATTTAGTCTATAGTGTCTATCTCCTAAATCTCTTTATTCTTTCTGGTCTCTCCTGTCTATAATCGAGGTCCCTTTACTATTCTTAGTTCAGGCCCATTTTATGTTATGTTTACATAACTGCAGTAACCTTTTAGCTATGTCTTCACTTTCAGCATCTGCTCTTCCTTCATTCTTCTAAAAATAATGTAATCTTCCTAGTGACCTTCATTTACCATAGCAAACTCTGTTCTTAATCCACATTGGCTATTAGCTTTCTGAGTCTAAAATTTGTTCAGCTTTCTCAATCACCATCTTTCATCAGCAAGCTCACTGCTTTCAACAGAGTGCTGTAAATATTTCTGATTACAAAACACATTTATACAAGTAACTTGCCTTTCTGATCTACTGGCCACCACTCCTTCTTTGCTGTTTTCTAAAATTTCCTCGTATCTATACTTAAAAGCCTAGATTCTTTCATCTAAAGTCCATCTCCTCACCTAAATGTTCCTGACCTCTCCAGCCCACAGAACAATTTAGAACATCTATCACATGAATAACATACAAAATGTCATTTGATTAGACATTCTGTTATTCTGTTCCTCATTTGTTTCATTTATCAAATAGACTGTAAAGTGCTCAAGAGCCAAGTTTAGTCCTTCATTTATATTCTCCATAACAGTTAGCATAATCCTGGGCTTATGTGCTGGTATTTTAAAAAAACTGGAAAAGTTATTGATCTATTAAGAAAGTTACAGTGCCTTGGTTTATCTAATAGACATTCAAATGATCCATTAAGAAAGTTACAGTGCCTTGGTTTATCCAATAGACATTCAAAGAATAAAAGTTTATTCCTAGCTGTGGGGAAGCTCCTCATGCAACTAGAAATGGAACTACCATAGGACCCAGCAATTCCACTCCTAGGAATCTATACAAAGAACACAAAGGCATTAATTCAAAAAGATACCTGCACCCTATGTTTATCGCACTTACTATCTGTAATAGGTAAGATACAGAAACAACCCAAATGCCCAAAAACAGATGACTAGATCAAGGATGTGGTATAAATACGAAATACTATTCAGCAATCAAAAAGATAAAACTCATGCGATTCACAGTAACATGGATGATGCTAGAAGGGGTTGTGCTTGGTGAAATAAGCCAGAAGGAAAAAGTAAAATTTTGGACTGTTTCTCTTACAAGAGAAATATAGGGGAATCAAAAAAGGAATCGGGGTGGGGGGGAATAATGACAATAAACAAACAAACAAAAATTAACAGGCAAATATAAATCAGAGACATTGTGCAGGGGACAGGAAGGAGAGGAATAAAAACAGAATAGAGAAGAATAAAAGACCATGGTGATGGTGCACAGGTAAAGTGGTGGTGGGAATTTTACAGAGACTACACCTAAAAGGAGAAAGTAAACATTGTATACAAAAATGGACAATGATGTAAAATATATATAATTTAGTTTTAAAAACTTTATTCCTTCAATGATATCTTATTCACTGAAACAAACTTTCTTCTTATCAGTCCAAATAAGGATGTTTTCACACAAATGGAAATTTTCAAAAAGAAAAATCCAAAAGCGTCATGAAATTAGGACAAATATTTTACTTCTGTGATTATGTTTTAGAGAACAGATTTTTTTACTTGATTTTATCATAGGAAAATAAAACTATTATACCAACTTTCAAATCTACTAGTTATTCTGCGATAGAGAAGTGGGTTCTGATTGGCTTATTCAGTCACTTATTAGGAAAATGTAAATCAGACACCTGTTTTGTGTAAAGCATGTATTCTAGGATCTAGATATGTGGAAATGTAGCTGTAAGCCCTCCTTACAAAGTTGTTTATATTTTTAAAGAAGACAAACAATAACAACAAATTAAGATAATAGGGAGGTACTGGAACAGTGTGGGTAGGAAAGCAAGTTCTGGAAATAAGTTTACTTCAGTTTGATACTGGACTGGGCCACGTCTTCCTAGCTGTAATAGTGGCAAATTTCTTAACATTACCAAGTCCGCTTTCTTCATCTGTAAATTTGGAATAAATTCAGACATCATGAGAATCAAATTAAAAATCAAGTTGTTAAAACCAAGAACAGTAGTCCCTCCCTGGTGGCGCAGCAGGTTGCACAGCACTAAGAAACTAAAGCCACTTAGCTCGAGTTCGATCCCTGCCCGGAGGTGATCCACATGGCACAGCAGACCTCTCCTGACCTGCCCGCTGCTCCCCTCAGCAGTGTACTTGTCTATCGCCTGTTCTGCTCCCCACTCTGTCTCTGGTGAATCGTCTCACCACTCCTGCACCTGTGGCCTGTACCCCAGATCTGCATAAATAAGTAAATTAAAAAAAAACTAAGAAGGGTGTGTAAAGTACTGACAGTTAATATGCTCAAATAACTTGACATGTATTGTAAGAGCAGGCATTACCATTATAATTTAAAGGAAAAGTACAGGATGGCAGAATAGGGGCAGAGTCTAGAATCAGGGGGACTTCTCTCAGGAAGTGAGAAAAGAAGTGGCCTAAAAATGAAAGTGTCATTAGAGGGAGTCAAATTAATCCCCAGAAAAAGAATTTTACTGGAAGGTAAAAGGGTTATGGTTTGGCATGAGGAGAGGGAGAACACTAACTTCTATTTCCTGATAAACTTGATGAGTAGCAGCTACTGCTGGGGAAAAGTCAGGAGAGAAACTGGTTTTACTTAGGACAGAAGATAAATTAGCAACATTATAAGCAGGTTTGTTTAAAGGGGGATGTATTTTACCAACACTATACAAAGAATTAACTCTTGTATTTATTGTAGTCAATGAGTGATGGGGCAAGAAGTTGCTCAAACTTCACGCAAGCAATTCGACTAAGTCATTTAAAAACGTATGGCTTATTGAACTACATTTTATTTTTTATGTTTATCAGAGTGAACTTTTACCACAAGTAAAATAAAAATTTACAGATCGGCTGGTCAGTCTTATGATTTATGGATGCACTTTTTTTCTCATTTTGCAGCACTACATGCAATGCAAATAACTATTCACTAAGTGATCCATTATGTTACAAACTATTTTTGTGTTTGGCATTTTAAAGTTTCATCTAGTGCTTCATAATAATGCACTAGACATCTAAAGTATAATCTCTTAGATTTAGTTTCCTTTTATATGTAAGTTAAAGTTCTTTTTGACTTGTAGTGTTCTTTAGGAAAGAATGGAGTTAGTAATTGGACTAGTCACCCACTATTATATATTATGTCTCCCTTGTGGAATGAGAGTGTAACAGTAACTGTGAGGTCTACCACTTCCCCTTAGCTCACTTCTACATACCAAAGCCTGCGTAAGGGGAGTTCCTGCTACTCTCTGCATGCAGGCTTTTTCATGACCTAGCACACTACCTGAAAGGGAAGGTAGAAACACCAGAAAGCTAATGTTGCTGGAGCAGATCTTAACGCTGGACAGCAGGGGAGCTGGTGAAACAATACTATACCTTATTTTTTCCCCTTTGACTGGAACAATTCTGAGATGTGCTCTAATTGTCTCCTGGAGATCTTCAGTGAAATTAAGTCACATTCACTCACACTGCTAAGTAGAGTCATGACCCACATGACAGTGGTTTCATTCCTTTCCTATCTCATTTCCTACTGTCCTATCGATGCTTGTTGGGAACATCTTCAAAGTAAACTATGTTCACTTATCTCTTTGTCCCAGGGTCTGCTTCTGAGATACAACCTAAAATAGTTGGGGAATGAAAAGTATAAAAAACACACTTTTGAACTAAACACGCAAAAACAGAATTCTAAAATAAAGACGCAAAAACCAAAGAATTTGTTTTCACAGAGTTGAGAGTCCAGAAAAAAAAAATCACACACATGAACAATTTACAACAAAAGAACCATGGAAAGTTTCTGGCCTCCCTGGTTGTACAAGGGGTTAAGACACAGCACTGTGAAGCTATCCGCAGCCATTGCTGCATGAGTTCAATCCCTGGCCATGGAGGTGAGCCACATGCAGCAGACCTGTCCTGTCTTAACCGCTGCTCTCCCTGGCAGTGTATTTCAGTAGATCCACCTGTTCTGTTCCCTACTCTGTCTCTGGTGAATCTTCTCACCCTCTTGCCCCCCACCTCTGGCCTACACTCTAGTTCTTGCATGCATAAACAAATAAATCTTAAAAAAATAAAATAAAATGGAAAGTTTCTTCAGTATAGAGTGTTGGGGAACTGGACAAACACATGCAAAAGAATGAAACTAGACCACAAGATGTCAAAGACTGGGAAAATTCATCACCAAGATTCCAAATTGCATGCAATGTGCATACTATGAAGCCTCTGTACAAACACTGCTTCTACAGCCAAGCATGAGTCCACACTCACCATTCTAGTCCATACTTTGTCTGTAATCTGCAGAACTGTCAACTGACTGCCCCTCTGAGATCTTTCCCTAGATGTTTCCAAAGCCACAATCCTCAAACTCAACACAATCAAAAAGAAACATGGTGCCCCTCCAAACTGGATTCTTTACTACATACTGTTATTTTACTTATTATTACCAACATTCAACTGACACATGTATAAAAATGGTCAAAAATATCACCTTCTATTCTCAATTTTATGAGAGTTTTTACCATAAATGAGTAGTGGATTTTGTTAAATGTATTTTCTGCATCTAATGAAATGATCATATAGTTTTCTCTTTTATTCTATTAAAATAGTGAATCACGTGGCTTTAATTTTAAATGTCAAACTAACCTTCCACTCCTAGGATAAATTGCATTTAACTGTGATTTCCTATTTTTGTGTGTATCCTAGATTCATTGGTCAATATTTCACTTAAAAAAATTGTTTATTTATGCATACAAGAACGGGGGTACAAGCCAGAGATGGGGGGTAAGGGAGGGGTGAGAGGATTCACCAGAGACAGAGTAGGGAACAGAACATGCAGATCTACTGAAATACATTGCTGAGAGGAGCAGCAGGCAAGACAGGAGAATTCTGCTGAGCCATGTGGGTCACCTCCCTGGCTGGGGTTTGAACTTGTGCTGTAGTGGCTGTAGATAGCCTCACAGTGCTGCATCTTAACCCCTTGCACCACCAGAGAGGCCTAGCATTGGTAGATATTTTAACAATTGTTTTTCTATTTTCACTAGTGTCTGTGATTTTCTCTTGTTGCAGTATCTTGTATTATTATCATGGTAATACTGACCCCATATAAAGAAGCAGAGATGTATCAACTCCTCTACTTTCCCAAAAGAGTTCATGGCATAATGACATTACTTATTTCTTTGAATACTAATAAAAATTCACCAGCAATGTCATCTGAGCTGTGAATCTTTTCTGTGGGTAAGTTTTTAGTCAATAATTCAATTTTTTGTAATTAATTTGTAAAAAGGTGTTCTTTTGTTTGTTTTTGAAGTAACACTGGTTTACAGCATTGCATGTTACTCAGAGACGTAGGATCACACTCTTCTGGGTGCATGTCCTCACACCACACTCACCGCTAAGGCAACACAGTCTTCCAGTGCAGACCATGTGTTCCCCCCACTGTTTTTCCTGCCCCATCTTGTAGCCTCAATCTCACAATTGGATTTCTCAGGGCTTGTCACTGTTATTTCTAGAGTTTTGGGTTTTTGGTTTATTTTTTGTTTTTGTTTTTTTCCCCTATAGGGCTTCTAGAGGTTTTTTGGATTGTATCTGGCCCTTTGTACTGTTTCTTTAAATTCCACACTAAGTCAAACCATCCAGTAGTTATCTTTCTCCTGATTTATTTTGCTTAGCATTATCCCCTTGAGTACTATCTACCTTGTCACAAATGGCAAATGCTTATCATTTTTTTAATAGCTAAGTAGTAGTCCACTAAATATTGACTGTTCTTGGGCACTTCTGTGTCTATAATTTGCCAAGAGACTTTCTAAGTCATCATCAGTGACTGAATCTTATTAAATACTTTTCTTTTCACACATTGAGATAATCATATGTTTCTTCTTTTTGTTAATGCAGTAAACTACACTGAATTTAAAACATGCAAAACTTGAAAATCTGGAATAAATACAATTTGACTATCTTTTTAATTACTCAAGTTATTTTTTTTTAAGATTTATTTATTTTATGCATACAGACCTGGGTACAGGCCAAAGGTGCAGGGGCAGTGAGAGGATTCACCAGAGACAGAGTGGGGAGCAGAATAGGCAGACTGAAAAAGTACATTACTGAGGAGAGCAGCAGGCAGGCCAGGAGAGGTCTGCCAAGCCAAGTGGATCATCTCCGGGGCAAGGATGAAACTCATGCTGAAGTGGCTTTAGCTTCTTATTGCTGTGCTTTAACCCACTGTGCCACCAGGGGGAGAATTGAGCTTCTCAGGCTTGTGGTGCTGTTTCCTCTTTGCTTCCATGCTGTTAGGTCTCTCAATCTCTAGGCCACTGTTTATGAACCAACAAATGCCTCAAGTCTAAGAGCTGGGCCAAATTAAAGGCTCATTTTGATGCTTTGCTTCTCACTGACATCTTGCTCTTTCACATTTTCACTGATGTGTTCACACAGATGTTGTTGTAATTTCATCAGCTTTATTCTAATTATTCTCAGTGGGAGCACTAATCTGAGGGAAGTCTGCCATATGTGCAGGGAGAGAATGTCTCAAGTCATCTACAGGTGCAAGCAAATTGTCATACCACTTAGAAAAATATCAGACATATTAAATTGACAAGTAAGTTAAGAATGACTCAATGGATTAAGCTACATCTATCTAAGAGTTTCTGACACTTTGAGGAATACCTAAGCTACACCTGAGAAGTCTAACTGAGGATCCCATTTTTGTAAGTGAGAAAAAAAAACAAAACATGTGATTATTAAGTCTTTATGCTTAGGTCTCTACAACAGATAAATTCAATTCTTATTTGACTCTGAAGAAAGAAGGACAAACTCATTTGATGAAGGCTAAAATCATGGCTATATGTTTGAAATTAAAAAGGTAAATTTGGGCTCTTTCTGGTGGCACAATGGATTAAAGCACCACATTATGAAGCTCTCTGAAACCACTGCAGCATGAATTCGATCCCACTAGGGAACTAACCCACATGGCGTGGCAGACCTCTCCTAACCCACCTGCTGCTCCCTTCAGCAGTGTATTTCAGTAAATCTGCCTGTTCTGCACCCCACTCTGTCTGTAGTGAATCGTCTCACCCACCACACCTCTGGCTGTACCCTAGTTCTGTAAGCATAAATAAATAAATCTTTAAAAAAAAAAAAAGGTAAATTTGGGATAAAGTAAATCAGTGTAACAACACACCTTGAAAGCTAACACAATAATTGTATAAACAGTTTCAGAAAGAGTTTACATCCATACAGTAATGATAAAAATATTAGTTATATCCCACTCGTAACTTGGCTCTAATATAACCTTGTCCTTCATCTGTGTTGATGTGCCATAAAAAACAACAGGCTGATTGGACTATGGCCTGGATTTATTTGTGGATTCATTGTTCTAAAAAGCAAATTCAAGTTTTCTTTTAACAGAACAACAATTTCTGAACATTCTTTATTCTGTCCCAATAGTTAAAATAATAATAAAAAGTTGATGTTTGTAAACACTAAAAAAGATAAAATTGTCATGTTTACTCATATGTTGAACATATACTTGCTTTGCTTATTGCCATGCACTTTAAACTGATTTTAAGAGCCACAAAAGAGGAATTTCTTTTATCTATATCTTTCTGCTAAAGCAGAAAAGAAACATATTAGAGATTAGCTAGATGCATTGTTTCCAGTTAAATTTTTCTTCATTGCTTAATATGTCACACTTTGTTTTATGTTTTTTAACCAAATACAGTCACAAGTATTGATCATTTCCAATGAACTTTGAGTTCTTAAGGCAAATAAGATTTCAACTTACAGTATGGATAAAATGTCTAACTTAGTAGAGAAAAAAAATGTGTCTCTAGGAGTCCTGTTAATAAAAACAGTGGCACTGGTAGCTGGGCTTGCAGGTGCCCTTGTTGAGAAATTACATCTCAAAAAAAGAGAATGTAATAAATTGCATTGTCTTTAGGGGATATTGCTCTAATAGACTTGGAAAAAGCTACTCAACTTAAAAACTGTTAAATCAAGCATATGTTGATTTTTTTCTAATACTATGAATCCCATCTTAGTTCTTCAAAATGGAGAGATAAAGGTCTATAAATTGACCAAAAATGAACTAAATTAATGGCTAATTTTACCTTCTGTTCCTTGGCACATCAGTGGGTTTCTAAGAAGCTCTAGTATTATTCCACCTATCAATATAAACCATGATGTCTGGGCTCCTAACTAAATTATCCTTATCTTAAGACCTATTTTCTTTAGGTTCAACTTTTTAAAACTTCTATAGTTATACCAGTGTTTTGTTTTCTGAGATAATAGCAATCAGATTTTTACTGTTTCCACATATTAACACCTTCAATAAACCCAGCAAATATGTTGGCACAACCATGGAATTTAAACTACTAATTGCATGGAGTGGGTGCAAACTATAATTTAGGAAGATGAGATTTTTGCTTTCTAATTAATTTCTTTTATTGGTCTGAGGCTGCACTCACACACACACACACACACACACACACAGAATATGAAGATTATTCATTCTAGTTTCCCAATATCTCCCAAGTGTCATACCTACTAAGTATTAGGAACACCATCATTTCTCAACAAGGGTGTTGCTACATTATGATATGACAGTTCTTCATTAAGCCAGAATTTCTTGGATGCATTGAGGGTTATTCAGCATTTCTGGCCTGCTCTCACTAAATGCCTGGGGCTGGCCGTCATTATGACAATCAAAACCCTCCTCCACACTTCCCCAAATATCCCCTGGGGGCCAGTTCACCCCCAGATGGAAACCTAAACCTCTGAGGAGAGCCAATTTTTAAAAAATATGTCTTTTATTATCCACTTATAATTACTTTTAGGTTACTCTTAAGTTATTACCAAACTTTCTTTAATTCCTCACCTCCTAAGTTATCTGGCCTAACATTTTGCTTTTACTTCACCACAAGTTCAATATAATTTCTAAAATGCAGGTTGAAATCTTTCCAAATCTTAGTTTTGACAAATGAAGTAGTTATAAGTGGTAACTGAATGGCAAACAGCAAATATAAACAGCTTTGTGACTCAGTTACATATATTTCCTCAGAAAAAAGATACACTGAAGATATTTGAGAAACTGAATTCCAAACCAAATCAGTTTCCCTGTTTAGTAAGTCCTGAATGGTTCAACAAAACAAAGAAAACCCTAGAACTTCTCTAGTCTTAAACACCGGTCCTAAAGATAAACAATATGAATAAAGACAATAGGAATGATAGAAGAAAACATTACCAAGTTAGATTCGACAAGAAGATGACATTTTAAGTAGTGATGACAAAATACCACACAATGCTTTGCTTTTTCTACATGTAAATAAAATCTGCATTAATGTTACACAGATCTTGTCAACTTGACAATCACATATTACAAAAGATATCATGTATTAACATACTATATATAAATTAGTCTATAACCCTGAAATACTGTCTTAGTAAACTTTCATCTAGAAATCTTTTGCTTAAACCAGCTATTTCAGGAAATGAAAACTTCACAATAAAAGAAAGAGTAGTAAAAATGCAGAAATTTACCATTTATCTGTGACTTGAAAAAATATCAACCCAGTACACAGCAAAACCCAGAATAAGTAATTGCAAATTCCTGATTATAGACTCTTGTCAGAATCTCAGTATATACTGAGATGTTTAGGTCAAAAGCATTTCCACTTTTTCAGAATAAAATTAAATAAATGATAAGTTGACAAAGCAAAATGAAAAGAGGCTCACATGTATTTGGAGGAGATATTTATATAATCTAAAACTTAAAATGTCTTCATTTTAATTTTTATTTAAAAAAGTGGCAATGCATTTAGAGGCTCCACTATACTGTTTCGCTTTTTCATTCCACAATTTTTTAAAATAAAAATCATACATAAACAAAATTTTAGAAATTTTGAATTCAGAGAAAGACACTAGAGTTGTATCGAACCCTTAAAATCTATTTTGCAACTAAAATTCTCAAATGGTAAAAACAGTAGCTTTCATTTTTACTTGTTTTTTTAAATTGAGGCAGCATTGGTTGACAGCACAGTTTATGATTCCGAGGAACAGGAACACACCCTTCAGGTTTATGTTAATACACCACACCTACCCCCAAGTCACCCAGAGTCCTCCACCCCGACCACTGTGCATGCTCCCCACTTTGCTTTCTCCCCACCCCCTCTTTAGGCAGCCTCACGTACAGTCATATTTCTAGGGCTTAAATAGATTTTAAGTTTTTTAATGGTCTCTGAGCAAGAAAAAAATATTAACATCTTATATTTCATTTTTTAAATAGTAATATCACTACAGTAAAAATGGGTTTTCCTGCTTTCGAAACACTCTTCAAATTCTGTTTTTGACAGACTTTTGATATAAACAGAAATTTAATAAAAAACATCCCACTGAATGAAGCATTACTAACTGCTATAATGAATCAGACACATTATTTAGGGATAAAAAAGTCTATTAAAAGTAAAAATATAGGCCCTCCCTGGTGGCGCAGCGGGTTAAAGCACAGCACCAAGAAGCTAAAGCCACTTCCGCATGAGTTCGATTCCCGCCTGCCCCGGAGGTGACCACATGGCTGGCAGACCTCTCCTGACCCGCCCACTGCTCCCCTCAGCAGTGGACTTGTCAGTCTGCCTGTTCTGTTCCCCACTCTGTCTCTGGTGAATCCTCTTGCCGCCCCTGAGCCTCTAGCCTGTACCCCAGTTCTGTATGCACAAATAAATAAATCTTAAAAAAAAAAAAGTAAAAAATATATAATATTCTATTAATATATGTTAGGTGAGCAAGCAATTTCTATTTTTTACTTTGTTTTCTCCCTCTCTCCATTCCTTCTTTCAGTCCTTCTTTATGTCTTTTTTAATCCTTTCTTCCTTTTAAAATCCACTCCCTAAAGTATATTTCACAAAACTAGAATAGAAGAACTTAGGTGGTCAAGCAGGATGAAGAAAGTACAAACAGAAATAAAGATGTAAGAAGCAGTTTATAAAGTTTACAGTCATACTGCAAAGGGCTATAGAAGCAGCTTGAAGTAATTAACAATGTAAGAAAATAAAATAAAAACTAGTAAGACCTCTTTTAAAAATAAAATTAAACTAAAATGGAGCAGAAACTCACATTTGCACTGTGATTGCAGAGTAGGCAGGAACCCATCACCTGAAGTTTACCTGTGGGTTTCATGTTCTGCTTCCCGCAGCATTCATCCCCAGGACGAGGCTTCTCTTCCACTCTCTTGGACAACTTCCAGCCACACAGGACCAGCAGTGTGTTGGCTTTTTCTGAGATAGTTAAAAATAATAATTTTCAGAAGTACGTATGTGTGTTAATAAGGCCTTTATAACTCACTTGCCAAAACTGGGATGAAATTCATCTTTGTGTGTATTTCCATTTTTTGGGGTAATCGCAAAAAATGTGATTTCAAGTAAATTCAGATTATTAGATATTTTATTTTTCTTGTACTGTGTCCCACTTGGTCATGATGGAAGTTCAAATGTTACTGCTATTTGGAATAACTCTGAAAGAAAAACCTCAACATACTGAAAAAGTTAATTAACTAGGTAATATGTCTGAACATCCAGAGTTGTTTACATATAAGATTATGTATAAAATTTATATATGTTAGCTTTACCCACTATCTGAAAAACATTCCTTTGAATAGTGATTTTCTATGTACTTGACTCTTCACCCATGGAACAAGAGGTCAGATTACCTGTTTTATTTATTTTTTTATTATTTATTTATATATACTTTACATCATTGTTCATTTTTGTACAATGTTTGCTTTCTCCTCTCAGGTGTAGTCTCTATAAAATTCCCATCATGATTCACCAGTACACCATCACCCTTATGTTCTTCCCTCCCATGCTCTGATCCCTCTTCCACTACCTATTTTAAAGTCTTTTTGGCTTAAGCACTTTCACCTTAGCTGTAACAGAAGAAAATTCCTGCAACATGAAATGATGGGGTATATAAATTTGTCTTTGTAAGTGGGTTGGACTGAAGCAAAATGACCAAGGTAGGAAAACAGCAGTGGAGCAGAAGGTTATCTTATGGCAGTGGCTCCCACATTGTCTATAGAAAGGATGACTGTCCTCGTGGTGACCAGTAGGACAAATGTGCTCCTACTTTTCAGGCCAAGAGTCCTACTGTTTCACTTGAGAAAGATAAATCAAAAATTCAAAGAAGTTGGCTGCAAGATGTTTGCTGTTTTGTTTTTTTTTTAAGTCTGTATACACCTTTCAATACTGAACAATACTGATTCCTTTTAAGAATATTTCATTTTCTCAAACTTCTTCAAACAAGAGATGAACTCCATATTTGCCCTTCCACAGTTTCTTATTTTATCTATCATCACATCATTCCTCCCAACTCTCTCTATAGGTTCCCCTCCTGGGCTTTTCAGTTTCTTCTCTCTAAACTTTTTCAGGACTGCCAAAGCTCATGTGATGGCATCTGAAAGTACAACCTACAAAGGTCTGAATTTCTAAGAAAACTTCCTTAATTTTCTCCTTTATCATAAAAACTTGTGTCTCTTTATGATTCTAGATTCAAGCTTAATCTTAACCAAGTCTGCAGACGTGTTCACTGGCGGTGAATGGGCCAGTAACATTCTTGTGTTTTAGCAGAGGTCATCTAGAGTCATAACACATAAACTCAAATATAAGATGAGGTTATATTCCTCTAGTATCATGATACAAACACTTGGCATTGGTCTCTGCATTGCCCAACTTGCAACACAGACAGTTCTTGTGTCTACCTCCATCTCTGGCATGAATATGAAACACCTGCATTTTCTGATGTATGGTTGTGAAGTTATGGGGTAGTGGCTTAGCAAAATCATTCATAGCAACAAAAGGCAGACTATTCATTTCCTTTTTATAATATGAACCAGAATCAAGTCAATTGGAAGCCAATTTTGAATCTAAGGCAGATAATGTTCCCTGTATCCTGCTGTTATTTTTCTACCCAGCATGTGCTCAGTAAAGATAAGTCCTGTGAATAATTATCTAACTGCATAAACTATTAGGCCAATTTCCAATAAGGTAGCACAGCTGTGGAAGGAAACAGACAATAGAGAAATATCAGTTCTAAGAGCTTTTCACGACACCTATACCCATTATGAATAGTGGAGTATAAGACGGGACCAGAGTGGATTGGTCCCAACTTTCCACAAAAGGCATGAAACAAGGAATATGGAGGTTAGCCAATGAAGTCATCTGAAAAGAGTCAAGTAAATTGTTCCAGGCTCTGTATATTATATTGTCTATATTTTGGGAAGGGATGTTACCAAGTTGTTACAGTTAACTTTAGGTAAAGCCAAAGTATAAGTTAAGGATGATGATTTGGGAACACAAATGCTCAAGTTCTTTATCGGGAAGTGATTATGGAAGTTTAAACCAAACCAACTTCTTGGCTCATGTACAATTCTGGCCTAGAACTGGCTGGTCAGGTTATATCCTCCTGCCTATATTACCACATCCAATCAAACTGTGATGTTTTATTTATTTAATTAATGGATTTATTCTCATTAGGCTGACTGCCACAGTCGGAGATTTCTCAGCCTGCCAAAAGGATGCATCTGGTCTCTGCCTTTGTCCTTGAGGCTAGCTTTTGCTTTCTCTAATTTTTTAAAAGTTGTCTTGAAATCCTACATAAAATTATACATGAATATTCCCATGGTTTACGTCCCTAAGGTCAAATTTAATTTAATAAAATTCCTTTCTGGGAGTCAAAATCAGGATATTTTTGAAAGAGCTAGATACTTTCTTGTAACTAGTTCAAAAGAGGTAAGACTTCTCACTGGGAGAAGGCTCCCTATAGCACTCTACTTAACATTCATACATTGAGAATAAGACAAACATTCATGCTTTCTCTCAGATGATAAGTTTGTAAGCTGCACACTTGTGGTGCCTGAACACTGTCCTGTCTTAGAACAGATATGTATCTATCTGCAAAAAAAGAACACAAAAAAGACCACGGAAGATAGGGCATATTTGTTCAGAGAGAAGAGTGAATAAGAGGTGAAGACAGCCTAAGAAAATTTCATTGTTTCTTATGGTGATAAGTGAAAAGAAATATTGTAAAGACCAAATACATCAAGCATATATGTACACGCAATGCACTGAGGAGTATACCATCAGTTTCTGCTCTGGTTTATAGTATGTCAACATGAGTCTTGACTGAAGTTAAAGGTCTAAATTGTGCAAGTATCTATTCTTATAACTTAATGTCAACAATTTCTGAATATGAAAGATTTGAGGAAACCATAGCTCAAGGAATTTTAATACAACAAACAAGACTCAGGCCAACAAAATCTAGTTTCTCTGTCTTGCTTTTATTAAGACAAATTGAATGTCTACCTACCATCCAAGGTATATCAAGCTAGACCAACTGAACCACTTGAGAAAACTTATTCTGATACACAGCATATGTTTATAACTTCTTTTTGTCAGAGAACAGCTTTTATTGAGTTTTTGCATTTTCAGAAAAAGAGATTACAAATTTTCTGAGGATGCTCCAGCAAAGCACTTTCATTTAGGCATGGACAATGCTTGGGAATCAGAAAGTTTGGCTCCTGTTTAACCTCTAAGATTTAAGTAATCTTATAGAAGATTGTTTACCCCCTGGCTTCAGCTGTCATATCTGTAGAATGTAAAGACTGACATGAAATTATTCTAAGGTCATTTCCAGTGCCAAAAATTCTGGAAATCTATGCATCTCCCTGATAGCTCAGATAAAGAAAAGCTCATAAAAACCACATCCTAGTACACATTCGGTTGATTATAAGTAATAAAAAAAGTTATTATACCATGGCTTGAATAGTGGGAAAAAATTGTATTTATGAACACCTGGGTATCTTAAACTCATCCCAATGAAGAACCAGGTTGTAAATGGAATTTGCAATTATGTGTCTTAGCGAATACATATATAGTTAGAACTTTCCTTCAAGGCCTATAAAGTATGTGTCAATGTATCATCACACAACTGGAGAAGTTGCAGAGAAATGAAAGTTCTCTTCACCAAAATAGCACAAGAATTCTGGAAAACATAAACAAAATGCAGTAATATTGATAGGGTTCTGATTTTTAAAACCTCAGTAGCAAAGAGATGCTAAAGTAAAATGTCATTATAGGCAAGTAAGTCCATGAAATATAAAACATGTTGGCTTGACTTGCCTTTCCCAGAAACAAGCTCTGTGAGGTAAGGCAAATCCCTTTGCCTCCTTGCGATCAAACTTTTTGTTTATAGAAGAGATAGGAATTCATGCCTTTTCACTTTCAGTTTAGAGTCTTATGACTCCATAAAATAATTAAAATTCAGTCAATAACAAATTAATAATGTAAATGAAGTTGTACAGTACATATTTTAAATCCTCTAGATTATAAATTGCTACGAAGACACTAACTTAGAGAAATTACTTAGGAGTTAATAAAAAATCAGCCACACAACTTTGAACATGAAAGAAACATTAGCAATTAACACTGCTGCAAGCCAGACAGGTAGCTAGAATGGAAATTCTAGATCTTCAAAAACCCAGTCCAGGTAGTGTGATTCTTTTTTAAGGCCAATTGAGTTAGTTTTTCCAAAAAGAATCAATGTCAAATATTTCATGAACACATTGTACTTCTAAACACTTTCAGGCCAAGCAAAACTGGAATAGCTACCAACTTCATTGATTAAATTGAATCAAATTGCTTTAATAGTAATGAGTATTATTCATTATCGTGATAGTTGTCACCAAGATGGCCACCTTTATTTCTTTTCTGCCTGTAACACATGCCACATGCCACAACCTCTTCACAGGTGGCTCTTCTATTCCTCCACACCCTGAAATACAGCCCTGCCTGTCACACTGTCATAGCCTTGAACAAAAAAGTAGAGCAACAATGATACTAGGTCAGTTCTAGTCCTGAACTTTAGAAAGATGTCAATTTTTGTCTTGGTTTCTTAGAGTCTAAACAGTCATCTATAATGTTCAGCTTCGTTGTTGATGAGGAACTGAGAGGAAAGGAGCCCAGCTAGCCATTCCTACACTGGCACAGGCTATGACAAAGCCATCATCTCGAATTGTCCAGAATAAGTCAATTTCTAGCTAAATATCACTGACCACAGTCAGTGATAAAATGCACAGAAGAAACACACAGTTGAATCCCACTCAAATGTGTGACGGATGAAACCTGTAGATATAATAAAAGGCTATTGTTTTAGGCTACTTAGGTTTAGGATAGTTGACCTGTAGCAATAAATAAATGAAGTAATCCCTATTTAAAAAGTGTATCATTCCATATGTTCCATAAATGAAACTCTTCTTCTACTCATCCCAAACAAGTTCAAGTTAGAAAGATTTAATAGTGTTGACCGATTTCAAACTTTGCTTCATAAAGAGTCTGCCCAGAAAGTCATTAAGAAAAGCTACAGTTAACTTCATTTTACAGAAAGTTCATTTTAATGGGGTTAATTGTATCTAAGCTACAGTATCAATTTATTTCCTTACAAATGTAGCCTTACCTTTATAGAATATTCCACTGAAGAAGGAAAATTTCTCTAATGCAGGCATATGTATTTGGCAAAAATCAACATGAGATTGAGTGTCAATCATAGACTGAAAACTAGTATCTCATTTCTTTCCCTCTTATTAATCCCTGATTTACAATATCTATTTTCACTTCAAACAGCTCATTCATTTTTGTATGGATTCTTTCAAAAACCTTTATTGTAACTCCTTCTGACATCCTATCAAAATCCTAAGTATTAGTGAAGAAGCTATGATGACTAAGAGATAGAAAAATACCTTAAGGGAAATACATTCTATTAAGGAAGACTCGCATATTAATAAGCAGGGCCCAAAGGGTATAGTAAGTACGGAAATAGAAGGAAGTACAAAGGAGTACTTAAAGATGAGCAACAGTGTTGACAAATGTAAGAAAACTTATTACGGGGAAAGTGAAATTGGATCTTAAAAGAAAAATTTTTCAGACCAAGAAATGGCAGAGAATATTCCAGACAGATAAAATGACATTTTATAAAGCCTGACAAAAATGACATCTTTCATTGTGGATATAGCAGAGGATTGATGGGAGAGGACAGGAAAATATCCAGGGATAAATAATGGATCATATTAGGGATAAGGTTGAGGCATAGGATGAAGAACTCTTATGTCACGAACTTGCAGAAAATTGTTTTTGACCATTGCTCCCTACGGGGTCTACGTAATAGGTTGTTTTCTTTCCACCATCCACAGATGATTAGATCAGAAGTAAATAAATACATGTCTGGCTCAGAGTTCCTCCATACATTGGCTTGATTATGACCAAAAAAAATTTCTGTCTCAGACATTTGCTGTAAGAGATATGGTTGGTGTACATAGTACTGTATACTGTATACTGAATCTAATAGTGATGTAGAGGTGGGTTAACTCCAGATGACAAACAAGTTGATTCTATAGAGCAATAGAAGCGCTCAGACCTTGTAGAGACCATCGATAAGAAAAGGGAGTTGTCATTCTGAGAAAGGCAGAAATGAAAGGATAAGCAGACTAAAAGAGAATAACAGCAACTATGATAAGAGCCATGGGAAGATCTTATTTGAGAGTATAACATTAGATAATTAGGTCAAATAAAGTAGAAACACCAGTCAAATAAAAACTTGGTTTTGTTCATTGGATTGAAAAAAGGCAGCTTCAGGGGACATGGGGACAGAGCCTAGATTCAGTGGTGCTGAATCTACAAGGGGTGCCTGTGAAATAAGGCAAATGAGGTATTATGGAGACTTATGACTTATCCTATCAACTGATGATGGATGGCCGGAAGGGGGGTCAGGGGAGCATGTGCAGGGAGATGGAGGAACTCCAAACTTGTTCATTCCAAATGGCTGGTTTAATAGTATTAAGGCCTGTTAACCTGTCCACTATGGGTAGAAAATAAGTAAAATTTTTCAGGAAAAATGCTCTTCGCTTTCAGCATAGCAATAGAACCCTTTACTTATTTTCATACCCTTCTCTATGTATGTTATAGTAATATGATCTTCCCTTTCCTTCACTAAGTTTCTCCTAATTTAAAGAGGGATAGAATTCTACATTCTTCTGAGATTTGTTCCCTTCTTTTTACTATGGTCACAACTAATGCCAATGTCCCATCGACTTCACCTATGTACAACCCTGTAAGTAACCACTGTAGTCCGACAAGTGTTCATAAATTGGAAGATTAAATGCAGGACCCAAACAAATTTATCTTTTAGAGAAACTTGTATAACCTGTATCCACAGAGAGATGAATGAAGTAAGCTAGATTTTACACAGTGCTATTTTCTATTACTGGGATTCTTAGAATGTAAATATGTTCCATATAGGTCCAATCATAAAGATTGAAAACACCAAGACTAATGTTTGTTGGCAAATTAACTGATGTTTTATCCACAGCAGTCCTTTGTTTCTCTTCTATTTATTGATATTTTCCCAACAAAGAGAGGTAGCAAGAGTAGCTGTCACAATAGCCTTTAGAAATATCAATTATTTCTAAGAGGATCCACATGCCATATGAGAACCACTGCATGTCCTTATTGTCCCTCCAAGGACATGGGCCTAAAATTTTTCAGGAAAAATGCTCTTGCTTTTAGCATAACAGTAGAAATCTTTACTTATTTTCTACCCTACTCTTTTTCATTTGAGGGAGAAATGAGGAGAAAAATAAATTGATGAAAAAAGGAAAAAAAAATGCGACCAGCCAAAGACTGTTCTCTGAAGAAAATTCAAAGTTTTACTTATTTATTGCTGTTGAAACTTAAAACAGTAGGGCTGCTTGCCCTGACTGATAAATTCAACAAATATATCAAATCTGATTGTCCTTTGTTTACCACCAGGGTGCACCAATGCACACACTATTCCCAACCCCTAACTACATCAGGGTTTGTTAATTCATTAATTAGGCTCAAGTCATTTTTGTTTAAGTATGGGTGGGTGGGGGGATGAGTGGAACTCTGAGGCTCTGTTTAACATAGCCCAATTCTCAAATCGTCTAAAATTTTAATTTATTATGTCTATGGATTGTTCTACAGCACATATTTTTAATGCAAATCAACTCAGCAATTGGCAATTGGGGAATGGTGTTAGCAAAACACAGAAAACGAATTGGACCAAAGTCAGAGTGTTGAATTCATCATTTGAAGTGATCAAGGCTGAGTTTCATCAGACGTAAATAAAACAAAACTTTAATGACATTTGAAGAAAACTGAAAAAAAAAATGCTGAAAAGTCATTAAATGGTTTCCTTTAGTGGAAGAAAATGGCTGAGTAGTAGTATTAAGGCCTGTTAACCTGTTCACTATGATAAACTACGTGAAGAAATTGTTAAAGCAGATTAAGGATTTGGCAAGACATTTCCCTGTGTTTAAAAAAAATGGTAAAAACAACAAAAGAACAAGCATCTGAATCATATCTTTTACTAGCGACCATTGTTAAAGACCTATATTTGCACTGGTGTTCAGAGGAAGTTTGATTCAAGGGTTTGTGGTATTAAAGGCAGATTCACTCAGTTTTGGAGAGTAAAGATCAAAGAACATTTAAGTCTTTAGGATTCTTAATATTTTTGTTAATGTCTTAGTTAAAAAGTACCAGAGATTTTGAGGGAGTTGCTCCCAATCCTATTTTTTTCTCCATGCATGCTGTTACATTTAGTCTGTAATTTTGTGAAAAGTGAGAAATAAATACATTCGTGGTATAGCAAAAACACCTGTGCCTAATGTTTTTCTTAAGTGACATTTGCGTATGACTTTTAAAATGCCAGATAATTTCCTTAACATTGTACATGTATTATCTCACTTAATTCTCACAACTTAACAAAGTCAGTTTTTTTTTTCAAACACCTTATCTTTACAAATGAGGAAACTGAGATCCAAAAAGAACAAATAGAGAGAAGAGTGTTTTCCAGGGATATGTATCTACATAGGGTAGAGTCCTAGTCTTTAAGTTACACTCACTGGTAGGTTATAAGGTGAATTTGCTGGGAAATAAGATTGTTAGAAACAGGCTGTCATGTGGAAGGCAGATCAGCTCATTTGATGAAAAATGACTTTCAGTCTTTGCCAAATACGCTAATATGTATGACTAATTTCCTTTTTTAACTCAATAAGGCACCTTTTTTCAAGCTTTTTATCAACTGTCATCAGGTATTTCATATGTAGCAATGAGAGCACAGAGAATTACAGTTATGGCACATGTTCATTTCACTAAAACAGGTGATTCCGGTTGAAGAACATTAATTGCAACTTCCCATTTATTTTTTCCTTCTTACCCTTCTTCATTTTTTGATGAGATGAAATTAGTTCAGTACAAAATCAGACCAGGCAAGATATATGAAGTCCCCGTAAATTTGCTATATACAGACTTCTGAAAGACTTAGTAGCTTACTTCTCTATATATGAAATCGTTGCCCATAGAGACATTCTCTCAAAAATTAATTTAAAGGGAGCAAATGCAATTTTAATGATAAGCAGGCATTATACAAATGTTGAAGGCATGGACTTCAGGTACTAACAAAGTATAGTAAGTGGTATCATCAGCTGCCTTTCTACACATCTGAAGATTAACAAAATTCACTCTGGGGGGCCCTCCCTGGTGGTGCAGCAGTTTAAAGCACAGCACTAAGCTAAAGCCACTTCAGCATGAGTTCCATCCCCACCCAGGAGATGATCCACATTGTGGAGCAGACCTCTCCTGACCCGCCCGCCCCGCTGCTCCCCTCAGCAGTGTACTTTGTTATTCAGACTGTTTGCTCCCTACTGTGTCTCTGGTGAATCCTCTCACCTGTGCCTCTGGCCTGCACCCCAGTTCTGTATGCATAAATAAATACATCTTTAAAAAAGAAATTCACTCTGGCTTTCGATGAGCCACTGATGTGCCAAAGCTCTACAGGAGCTTTTTGTATCACCAGTGAATTGTATTACAGAGTTCTAAAAGAAAATTCCACCACTGAATACATAACATTTGAAATTTCACAATGAGTAGAAAATTATAAAATTGGAGGACATGATGCCTATATATTTATATTGCCCTTTAAAATTCTTCTTTCCATTCTTTTGTAACAAAAATGTGATTCTGTATATTTTCCCCAAATTCTTATCTTGGTGCCAACTACCTGAGGCTTAGTTACTAGTTCCAATTTTTGAGAACGAATTTGGATTAAAACATTCCCATAGATGCCTATTAGAATAATCTGAAGTGCTTGGTTTACAAATTATTGATTTTCAAACTAAGACCTATTTGCTAAGTTAGAATATTAGGATGCAGGAGATCTATGTTTCTACATTTTAACAAGATCTCCATAGCATTTACATATACTAAGGGTTAGTGTATGTAAAATTTAGGGTTAAATCACTGAGTTAGAAAAATCACCAGGCTCTCCAGCTGGTGCAGCAGGTTGGAGTGCAGCACTGCACAACTAGCCATGGCTGCTTCAGTGAGAGTTTGATTCCCACCCCGCAGGTGACCCACATGGCACAGCAGACCTCTGCTGACCCACCTCCGTTCAGCAGTGTACTTCGTCAGTCAGCCTGTTCTGATCCCCACTGTCTCTGGTGAATTCTCTCACAGCTCCTATCCCTCTAGCCTGTACCCCAGTTCTGTACGCATAAATAAAATCTTTGAAAAGGAAAAAAAAAAGAAAAATTGGCGAATTCTCAACAGGTATGGCTACTGTATCCAGGACAAATAGCTATTGATTGAATAATTGATTGCTATAAATTGAGTTTTCTATGACAGATGGGACAGACTTTATTTCTTCATCCAAACAGGATCAAGAAAGTTAAACAATCTAGGCCCTCCCTGGTGGCACAGCGGGTTAAAGCACAGCACAAAGAAGCTTAAACCACTTCCGCATGAGTTCGATCCCCACCTGCCCCGGAGGTGACCACATGGCGTGGCCGATCTCTCCTGACCAGCCCACTGCTCCCGTCAGCAGTGTACTTCGTCGATCTGCCTGTTCTGCTCCCTGCTCTGTGAATCCTCTCACCCTCCATATCTCTGGCCTGTACCCCAGTTCTGTACGAATAAATTAAAAAATCTTTAAAAAAAAAAAAAGAAGTTAAATTTATTTAGCCAATCTCAGATATCCTTGTGTAGAAAGAACTTAAGACAATCACCACGATCAAGATCATAAAAAAGATAATAGGTTTAGCCTAAAAATATTCACTGAAAATATTGACACATCCAAATCACTTTAGGACCTCTGTGTTGCTAAATTAAGAGACTCTTTAGTATTTAACTTGCTTCACTTAGAAGCCTTTTGACATGGTTGATTACTTCTTCTAGAAATAAGCTCTTCCCTTGGCTTCTGTGATCCTACATTGCACGAATGAAAGAAATGCTTCGGTTGTAGTAAGTAAGCCCCCAAATCTTAATGAGTTAACACAAAAGAATCTTGTTTCTTACTCATGTGAAGATGAATTATGTTTTCTCCCAGGGAATGAGGAAGGTTTTTGACTTCCTTTAAGCATAGACATGAAACGATTAGCTGGAGACAAGAGAGTGTTTATGGGAGTTTTAATACATCAACTTTGAGAGTGTCTTCCATTGCTTCTGCTCCCATTCCATTAGTTAGAGCTCAATATTAAAGCATTATCACACTACCTGGAGAGCTAGGAAAAACAGTTTAGAGAGAATAGGAAGCAGACTGGTGCTCAGCTAATATTCTTTGTCAAACAATCGCTACTCTTTTTCCTGCCTCTCTGCATGCTTTCTCAGATGCATCTGTGGCTCTTTGTTCTCTATCCAATCCAAGAATGTCGATGTTCCTCGTGATTCTGTTCAGTCTGATGCATTTTGACTCCAAGCTTTCCTTAGTCAATCTCTTCTTTCAAATGGCTTTAATGTATATATCCAGCCCAGGAAACGGCCAAAGCAAAGTCTAATAGCTTTTGATGCCTTACCCTTCAGTGTTTCAAATCTCAAATGTGAAAAGGTTAATGTGTTATTTCCATCCTGAATCTTCTCTTCTTCCAGTCTTCCCCAACACAGAATGACACTAATCTCCATCCAGTTTCCTAAATCAGACACCTTGGAAGGCTCCCAGACTCTTCAAGATTTCCCCCTTATCATACAATCAATCAAGTTCTCATGATTCTGCTGTCAATTACCTCTTAATTATTTCTCTCCATATCCAATATTTTAAAAAATCCAACATCTCTTCCTCTTATTAGTTTCTACTTGCAGTTTCACGCTCTTCAACCTACTCTTCACATGCTACCAAAATCATTTCTATAAAACCAAATTATAGTAAGATTTGCCTCTGCTTTGTCTTTCAATGGCTTCTCTATATTTACTCTACTATCTACATTATATATGTTTGGTAAAGATGTTTATTTACTCTACTATCTACAGTCTCCATAAAACTGGTGGCTACCCCTGCTATATTTACTACTGAAGTGCTAATATTCTTAGCAGAAATTTGTTGATGAATGAAAATTAAATTTATAAAGTGAGAAATTACTCAACCTGGTGTTGTCATATCTCTGCATAATCTGTGAGATGATTTCTTACATGTCACAGATAAATTCTCTGTGAAAAAATTTCCTAGAAGAACTACTTTTGATGGTGTCTCATATACCACTTCTGATCCTTTCTCTGATGGGAAGAAAAGGACTGGTTTTTGTTCACACACACTTATTCATTTCCAGTATGATCAACCTCAACTAACTTCCAAGCCAAGGAGTGATTTCCATAACTCCTACCAAAAGAAAGCAAAATCAGGCACAGGCCCTTCCTGGTGGCACAACAGGTTAAAGCGCAGCACTAAGAAGCTAAGCCACTTCAGCATGAGCTCGATCCCCGCCCCAGAGGTGACCTGCATGGCTCAGCAGACCTCTCCTGACCCACAGCAGTGTACTTTGCTCCCCTCAGCAGTGTACTTTGTCAGTCGGCCTGTTCTGCTTCCCACTCTGTCTCTGGTGAATCCTCTCACCGCCTCTGCACCTCTAGCCTATACCCCAATCTGTATGCATAAATAAATAAATAAATAAATCTTTAAAAAAAATCAGACACACATCCATGTATTGTTTTTCTACCTCTTTTAGCCTTTCTAAACTATAAATTACTTGACAACAGCTGGACAAGAGAGAAGGGAAAGCTATTATACTTGAAAAAGGAGGAATGGACATAAAGACAAATTCAATGCTACTAAATTTTGTCATCTACAAAGCTAAAGCATTTTTTTGTTACTCAGAATTGGTAATTATAGTACTAACAATACTAGTTAGTGATTCCTTGCTTCTCAGTCCCAGTTCTAAAGAGAGAAGCCCCAAGTAATTCCCCTAATACTATACTTTTTCTATTTCCACTGTTCCCAGGAACACTACCTAAAAGTTTCCTACCTTTTTATCTCCATCTCAGATCTGAGACACAGAATCTATTGCAGACTGAAAATTTAGTCTCAGATATGAATTTGCTTTTACTCTATTATTCACTGATTTCTGAGATCTCTGCATGGTGCATTTGTGAGGTTGAATGGTGTATTCAATGAAAGTGGTAAGGGATTAAGATTGGATTTGGGGATGGAGGTAGAAATGGAATGAGTCAGAGGAATGAGGACACCTGGAATTGTTAGTTTTGGTTACATAGAATTATTTAACTTTCTTGGTGGTCTGAGTTATTCAATGAGAAGAAACCTCCCCTGCTTCTGCCCTATGAAGAGCTTTGCAGCTATTTCTTTAATTATATTTTTTGTTTTGCCCGGTATTACTAGATTACTATTTTTTATAAGTAGTTTTTCACTCAAAAATCTAGACATTATCTCACTATTCTTGTAGAATCTTTAGTTCAGCATCTTAGATGCCGTAACAGTTTAACACCCATGAACTGTTTTTCAGTTAAGCTCCATAAAAATAGCTATCTCGCTAGTTATACCTTAGTTTATTCCCCAGTCTGGTCTTCATATGTAGCTTTCTTTTGTATCTAACCTGATTTTAAGATATCATCAAAACCACTTTTCACCCTGGTTAAACATAATAACTTCTCTTTTATACACTTTTGTTCACTGGCATGTCTGAACATAATAGTCCCTGATAAAATATGAAGCTAATTTCTTGTTAAAGTTGAGAATGTAGCATATTCCAGAGACTATGCAAAAGGCTCTACATGACTTCTTGAAATACTTACTGAATTTTGAAAAAATACTTACACAATGTGCTTTATTATGTTACCATGTTTTCTTTGAAAATTTGTAATCCATTTAAAGACTAATCATTCTCTTTTGTAATAATAATAACTAATTAATAATCAAAAGCCATTCCTTACACTCATCATATAACAGGATGCAAGTGCATAGGAAGTCAGTTTTTAAGCCCTGAGTACTAATGATGAAAACAGGAGACAGTCTCATGCCATCCTATTGAATATTCTTTGACATTTCAATTAGCATGCTCTGTTTTCACTACTGTTGTAGTTACCTTTAGTTTATCATGAAGGAGTGAGATAGTTTCCCACTCATCAAATGGAGAGAAGTCAAAAGACCAAGAACTACAACAACCTGAGAAAGAATAACCATTAAATAAACATACAAAGCTTGGAGAGGAGAATGAAGATGGAAATTTAAATTTTCATGTAAAACAATAGACTACCTGTAGGTATGAGCAGGTGTCTCTCTGTTAATAACACAGAATTAGCAAGAAGGACTTAGAAACTCATTTCATTCAGCATTTACTGAGCTCCCATTGTATGCAGTTTGGCACCTTGCTATAATTCCTTCCCTGGAGTGTCCCAGTGGGGGATATGGATGAATACAAACATGACATCACAACCTAAGGTAAGTGCTAATCTCTATATGGACAGAAGGTGCCAATCTGATTCTAGAAACTGGAACCAATGTCCAAAAGTTAAGCCATTTCTTTCCCGGGGCTTTGAAAAGGTTACTTCGGGATATTTCATAGAGGGAAACATATCCTCATGTTGCTATACTGAGTTATGTTTTCCAAATAATCTGCTTAAGAAATTTTGTATTTAAGCAGAAGACTACCTGAAGGAAGTGTAACTATTCTCTTATTGACAGGAGGCTTACCAAAATCATCTAACATGAACACAACTTTATTAACCCACCAAAGTAATCACAGTCAGTTATGTTCTTATGAGAATGAGGCTTCTATTTTCTGCAATTACTTATATAATGTGGTAAAAATCACCCCACACATCTCTCCAATGTATTTATACTATAACAAGTTTCTGCAGACCTAAGTTGTCACAGCTTCTGTGCGCAAGAAGGGAGCAGGTAAGGGAAAGGCCTGGGGGGTGTCAACGTGAGGTCACTGATTTCAAGATGCCAGTACCTGAGAGGAGGGAAGGGTACAAATATGGAATTTACATGGGTTTATTTTTGTTACCTTCTATAATTTAAAAAAATTCTTTGAGTAAGAGAGGAGATGGTAAAAGAGGATAATGTGGTTGTTGGCAGAGTAGCCATATTGTTGCTTTTGAGACTGTGCTTCAAAAATCATTAGTCTGTTCACCTAAGATTCAGTAGAACAGAGGCTTTGAATGCATATGGAAAGCTACCAACTTGGTTCTGCCACTTGGCAGTATTTATCACAAAAATGCATGGTCCGTCATCAACTACTTTGGAACCCACACACAGTCATGTCTCCAGTTTCTGCATTCTGCATATACAAAGGAAGCAACAGCACAGGAATGGCATTCATAATTGGAATTGTTTTTGTAAAGATGCACTGGTCTCTCTTGGCTTTGATTTCTTGGGTGAACAGGGAAAGAGTAAATAATTTTAGCATTTAAATGTTAATGATCAAAGTCACAGTTCTCTTTTCCTGTATTAGTTCTTTCTAAAATGCAGTGTTACCTAATCAGCAGAGCCTACTAAACTTTTTTCATAAAATCCCAGTTAGTCCCACTGGACCATTTAGCAGGAAATAAACCACCAAAAGGTGTGGGAAGGAGTCAGGCTGTAGGTGGGGTGATGATGGAAATCATTACACCAAGTGCTCAGGGCAAGAGTGATACTGCAAGCAACCATTAAATTTAACTCCGCTTTTCAGAGCAGACAAGATAAAAAAAAAAAAAATTGAAGCCAGTGAGACAGGAAGTAAACCTATTAGGGAAGAAGTCGTCTCTCCTGATAATAAACTCTACAAGAAACTTAACTTACATTTCCTTATATAAGAGACAGATGGTTAGATTTGCTGAAGGAAAAAAAAAAAAAAAAGAACCCAAACAAAATGGTTGAAACAAATTAGAAGCTATGTATCACTCTACATAAAGGTCAAACAGACGATCCCAAGCTTGTTATGTGTATCATTAAGGACCCAGATTTCTATTTTATGATCCATTGTTAGCCTCACAGTTTCTATCTCAAGTAACTTTTAATCCAAAGGACCCTCTTCAGCAAGAAGAGGTAAACTGCTAAAGAAGTTATTTGTTTCTATTTAAGGAAACTTTATGGAAGTCTCACACCACCAACCTGCCTCTATTTTATTGACCAGAATTTAATTATATGTCATAGCATGTGAGGATGTAGACTGACTGAGAAATGTAGTCTGTAGGAATGTGTATCAGTAAAATCTTTGACAATTAGTCTCTACCACAGAAAGAATACACACTTACACACACGCAATGATTTCAATGACCACTTTACAGAATTGCAGCAAATATGGCTATTTGTAGAATTATGTGACCAGATGTTAAAGAACAAATTCCTATTAGCACTAACTATTAAGGTATCTATGCCACCTTAAGGCTAGGTCTCCAGTCTTTCTCTAAGAAAAGTGAATGTGAAAGCCCTAGAGAAGTAATATATTTACCATATGGTTCTAGGTCAAGTGATCACCTCTCTAAAGACTAACCTACTTTTAAATAATTAATTTTAATTTTTAATTTTATTTCAGTATTTCTTAATTACATTTTATTGTTTTACATAGTTACATAATTTCAGAGTACAATTTCATATCTGGATATGTGCTTTTGCTTCACTCACCAAAATGTGGAGTTCTAAGAAAAACAGAAATCTAGTTCTTATTCATAGATTTAATTGATGCATTTCACAGGATGTAAACCTGTTATTATATTCCTTGGTCTTCTAACAGGCAGCAGACAGACAAATCTTTGCTTATGGATGAGCAATAATTTGTGAGGAAAATAATTTGTTCAAAGGAAATATTTATATAAATAATCCACCAGGATATCCGGAAGGTCAGAGACCTTTCTAAGATTGCTATGAATTTCATATGCACACTTTTCATGTACTCCTGGTCACCTCAGGCTTTGGCCACTTTTACCAGCTGGCCCTGTTTTATGAATGGACTAGCTATCTTGTTCATGTTTTTCCTCAACCAAAGACAAGATTTTATTTATGCATACAGAACTGGGGTATAGGCCAGAGGTGCAGGGGTGGTGAGAGGATTCACCAGACACAGAGTAGGGAACAGAACAGAAGTACACTGCTGAAGGGAGAAGCAGGAGGGTCAGGAGAGGTCTGTTGCGCCATGTGGTCACCCCTGGGGTAGGGATCGAACTCATGTGGAAGTAGCTTTAGCTTCTTAGTGCTTTTTTTTTTTTAAAAGATTTATTTATTTATTCATACAGAACTGGGGTAGGGTACAGGCCAGAGATGCAGAGGGTGAGAGGATTCATCAGGGACAGAGTGGGGAGCAGAACAGGCAGATCGACAAAGTACACTGCTGAGGGGAGCAGCGGGCGGGTCAGGAGAGGTCTGCCACACCATGTGGATCCCCTCCAGGGCAGGCGGGGATTGAACTCATGCAGAAGTGGCTTAAGCTTCTTAGTGCAGTGCTTTAACCCGCTGTGCCACCAGGGAGGGCCCTTAGTGCTGTGTTTTAACCCACTGAGCCACCAGGGAGGGCCCTCAAATTTTTTTATATGCCAGCTTGTACTTTATTTTAGAAGAACTGTTTATATTTATAATTTGATAAGGATGGGAGAGCATTATAAGCAGGAAAAAAGGCAGTGGTTATTTACCAACTGCAGATTCTCATAAATATCGATGACTTTTTTATGGAAGTAGCTCTGTTTTATGAAATTACATATATTTCAGATGTATAGCACTATAACTGATATCTATATTTGCTACATTTTGATCCTCACCAAAAACTTCCATCCACTATTATGCAACTGATCTCTTTACTTGATTCGTCCCTTCCCCTCTAGTGACCACCATTTTGATCTCATAATCTAAGTTTGTTTTTGTTTTGTTTGTTCACTAGTTTTAACAAAGGCAGCCTTCCACAGGATTTGAAGTATCTTGGACCTGAGGAGAGAGAAGGTTGGGCATAAGGAAAGCTGGAGATTGCAGGCATGTAATGTGTTGACAAAAATAATGCAGAAAAAGATATGGAAGGAGGAAAAGAATGCTGGCTTGACCAGGGAGATCAAAGTTTCAGGCTCTCTAGTTTAGAAAAGGCTGAAACTAAGTGTGAATATAGAGTTTGGTGGGTCTAAGAAATTCTAATATGAAACCATACGTGTGTGTGTGTGTGTGTGAGAGAGAGAGAGAGAGAGAGAGAGAGAGAGAGACAGAGAGAGAAAGAAATACATGCACATTTAAAATGTTAAAAGGTTTACAAAGACATACAGTGAAAATGCTCCTACAGTCCCATTCTCTATGCCATCCAACCCTGGTATCCTTCCAGAGATGATTGTGTGTGGATATGTGTTTGTATGTGTATGTATGTATGTATGTGTGTGTGTGTATATACTTATATACACATATATATATATAAATATATCCTCTTCTTTTGCTAACATGGAAGAAGAGTTGTTGAATGTTCTCTGTTGATGGTTTTACTTATCAATTAAGCCATTTGAAAGCTACGCGTTGTCTTGCAATAAAGGACAAGCTCACAGTCATTAGAATTAGATAGAATATCAACTCATTTTCCTGAGATAGAAACAAAAATTGAGAAATAATTTGGTGAAAATGGAGCGATACAATTTGATGTGGGTCACAGTTAGAAATTTGTACTTATTTATATTATGGCTCATATCAGGTCATCATGCCCTGACTCATATTAATGCTATACTTTAAAAGAGAGAAGACATAATTGAATGGCAATGTGACCTAAGGAAATAAGAACTCCTTTAGAGCAATGTTAAATTATAGTTTAGGTGTTCATTTTTTTTTTTAAGAATTATTGTGTAGTATTCATTTGCAATACTTCAGAAAATTACTTTCAAAGTTATATCCTGAGAAAAGAAACGAATAGTCTTTGACCTATTTTGTCCTTACTATTTATCACTATGCTATAGGTTATTCCCATCTTAAATTTCAGCTCCACAAAGCAAGAAATTGCTTTATTTCTCATTGTATCTTACCCACTCTCATGCTGAAAACCTTGTAGATACTCTATAAATATGTGCTGAATGAGTAAATGAGTACTTTTATAAATAAATCAACAACCCATAAACAATCTTGAGCTTAATTTCTATACCTTTCAACAATGATTATTTTCATTTATGTTTTGGTGTATGTAGAATAAAAAAAGGCATAAAACTTCAGTTTTTAACAGATTCTTTGTAATACAAGATGCAATTCTTGTGTCACTTTTGCTAGATTTATATGTTAATGAAGAAAAATTTATGAGCCTTTAAATTCTTTTTATAGCTACGTACCTTTGCTTCCAAAGGGCAAATGAACATCTGTGTGTCTGGAACAAAAGACAAATTAAAAATAAGAGATTAAGCATTTAATCAACATTTTTAAACATTAAGTTTAGTATGACAGCTGTGGTAAAACTGATCATTTTAAATGTGCTATATTTGGGGGGCTTGATTTTATTAATTTATTTAAAAGGTAAAGCACAGGCTCAATAATTAGAATCTCAAGTAAAGAACATATGAAATAAGCTTTGGAAGAACTGACCATTAAGTATTATGATTGCTGGGAAAAAAATAACAAGCTTTGCACAGCTTTGTTATCAGGAGCCTTTACATTTGACATTTGGAAGCAAGGAAAACGAATGACTTGAGAAGTTGAAAAGCCAATTCATCATGATGTCTGACATTTAGGAGCTGATATTATCATCGGCAATTTAAAATTCAGAATTTATAAAATGCAGTTATATAATACAACCCTACATATAAAGGGTCTTGCTGAAATGTTTATACTTTTTTGGGAGAACAACAGAGTCATTAAAAGCAATTGGTTTTGAAGTTGAACATTTATTTCTTCCCACCCTATCCCCAAATTTTATAGACATAATTGTTTACCTCCTTCAACAAACAAAATGTTATATACAGGAAACTTATTTAATATTTGTCTTCATGGTTAAGAGTCTTTTCTTGCATGAGTCACATGATTTTTTTTCCCCCATTGGTTTTACTGGTAGTCAAAATATAAAAACATATGAAAATATGTTCAAAGCTACTCTGGGGACTCTGAAGAAGAGACCAATGATAGTGTGCTGCTGTATGCTTCTATATAAAGTATTCAAGTCCAGGAAGTCCCAGCTGGTAACATTTGCATAAGAATGGAGAAAATGGGGAAGGGGGGGGACCCATAGCTTCAAAAGTCACAGAAGGTATCCTTCAGAATTCTCAGAAAATTTCCTTGGTCTTTCTTAAATGTTCACTTTCCATTTCATCAAGGGAAACAGCATTAAACTGGCGAAAGTCCACCAATTCTTTTAGACTCACTTCTTTACATGTCTGACACTGATAATCTTGCTGCTTTTCTAAAGACTGGTTTACTCTGAATACTGCTCGCAGCTTTCTTGAAGCCACTCTTAGATAAATCAAGCAAAATATTCCCTTTCTTCCTTACAAATACTTCAACAAAAAGCACCCAGTGATTTATACAACTCACAAGGCAACCATTACTCTAAGGCAGATTGAGAAAAACTCTCATTCTCTGTAACATAACCCAGAGATGCCTGTTCTCTACCTTATGGCTCTGGAGTGTGTTTCATTACTGCATTGTGATTAAATTCAGAGGAGAGATAGCGGCTGCATTTTCAAATGATATACAAAAATAGCTAATTGCACTAGATACATCTGACGTCAATGGAATCATTAAAAAGCAGTGACCAACCTGCTGACTGTCTCCTTGGAAGCTCCTTGGAAGCAACTGTGCAGATACTTAAGTCAGGCCATTTTTTTCTTTTGACAGACAGCTATCTTTTCCTATGCTGAGATAATTTCCATCAATCATTTAGCTAATGTGGTCAAAACTGAAGTTTTTTCCACTATACCATGATGCATAAGCCCATGTAAAAGGTCAGCCACATTTGAGAAGGGTTCATATCCTGTGAAGATGGTGAGAATGGAAAGTTGAGGTTCTCTGGATGTTTTTAAGTGGATCCTTAAATAAGCTTGAGCCCACAGATTAGCTCTTACTGCATTGATTTCCAACCACAGGCTTTTGTGTAGAAACTGCGAGACTGATGTAGGAAATCACTGGGCAGTGACCAATATGGTGTGAGACCCACTTAAAAATTCTTTTCAAGTGATATAGCTCATTCCAGAAATGAGATATGAATATTAAAATGCCAGATGGGTCAGACTTGTGAGTTTGCCAAATCTACTATCCTGAAAAAAGTTCTGATGCTCTTCTCTCCAATATGGAGTCTATTCCCCATTCCTCACTATCAAATTAAAATTTACCCTTCCTGCAAATGACACTGAAGTCTTGTTCAACCACTCTAGATCACATTTTTTCCCTTTACAATCAAACCATGCCAGCCTATGTTCACTACTGTATTTCATACCATCATCAATGTTTTTACAAAAGAAAGAACTCCTGACCTCTGTTTACTATACCCACTCCATCTTTCACTCAGTCCTGTCCAATTCTCAACTACCAACTACATTAGTTCCTTCCTAACATCAGTCCTTATGTGAGAGTTCCTCCACCCTACCTGCCCTTTAACCAGGCCAACTCACCCATTTGTTAACTAGAGGCCAAATTAAGAAATCTTTGGTTCTTAGGCCTTGGAACCTCTGGTTTTACTTTACCTTTGCTTTCGGTTTTCCATCAATTACTACAATCATTTGCCTTGTGATACTCTTGATTTCATCTATAGTTGTCACTATTCACAATTGACATATTTAGCTAATTAACAGCTGTGTTCTTTTTTGAACAGTATTTGTATCAGTTTTCGGAACTCTCAGGTTACCATTCTGCTCAACTAGGTATCATTCTGGCCCACTTCCCTCTTGGGAATAGGTAAGCACCTCACTCATTACTTGCAGGGTAAAACCCCTGGCATTGTATACAATATCTGATTCCACCATTCCAGATGCTGCCTCTGCCATTTTCTACTCATACCTATGTATTAGTCACTGAGCTCACCACAATCTTTCATTTTTCAAGTTGTTTTTTTTTTTTTTGTCGCGCTATGTCTTATACTTGTAAAAACCTTCCATCAATTTCCATTTGTCAATATACCCTTTAATAAAACTAAAATGTGTCATTAACACCAGCCAATTTAATTGATACTACGTTTCTAAGGAAATGCATATTTATTTATGTTTTGCAACTATTTGATGGTTATCTGTTTATCCCCTAAAGCTTGACTTTCTACAATGAAAGCAGCATTATTTGATTTACCTCTGTATCCTCATATGTAGATGAAACAGAATTTGTCAAAAGATGGTTCCTCAAGATACAAAGATGGATCTTTGTTGACTGAACAAAGAACCTATACCATATGTTTGAACATTTTTATGTGTTTACTTGTATTGTCTAATACTTAAATCTTTCACATATGAAGATTTAATTGCAAGCCCTGTATTTTAAATGCCCTATATTCAATACTATCTTTGTCAATGTTGCTTTTGTACCTTCATTCCCATTTTTTAGTGGTTTAAATCCTGTCCCAATAGGACTGAAACACAAGTGAATTTAATTTAGATAATGAAGGATTAGGTTGGTTAGGTTAGTTTACCTGAGTTAACTTGGGGAAGATTATTTGTCAAAGGGAATATTCAACCATGTCATCTTCTTTGTTCGTGACTGTGTCCTGCTGTCATCATGAAATACAACCTTAGTACTTGGGAAGACATCTTGTTTCAATACAATGCTGTTTCTAAAAAGATCTGGACATGTTCACCTGTTCTTCAATTTGTGTCTTTAGCCAGCTCACTCAGCAGCCTACAAATATCTAAAATTCACCAAGTCTAACACTTGAACCAATAATCCATCTTCCAAATGTGTGTATCCTGGAATCTCTTCCATTATAATTAACATAATTTAAACAAAATCTTCTCAGGTTAGAATCATGGAAGTAATCTTAGACCCTCTTTCTTGACTCCCATATTGAGTCAAATACTAAATCCTGTGTTTTCAAGCCCACCAACTTGTTTCCACTTCCATTTTCTTTTAGTCCAAATCATCATCTCTTTAATTCTTGCCAAGTGTTTTTAATAGGTCCTTTCCAATTTTTCTCCATATAGTGCCCAGGTTAAATCTTTTAATAATTATGACTACTTCCCTCAATACTTAAAACTCTTTAATGGCACCACATTGACTTTAAAATACAGCCTACTATGTATACAGTCCACAAGGCCATACATAAACCCTTTAACTCCATCTAGAAGCCCTCCTTTACCAATCTTTGAGCCTTGTGGATTTTTTTTTCTAATACCTAATCGCTCCAGGCTATATTTAATGCTGCCCCCCTCTTCTGCCCAAAACTTACCCGTCTCATCAAGGTAGAACCTCATTTTTCTTTAGAACTCAAAGCATAACTTTTAGGAACCTACTATGACTGCCTCATTAAGGCAGATGATCTTTTCTGTCCACTCACAACTCATTACTTTTACTTCATATGTTACATAAATTTGTAATTATGCAATAATTTGCTTAATAATAGGCCTAAATTTTTTCTGCTATCATGCAAATTTTTCCAGGGGAACATGTATGAATATGTTTGTTCACTTCTTTATCTACCTGGTTTAAGAGAAAACCTGTAAAATAGAAGTTTTCAATTAAAATATTAACACAAACCATAAATGAATGTCTTATGACAGTTAAGCTATTTATTGATATTCTCAATTTCTTGTTTAGTCTGAATTATATGATTAAACCTCTAAGGCTAAAGTGATGGGACAAGTAAACACTGTACCACACATTATTATTTCTGGAAAAACTGCCTCCTTTTTAACTGCCTTGGTGAAAAGCTCTTTACACTTGAAAACAGCGTGGACATGAAAACTGCGGGCCTATCCAGGAAAATAAGAACAGGTCTTTTGAGTCTGAACTTATGTTAGTTAATTGCCTCAGTTGATACATCATTGGGGAGTCAGAATTCCTCTTGTTTAAGTGCTTCAATAAATATGTTTCTATCTTGTTGAGCACACACAGGTTGTAGCTAATCACCAGAGCCACCACTAAAAAGCTGTCAATGGAAAATACAGAGCAATCGAATGAAATCAGTAAAGGCTGCTAAGAGCAACTGCAGGAAAAGGCAACAATTATTAATTAAGACATCATATTGCCTGGTCTGTTTCAGGCTACTTGGTATATGTGTTTAGCTTAACTACATTTACTATAACCCTGTCATTACTGGTAAGTATTTTAATATGCTCAGGAATAGAACGGACTTTCCTTACACCTTCTATTTTAGTGCAAAGAACATAAGCTTTGGAGTCAGGCAGTTTTATGTACAAATCCTACTTTCAAATTTTGCATTGCTTTAAACATTACACTCTAGGAGGTCCTGCTTTTTCTACTTCATGGCTGTCAAGGCTGAAATAAATAACGTGTATAAAATGCCGGGCAAAAAAACAGAAGCTAGATGAATGTTAATTTTCTCTTCCCACACAACAAGCCTTTCTTTTTCCTTCCTCCAACTCATTTGTCAAGGTCTTCATGGAGAGTCTTGGTGACTTTCCTTCTTTTTCAGGATACTGACTAACCAGAAAACAGACTTGCAGTTTTGCCAGAATTTTGGAACTTAAGGAAACCTCAAATTTCCTTAGGCACGTTAATAACCAGTGAAAAACTCTACTTCTGTATCTTCACTAATGAAGTATTAATTTCTGTGAGTAGTTTAGAGATTGTGAATTTATAGATGCCGAGTTTATCTGCAATCTTACTGGTTTAGGATTGTGGTAAAACAGTAGCACAGAGGGAAGTATACACCGGAGGAAAAGGTGGGCAACTGTCATGAAGTACAAAGCCTTACGCGAGCTCACCTTTTTGAGCAGCATGGCACATCCTGAGCTCCTGAGCTCACAAGCCTTCAGCTTGTCCCCTCCATGAGGTGCCCTTGTCTTGAAAACACACTCTCCTAGGGACTGCATCTGGGGTTAGCTTCGGGGCTGTTTGGGGCTGAGTCTCACAAAACCTCATCTTGGTGAAGGGCGGTGTCTCTCCTGATTTTACTGCCTCTGAGGAGGCTTTTCCGTGAGTGGCATTGTCTCGCGAGAGTTCACTAACAGAGGGGTGGTGTCTCACATAATCTTACGGCATGTGAGGGGGCGTCTCCCGTGAACTCAGCCATGTGGGCGGTGCCTGGAGGGTGTTCGCTGCCTGAGGGGTGGGGCCTCCCTGGAGGGCATCGCGGTGAGGGGCAGTGTCGTGCACGTTTATTTTATTTAAAAAATATATATGTGGGCACTTCCTGGTGGTGCAATAGGTTAGGACACTGTACTGAAAACCAGCCACAGGCGCTTCACTGTGAGTTAGATCCCCTCCCGGAGGTGACCCACATGGCGTGGCAGACTTCTCCTGACCCACCCGCTGCTCCCCTCAGCAGTGATCTGCCTGTCCTGCTCCCCACTGTCTTTGGTGGAGCCTCTCACCACTCTGCACTTCTGGCCTGTACCCCAGTTCTGTATGCATAAATAAATCTTTAAATACATATATAATATATATGACATATATAATATATAATATATATGTGTGTGTGCGTATATTTGGGACGTGTGACCTAGTTCAAATTACTGAATGTAAACATTAATGTCTGTTTTTCAACAGGGTGTTGTTTGCATGGTTTCGTTATTCTACATTGCCTTTTAATAATTTCTCTTATGGATCTAGTCCATAAAAACTATGAAAATGTCCCACAAATTGACAATAAACTCATCTTTGTTCTACCCTCTCCAGATGTTAGTAGTGGATCTCTGTAAGTCAGTGACAACAGAAGGTGTAGGAACACTAGATTCTGAGCAAAATCGAAAGTAAGAGTATGAAGATAAAGTGAAGAGTGAAGGAGAAAATGATAAAAGTTCTTAAAACATACATGATGAGTATCATAAATTGTGACATGTATTATTAATCTAATCTGATGACAAGAAGAAGTAATGTTCTGTGATTAAAACTGAAGGCAGAAAGGAACCAATTATCACTAGAAATGGCACACACACACACTATTTTATAATTTTTTTCCTGATCATTAGTATTATTTTCTCTCGGGGGCTTTATGGAGTCCTGCTGAGTCATTGATCCAGACACACCTACATCCATATCCTATTTTCCACCATTTATGAGCTGGTGTGTACTTGCACAAGTTACTGAACTTAAAGGCTTGGTTCCTTTAAGTCAAGGTAGTGCAGATGATAATACTTAAACTCCACGGTTAAGTATTTGACCATAAGATGATCTAAAGTACTAGTACATAAAAGATGGTTAATATTGACTAGATCCTCCTAGACAATAATGTTGTCATAAAGTGTAAGAAAAACATGAAATGAGAAAAAAATAATTTAAAATAGACAAAATGCTAGTTAGGCTTTTAAATTACAAATAATAATTCTATGTAATGATTTTAATTTTATGCCTATTAAAGACGAAAATAGTTACAAAAAGCTAAGCATAAAAAGTCACATGTAAAGTGTTGCACAAATAGGGCCCGCCCTGGTGGCGCAGTGGGTTAAAGCGCAGCAACTGAAAAGCTTAAGCCACTTCCACATGAGTTCGATTCCCCGCCTGCCCCGGAGGGGATCCACATGGCGCCCCAGACCTCTCCTGACCCGCCCTCTGCTCCCCTCAGCAGTGTACTTCGTCGATTTGCCTGTTCTGCTCCCGGCTCTGTCCCTGGTGAATCCTCTCACCCTCCGCATCTCTGGCCTGTACCCCTGTTCTGTATGAATAAATAAATAAATATTAAAAAAAAAAAGTGTTGCACAAATAGCATAGGTCACAGATATAGACACATTTGGCATCCAGTATTATGGTGTTCTCTTAGCACTTACACAGGTTAGAGAAACTCGCTTTATAAAAATACATTTGCGTACTTTCATTAAACAAAGAAGAGATCATTAAATTCAGCTTGCTAACTAAGGAAATTGATGCCCTGATAAGCCAGTTTTCAATGCCCAGATCAAAATCCACATTTGTTGCCTGTCTGGTAAAAAATATGGCTGATTTCCCTTGTCGGCTTGCACAAAAGCGTTAATAGAGGACATTGAAAGGAACCTGGAGGGAGAAAGTGCTAATGTCTTCCTCATCTCTATTCCTCTTGCTAGGGCCCTGCACCATGCTAGTGCTAGGCTCCTGCACAACTTCTCCAGTGCCCATCTCCTGCAGTGCACAGTGCCCAGAAGCATTCATCTGACAGTAGCTCCCCCAGGAATTCCTGGGATGACTCTAGGCAGGGATTCTTGGTGGGTCCAACCCCTGTCCACAGTTCCCTCTAAAGCCACTTGTATAACATGTGATGAGTTCTGAGGGGAGAGATCTTCCTCTGGAAGGCTTTCTCCAGGGGGCAGATTGCCATCAAGCCCCAAAGGCATAGCACCTCAACACCACCTGGATAAGATGTTAACATCACCTCCAGAGGACACCCCTTGGGTGTTCTATCTCAGCCCTGGAGTAGAGACTGTGCCCTGTTTTCTGTTACTATATTCATTTGTGTCCTTACTTCCTGCTAGTCAATACTCCATTACTTCAACCTCCTGTAATAGTTACTAATTATTTACATTAAACCTTCCCCACTCAAATTACTGTGTGGTTTTTTCTCCTTGTTTGATTCTGATGGATACACCAGAGTTCATTATTATCTATATGAGACCACAAACAACAAACTGTCTCATGCGGATGGCATTTTGCAAATCCATTAACACAGGGCTTATTGTATTAGAGATCTTGAAATGTAACATTTCCCAAAAAAGTGTGTATAAAAAAGATAATAGAGTTATTGATCACGTAGTTGTTCTACTGAAGAAGTCTGCAGAGACATGTAGCAGGAGATATTCTGTCCTAGAATATTAGTTTTTATTGTTACATGACAAGTGAGAATGAGTTTCTGGTGTCTGGGTTTTGTATTTCTTTGTTATATTCTCAGTATATTTTTTAAATGTTCCAAATGGGTTTTTATATACTAGTAACTTGAATTTTACCCTCCACTGTCTTAATTTAAATTAAATTTACTAAATGCATTAATCCACACACTGTAGGGGCATCTATCAAAAGAAGGGTAAATATGTTCATAATATTTTTTTAATATTTGTTATTTATTTATGCATACAGAACTGGGGTACAGGCCAGAGGTACAAGGGGGGTGAGAGGACAGACAGAGTGGGGAGCAGAACAGGCAGATGGACAAAGTACACTGCTGAGGGGAGCAGCGGGAGAGACAAAAGAGGTCTGCTGTGCCATGTGGGTCACCTCGGGGTGGGGGATCCAACTCACAATGAAGTGGCTGCAGCTAGCTTGCAGTGCTGCATCCTAACCCATTGCACTACTAGGAAGGTTACAGAGGAGTTACAGAGTAACTCTCCTGGTGTTTCTTTGAGATAAGGACCAGTTGGTAATGGGTTGAACAATGTCTGCTAGAATTTTAGAAGGTGACCAGTTTGAAGTCACAGATGTAATTAATTAAGAAGAAGTCAAACTCGAGTAGGGTTGGCCCTAGATCTGTTAGCTGGTTTTAGAGAAGAAGAGAGGAGAGGAGAGGAGGGGAGGGAAGGGGAGGGGAGGGATGCGGGCGGAGGGGAGAGGAAGGAGGAAGGAGGCAGGCAGGAAAGAAGGGAGCCACAACCAAAGGGCACAACCAGGATTTCCTTACGACCCTAAGTGCTGTTTGGGAATAAGGCAGTGAGGAGGGGAGGGGAGGGGAGGGGAGGGGGAGGCCAAGGACATAAGAACAGAAAAGAAAATGTGAAGGCAGACTTTAGAATGACTCATCTCCAAACCAAGGAACTCCACGAAATTCCTACAAATTTCAGAAACTAGAAGAGAAACAGATTTTTTTTCTCAGAGCTTCCAAAACTAAACAACACCTATAGCACTATAGCACTTTGGTTCTATATGTCCTGCCTCTAAAAGTTTGAGATAATAACTTTCTTTGTTTTTAAACCACTGATTTTGGAACAGTGGCTGGAGGAAACTAAAATACAGCTACGATAGTAACTAACTGGTAAGACAAAACTCATTCCCATAGACTGCTAATCTTCTTTTGAAATTTTCCTGTTAATTGAAAAATGAATATATTCATGACTATTTTTTTAATTATATTTAAAGAGTAAGCTTATTAGAAAGAGACAGGAGAGGAAAAGACACTTGCATAGGCACAAGTGGGCAGGAAGAGCTGTCCCGAAAGGGACAGGTTTGCAGAGAGAGAGAGACCTGCATGGTTGCAGGCAGACGGTCTTAGGAGAGCGGACTCCCCTCAGGGAGATCAGTGCAGAGAAGTCCCGGTATGGTACAGGTCACCGGCAGGCAGGAGGCTGCTGCCCTGCAGAGGAAGAGAGTGGGTGGAAAGAAGCACCTGATGGTCACAGGTGGGCAGAGGAGCTGCTGCCACATGACTTTTTTATGTAGAAGGGCTTTTTCTCTTGTTGCCTATTAAGAAGTAGTAACTGCTTAGGTATCTACCTAAAGAACACAAAAACAAAAATTAGAAGGGAAACCTGCATTCCTGCTATATTGTAAATATGGCACTACTTATGATAGCCAATATATGGGGAAAATCTAAGTGCCCCAGAACAGATGAGTGGATCGAGAAAATGGAATACTACTCAGCTATCAAAAAGATAAACTCATGCCATTTGAGCAACATGGGTGGAACTGGAACGGGTTATCTTAAAAGAGCCAGAGAAGAATAATACATAATGGATGATTTCATTTATATGTGAAACACAGAAACATCAGTCAGACTTCAAAACCTATCCTGGGAAGCTGACCATAGACCTGAGGCACCCAGGAGAGGTGGAAGGAGAGGGAGGGAGAAAACAGGTGAGGAGGAAAGCAGAATGAACTATGGATGTTTTGGTGGTGGGAAAACTAGGGCAACCACACCTAAGGAAAGAAATCCCAATATTGGGGAGGGGGGGCGGTGAGGGGGGGAACAAGGATGTAAAATAATATGTCATTAAAAAAAAAAGATGTGACAACTGCTGAAATGGCAGCCAACGTTTGCAAATGTGATCTTGTAGGGGATGTTATTTGATGACCAGATCTAATAAGGGTTCTATTTAATTAAAATAACTTTATTTAATTAAAATAACTTTCTATTTAATTAAAAAAACTTTAAGAGAAAATGTACAAAATTATGATGATGAACACACAGGTCTACTCCATCCACTTCTTCAACTCAGAAATTCTTAATTTCAGGAAACAGGTAGATTTGATTCAGCCAATAATTTTAGCAGTGACCCAAGAACTGAGCAAATGACTTCTAGATCTCCTGCAATTAGTGTTGATTAGGGAGAATAATTTGGTGCTGCCAAGGCTATAATTTTCCCTCTTATAGTATCATTAATTTGACTGCATAACCACTTTCTTTCCCATTCGGGAAATGGTCTTTCAGCAGAACTGCTGACCCCACAGTAAGAATTTTATCTTGTAACTTACTTAGAACCAAACAGCACCTTCACATCCTCCATATAGTATGCCTCTTCTGGATGTACAAAATATACATTTTTACATTTCCCTTTTTCCTCCTTTTATGAACAACTGACTTTATTTTTATATTCTCTGGGGTGCTTTAGAATATTGTACATTTTGAATGAAGGCCCGCTTTATTAAATGAATAGCTTCAGGGATATAGATTTTTTTAAGTTTTCAGTTCTGATGTCTTAATTGCTTTTGGAAAGTGAATAATATTTTAAAACACAATATTTCCCAAATGAGAAGAATCTAACATTGAACAAATATTAATTTTTAAAAAAATGACTCCAGTAAAGTATATATGGAAATGCCATAATTTTTCTACAAGTTTGAGAATATTTAAAATAAAAATATTTAAAAGATCACAAATATAAAAATAAAAAGTCTACTTAAAATTAGCTTTAACTTTTTCTTCTCTGGAAATGAGAAATGAGATCAAAGCACCAAGGGGATGCCTGCTGAGTAAAAAATGTAAAATTCCTTAACCTTCACCCTTGCACAGAACTTTACCTGAAATTCCTTACCTGGCAGGATTTTTGAAGATGTCAGAAAAGCCTTGTAGACCTGTGTCTGACTAGAGCACCTTCTCACAGCTTCTAGTAGTAGAACGTTGATTTTCCTCATGAATCACCATTTCTTGGATACAGTTCACACTCAACATAAACCATGTTTGAGAAATTGACATTTGGTTCAACCCTGACCAGTGAAGCTACTTATTCTGTGCTCAGCTGAAACTGTGGGGAAAAACAGTACTCCTTGGTTATCTTCACCAGTTTGGAAAAAGCTAACTCGCTTAGTCAGTGCAAAGGAGAGTGAAACAGAGATGGAGAATAAGCAAGCCCTGAAGATGTAGTTTGAGACTCCAGATTCAGTTAACCCCAAAGCTGTTTCTTCTACCTTTTTTCCTTTTGGCTAATATTAATTTGAATCTGTTTTCTTTCATTTACAGAGAAAGTAGAAAGAAAAGTTGGACCGAGAGAGTAAAATCTGCCTGATCTCAATGACTGTAATAACAGAAATAAAGTCACTTTACAAAGTTTGCTATCCACATTTTTCCCTCAAGGACACACTACAAGATCTGTAGTGTCATAACTCCCTCTTTATGAGTGACTACAGCTATTTAAAATCTTATCAGTGAGATAGACACATTCCACTCTTGCATACAGGTTCTAAGTCTTTTCGACATGAGAAAACAGCTTTGAATCACAACCCAGGAGCAGAAACTCAGATCAGGGAGTTTCTACAGCTAACATTGCACAGATATCTTGACATCATAGGGCCAAAGAACCATAATAATCTGGGTCTAATTTGCTAATCCAGATACTTTACACACTCTATTTTGTTGACAGTCTACCAGAATAGTGTTGGTTGAGATTTCACCTCCTCTTTACCCTTACACAGAACACTATAATGACTCCATGTCCCCCTCAGTTTTGTGAGAGGACCCTTATTTCATCTTCTGTGTGGTCGCTCTCCTTGTGATGGGCCAATAAACCTGATTCCATCAGTTCATAAGTACTAGTTCCTGGTGGTTTTGGGTTGAATAGGCTTGTGAAACAGAAGCATTTTAATTATGATAGCATTCTTTCCTGTAATCATCCCTGCACTCATGGTGGTTTTATAATTTAAAGTCTGGTCATTTATTCTTCTCCCAAAGTAAATATCCCAGGAAAGCCAGGCTATGAAGTGATTGTTTTAAAGATGAGGGCCTTAGCCCAGCCTCCTCGAAGTCAGATGCTTGTCCTATTGACATTGCTATCATTGGGGAGCTTGCGGGAAGGCAAAATGTGAAGCTCACTCCTGACTTGTTGAATCAGTATTTCTAGCACTTTATTGAGATACTCATAATTGTATGCACAATCAAATTTGAGTAGTGCAGCCCCATAGAGTCCTAAGAGGTGAGAAGAGAGATAGAGCCATTGACTTTTCCCATATAGAAGCCATGCCACAAGCTATTGTGTTGTAATTTGTGTTTTTTTTTTTTTCTAAATGTTTCTTTAAGTAAGGAACATTTGAGAAGCACTGCGTTAAGTTCTATGAATATTTCACCATGAACCCAATTTTGCCATTTCATCATCTGTGTCTGTTGGTCGGGGCTTATGGTTCTAGGGTCATGTGCAGGTGAAGTTCTAGAATGTCTCCATAACAGAATTGTGAGGGTGAGTCTATGAGGAACTCACCTAGAAACCTCCTAGAAAAATTTCTTGTGAGGAGAAACCATGAAGACACTTGACCAAGAACAAATTTCTGGTCCCCAGCAGGGAACTTTGAGACCAGCATGGTGACTGTCGCTGGAATTACCTACTGTCCTAAACCATCCATACTTTTGTGTGTGTGTGTTTGTATGACAGAAAAAAAAAAAAAAAAAAAAAGAAAGAAAGAAAGAAAATCTATGAGAAAACTGAATGAGATTTTGGCCCCTAATCATTGGCAATTACCAGGACACTAAAGTCCCTCTATTCACGTGTAGCATGAAGGGACAAGCAGTTCCCTACCAATATTTACTTGACTACAGACCACTTACCTCCTGGCACTGAGGACTTTGCCTTTGTAAAGATGCTCATCTCGGGATATAGCAGTGCAGTGCCACCTGGGTTGATCAAGGAGTCTGCTGCAAAAGGGAGAAAGACTGAAGCCCCCTGTGGATATCAAGATAAGAATGAAGCAACAGGCAGTAGCCAGGACTGGGAAATGTTTCATTACACACAAAATATCTGGGAACTCAGGAAGATGTAAGGAAAATGACAGATTTCCAGAAAGGTATATCATCAAAGATCTTGTGTGGAAGCAGTAGTCTGTGGAATTTTAGTTCACATATTCATGTAATGCCAGTTTTTATAGAAGTAGATGAGGAGTGGGAAAATTTAACAAGAGATTTTGTTTAAGCTCAAAATATAATCCTCTCCTCTCATTTTCTTTAAATAGATGCATCATAAACCAAGTTCCCCTAGGTGAATATTCTTTGATAAGATTTACAGCTGGGAGGGGGCCCCTGGACTACAGTGGAATATTATAGGTGTGGTATGGTAATATACAGCTAAATAAGTATGAGCTTGTACTCCTAAATCTACACAGTGCTTTAAACCAACCTCAATAACAATGAAAAGAATAAGGACACAACAACTATTTTTCAGTATTTTCCCTATAGTTTTCCAACATGGTCAGTATCACTCCAAGTGGTACAGGAGGTTGAAGATACTTCCTCAAACTTTTGAACCCTCATTGTCAGAAGTCAGCGTTCAGTGTGCTCTTGGTTCGTGTCATTTGTCCACCATTCAACTGGATCACATCCAGTCATTGAATCATTGTATCCAGATATGCTTTAATAACATGCTCTGGATATACAGAAATTGGTTAAGAAATGCCTCACCTTCAAAATTTAAAGATTCACAAGGCTGTAATCAGGTGAGAAAAAAGGATTATTGGTTCCAAATTAATATTTTCTGCCTTTTCCTCATGCCAAAATAGGAAACAGTTTGCAAACACATTATTTTATTCCAAAGTGAAGGAGAACAATTTAATAATAGCTGAGCATTTGTGTTGAGGCAAAAGGTTTTTACTTAATTATTTCTCAGTAAAACCCCAGGAACAAAATTACACTGTATGTGAGAAGAAAAAAAAAAAGTGCAAGGAGAAAATAAGCTTCTGCTAAGGAGTGTTTCCAGAAACACTGGCACCACGGGGTCTGCACTCTTGTCCTGTTCCTTAAGGCACTAACACTCACTTTTGCAATTTCACTGTGGTTTTAAAGTGGTTCACCTTTGCCTAATAGGTCCAGATGGTTCCAGGAATATTTCTATCCACAGCACTGATGGATGAAAATGGTAAAGGGTACCCAGTTCCACTTAGCTTCACTGCTTACCACTTAGTTCCTGTAAGCCATTATTATGGCTCACGACCAAGGGCATATAGTGACCATACATTGAGAGCTGAGGTGGAAACCTTCCATAATTCCATAGCATTACTTTCCACTTACCCAGAAATTATTTCCTGTTATTCCAGATGATATTTTTACCCCTTTGTCTAAGAAGAATCACTGCTTTTGCCCTGCATGCAGAAATATTCTTTGCCTTTGTGGGATCTGTTTTACTTCATGAGCTCAGCCTATTGAGAAAAAGCAGTTTCAACAGAGGTAGTGGGAGTGAAGGAAGGCAGGAAAAAGGATTAAAGCCTCTGCTTTTGTTGTTTGAGAGATATAGATAGAATGTGGGACAAGCTCATCCACAGTGACCTGCCCACAGTGAAGGGAGAGAAGGGGAATCTACTCTTCATCATAGGTGGCTCTGACCAACCAATTTCTGATTATAGCTGTTATAAAAATTGTGCTTTTATTCTCAGCCTTTTAGAAATAACTGTGATCACTTTTATTAGTTTGGGATATTACTTTGAAAAGGTGATTGAGCATGAATTTTTGTTAGTTTATCTTTTTGTTTAGAGGGCAAAATAGTACCACCTGCTAGTACTTATGGGACACTACCAAAGCTATGTTTCACCCATTTCCTTAAGGGATATTTGAGAAAAGTTTCTGTAGTGCTTAACAAGAAAAACAGCCTTATTACAGACATTTGGAAAAAGTGTGCTGAGTAACTGCAAAAATAAATAATGATTCTGATGAAGTTATAGCAATGCCACACTAAAGACAAATACGTAGTTATGTGGAATATTATTTGCAAATATATACTATTTCTTAAATGTAGAAATCATTGCATATTTAAAGATAGAAATCCAGCCCTCCCTGGTGGTGCAGCGGGTTAAAGCACAGCACTAAAAAGTTAAAACCACTTTAGCATTAGTTCAATTCCTGCCCCAGATGTGATCCACATGATGTGGCAGATCTCTCCTGACCTGCCTGCTGCTCCCCTCAGCAGTGTACTTCATCAGTCTGCCAGTTCTGCTCCCTATTCTGTCTCTGGTGAACCCTCTCATCATCCCTGCACCTCTTGGCCTGTAACCCAGTTCTGTACGCATAAATAAATAAATCTTTTTTTTTTTTAAAGATAGAAACCTCTAGTGTCATGAACTTACTGGTGTAAATTAATAAGCAGATCCTTGGGGGACTATGTCCAAGTTCAGCCCCAATGTTAAGCTTGGACCACATTTTTTGCATGGATTGTCTTTATAAGAGTATTACAATACTGATATGTAGTTTTAAGGCTGATTTGAATCCTAGCACATAAGGTTTAATGATGAACTACAAAGGCAGTTTCATTTCTGAAATTTTGTTATATGCATTTGACACAGTGAAAATTCAGTCAAAGTAGATTTCCTTTACCTTAAGCTTTTAACCTTAAAAGGTGTTTATATAAATATGATGCTCTATTGATATTGCCCTAATTTGTGGTAATGTCAAATACTAAAAATATGAGACTTTGGAGAGAACTATGATGTAGGGGAAGCACTCAAGAATTGCCTTATTTGGTGGAGAATATATTCTTTCACAGAGGATATCCTAACACGATGATTCATATTTTTAAAAAAGAATCGTATTTTCTGATGTTCTGAGTCATGTCCTATTTAAGAATCAGCTCTGATGAATTTGAAATTAAAAAATAATAAAGATAACTTGTACCAAGACTTTATTAAGCATTTCACTGAATACAAAGAAACTTTGTTACATTAAGAACACAATCTTATCAAAAAAATTCACATATACTAAACTGAACCATAGGTGTATATTTTGTTTACATCACATTTATTAAAGTATCAATGACCAGATCCTAAAAAGAGAAGGCACAGATCTGTCTCCCTCTGGTGAATTTCTGGTGTTTAATGAAGGAAATGTCACCAGCTCTGCAAATTTCCATGCTTTGGAAATGAAGCAAATCAACACAAATATGTGCAAATGGAACTATGAAATGAAAATGTTGTATTCAGGAATTTGGATTTTCTTAATACAAAAATTTCAAGAGAAGATGTAGGTGCCAAAAATGTCCCCAAACTCCATCCATAGTCAGCCTACATCAAAGAATCACTATTGGAGATGACCATATTTAGACTATTTTAGGAATTCCACCATGGTTCTGTCTTCTGCAAACTGTTCTAGAAACTGTCCTTAGAGCAGCTCATTGTTCTTACTCTGGAGTGTCTTAGATTTTCAGTTTCTCCCAAAAACTGCTGGTTGTAATAACCGGCTTTGGCAGATTTCATTGTCAGGGTCTACAGCCATCTTTGCCTGCTCCCCAACACCCCTCTCAGCCCCTGAGGAGACACACAGACCTGTGACTTGACCACAATGTTCCAATGACTTCTCTTTTCTTCTGTCAAACAAGCATGTTTTTCTATGTCAGCTTTTCCACAGTTCCACAGATGACCAATGTGATAAAAATAATTTGTGGCCAGCCGTTAATAACTTCTCTGAGAGAAGAGAAATTGAATTTTGTTAGAAGGTGCGCCACTCTCCAGAGGCATTTTTAATGTATAAGTTCATTTTGTCCCAATTAGTGGGAAATGTTACTTAAAGGATTACTGGAGATTTTTCTGCACCTCGAATATGAGTTTACTTTCTTTGTAGAATAATGAAGTCCATAAATTGATTGACATTGAAAACTTTTGAAAAGCATACGGTGCTCCACAAACTGTATTGTTTGCTCATGGAAACCCTGGTAAGTTGTTAAGCACATTTTTTCTTCGAAGGGATCTATGTGGGGGGGCAGGATACTCTGGAAAGTCACAACAGGCAGTGGAGAGAAATTTGAATGTGACAATATTAATTATGCCTTAATTTTTTCATCTATGAATTATTCCATCTATGAATTGTTCCTTCATAACGTATTTTTAGATTTGGCATGGACTAAATCTAATTATTCCATCTATGAATTGTTCCTTCATAACATACTTTTAGATTAGGCATGGGCCAACATTTTACTTCATGAAGGGCTTTAAGAACCATAGATCTTCTTGAATTCTCTTAAGATATGAAAGGAGGATAGCTCTCACCCTTTATTGGTAAACCAGATTAAAAAACAATAGAGGCATGATGCATAGAGGAAGAAAAAAAGAAACTCAATTGGCGATATTTGAATATCAGATAAACAATGAGTATTTTTTTAGTATTAGAATACTTTATGAAATATTTGGGAGATAAGCTAAAAATTTATTGTTTATCTGAAATTCACATCTCACTGGATATCGTTTTATCTGGCAACCCTTAATATGGAAAAAAAAATTATGAAGGAAAAATAAAGGGAGGAAAACTAATCACCAGATCCCAGGTCCTTACAAGATTGAAGAGTTTTTTGCTTTGAGCATGTCAAGCCTATGCAGATCCTTAATCTAGTCATGACTTTTCTATAAGTGAATTATATGTAGGCTAAGGGGTAAAAGAGCTTCTATAGGCTTGTTTTTTGAGGTCAATAACATGTTGGAACCACCTAATATTGATGAGTCTTTGGTTACTCTCACAGAGTTAGAGAAGTTCATATGAACCGAGAAGATCCAACTTTTAAAATGCAATGGTTTGGAGAAACTTTTCATGGGAAACCCTTCTTTACAAGCAAGATGGTTCCATGTTTGGAGAACAGCTTTAGCGGCACATCGACAATGTGGTTGTTGGAAACGAATGTGAATTTAGGAGGTTTTTTGGAATGAAAATGAAGTTAATTAATTGGTGGTAACTGGAAACTTATGAAAAGCATAGAATGTTCCACGAACAGGACTCTTTGGTAATGGAAACTCAGAGTAAGTTGTAAAGCACATTCCTCATCTGATGTTTCAAAAGGTCATGTTTAACTGAAACATCATTTCTCTTGAAGTTTGAATCTGAATGCAGCAACAAGAAATGGCAATGCATTAAGACTGGTCATTATGTGCCCTTTTTTAGGATAAGTTTGATTTTCATAAGATACAATACACATACACACCACACAGGCACGTACTTCTGACTCATACAAGTATATGTTTAGAACAAATACCTACAAAATAGTATCACAAAATGAAATCAGAGTTACACAATGTTCAACAGACAGTCAACACATTTTTACAAATTCTACAGACCATTTTGTCATTGTCATTAGGAAAATGAACAACTTAGAGCATTATTTAAAATGGCTATATAACACAGGAACCACCAATAAGTTATGGCAAATACAGCACTTACACCATTGTGTCACTGAAATCTAGTTGAAAGACTAAAGTACTATCAAACAAAATATTTTAAAAACCTTGATTAGCATATCCTGAGGGACACTGCATGGTTTTCTATTAGCAATTCAAAATGCGACCACTCTCATTTAAATGAGCGACCAAAGGTGTCATTGGATCACGAAAGCAGTAGCACTGAAAAATTCATGAAAACATGCATTTCCTGAGACTTCCAAATTTTCCAGACTGGAATCCTAACAGGGGAGAACCTGAACAGTTAACCTTGGCGGAAAAGATGACAGAACCTCAAATAACTCAAAGTAACCTTAAATGAAGATGCATATTTGTTTGTAATTTCTCTTCAAGCATACTTTTGCTTCTCCAGTTCAAAGTGTCAGTGAAAATGTGGCTGGACTCTCACTGCTAGGCATTTCTTATTTATAAAGATCTCATTTTTCATTGGTCTTCCAGTGATTTTTTTTCCTCTTAAATATTTAATTATTTGAATTACGTGTGTGCCTACTAGTGCAAGAGATCCTGTTTACGAGTTAAAATGGCAATAAGATCAGGTTGATAATTAGAGTGCAGTTTCCATGTGAATAATGTTATAAGTGTGAGAATGTACACGCCAAGCATGTGTGTGTGTGTTTACATGTGTGTTCATACACAGGCACAAAATGACAAACACTTCATGCTCTAATACATTCACATTTAGGTGGCATTCCATGAAAAGTGAATTTTCCTAGTATGGCTGAAAGTGAAGATTGAGGTCATCATATAAAATATCCTAAGGCTTTGAAAAGATGCTTTCTCATTTGCTGTATTCACATGACTGTGTTGTGATCAGTGAGACAGAAATGATAATGGCAGGATTCATCACTGTGACTCTTCCGAATGAAAAACAAGGTAGAAAGCCAAAAATGGTATCTGGGCATGGATTCCCTCATCTCACCCACTCCTTAGATTTCCTAGATTGGCTTAAAACTGGATAGTATTATTTTTGTTTGTTTGTTTGCCTGGCAGGACTTGTGACACAGAGTTGGAAGGAACAGGAAAGAAAAGTGCCCCAAGATGTAAATCCTCCCACCTTGAGACCTATCTGTAGCCCTTGTGCTGTGAGCTATCTAGAAAGACACCGCCCCACTGAGATAGGGGGAGAGTTGGGGTGGGAGGAGCTGGTGGCTTGGGGCTAAGGTAAGTTCTGGCCTCACCCCCCACCTCTTGATGTAAGTCCCCAGCCTGCTCCCTGAGTGTGCTCCAGGGCAGAGCCAATGGACAAAAGCCAACCACAGGTACCTCTCCATTGCCCTTTTAAAAGAATCATTCCTTGTGAACTCTTCTTTAGTTGGAGGAACATGGCTCACTTTTCCCTGTTTACTCTTTAGAAATTAAGGCAAGTCCATTTATCCTCAGGGCCTGTTTTCTAGGCATCATATGTATGCAGGGAACCATATCATTGACTTGAAATAACCTTTTGTCAAACAGGTTTTCTGTGTGCGTGTCATTAATAATAATGAAAAGCTTTCTCTGGTAAGAATCTGCATGATTAGGCTAATGCTTCAGTGTTTGTTTTTTCCAGCACCCAAATGACAAAGCTAACCTAAGCAAACATTACAAGAAAGCATTTAAGTTAAAAAAAAAATCATTACTATATCTGATTCATTGTCAATATGTTGAAAGATCTGTTTTCTGCTATATTTATAAGTTAAATCTTTGTGTCATGGCAAGTGTGCTTAGCTGAACATGCTCTTGAGGCATGAATAATGAATAATCAGAGAGACAGTCTGCCCCAAAAGCAAGTTTATAGGACATGAATCTCGATAATCCACAGTCCTTTAAAAATGATTCTTATTCAATTGCAGGTGAAGGGGTGAGGGGGGGGGAGAATAAAACTGCCAGGGAAAGATGAACAAAAATTATATATATGTAAATAATTAAGTCCCAGCTAGACTATTTTTACAAAAATATTTAATATCATCATCTATTCTACTTTCAGAGTTCTTATCACTCATTTTAGGTTTTAAGAGTTACAGTCTTAAGACTATTTAATATTATCGTTGCTGTCTTGCAAAAAGAAGAGTTGTGATTCTGTCTATGTCTGTATTTGTGTGACTTGTATTTATTTGTGTATTGCATGCACAGAAGTGGGTATATATTGTGTTAGGCAAGACATAGACATACAACTGGGAAAGAGAACATATCTGCTGTGTGTAAAATGCATGCTACTTGTTCTACACACACACTGACACACTTCTCATAAACATTCTTTTCCATTAAACAATTCCTATTCCCTCATGCAGCTGTTAATAAATACTATTTTCTGACAGTGAGTATTTATAATCTTTTAATTAACTCTTTATTATCTATAGTCTTCACATACATACTCTTGGAATTGACTCCCCCTTATCTAGGCCTAAGAGATTAAACCAATTATCCTACATTTAAATTAGTTAAAATCAGAGGGCATGCTTCTACTTCTCTGTGGCCCCACTTTGTATGGACTATATTTTCCCAAGAAACTATCAAGGAAATTATCTCTAAACATGAAAATAAAGTAATTCATAATTGTAATAATTTGAGCATATTTGAGAAATGCCTCACAAAGACTGAGAAACATAGGCAAGGGTTATTGTGCTCTTCTAAGACTATTTTAGACTCGTCACATTTCACAAAGGTTCCAAGCAAAAAACAAGCTCAAAGCTGTATTATAATTTTTCTTCTCTATAGAATCGGATTATCAAATGTTGACCTGCAGACACTCGCTGTGATACATTTACAGTCTCATTCTCGACCCTGGGGAGAGGGAGCTATGAAGGGGAGGTAGTGTCGATTTTCATAAGTCTGCCCAGGGGAGAGGGAACTATGAAGGGGAGGTAGTGTCGATTTTCATAAGTCTGCCCAGGTCATAGAGATAATTTATGGATCTTTGAGATTTCATGGGCACAGTTTCAAAAACATTGCTCTAAGGCTTTCCACCACCTTTCTTCAACTTCACGTAGGAAAATCAAATCAAAGCTTCTTGAAATATCTTCCTCAAACACTTGAACCTATGATGACATATTTGGATTCTGATTGATTAGAGAAATTTACATACTAGTTCATTTCTTTCTTTTTCTTCTTAAAAAAAAAGCAAATAAAAATCATTTGAAGACAATTGCAAAAGTTCTTTTCAGACTTTTCTGACTTTAACACACTTGTCATAACTTACAATTACTGGGCATTTCAGAGCAATTCTATTTAAGTTATCCTTTAATTAAAATGGTATTCATCTCCCCTCCTACTATTTTTCATTACGGAGTTGGCACAAACAGTTTTTCCAAAAATTTTTACTCTATACATATAGCTGCCTGAAATAGAAATACTGTGAAACACTATTATTTCACATAACAAACAAACAAACAAACAAAATCACTGGTCATGGTCTTCAATATTTACTGAGGCAGGGAAACTGACTGGATACATATTTTCTATGATCATGAGTTAGCAGTGATCACCCAGTTGCAGATGACCACAGAATATTATATCAAGTCCCACAAAACAAATTTCAATACAACAATGTAATACATGTTATGTTGAGCATTCAATTGTTTGGAGTTTCACACAGCAGCTGACTAAAAAAAGTGCACTAGAGGGAGCAGAAAGATTCAGCAAGAGAATGCAGACAATGTTGGTTGGTGCCTTAGGCTGAAACCAGAAACGCAATCAAGTAAACACTCAGAAGTATTACGATACAAAGACTAATTTTGAAAAGCAAAATTCACTGGTCTTTTTATCCCTAACACTAAATTTTGCTCATCAAATGGGAAATGAATTATTTATAGTAATGCAGAATATGATTATAATCACTGAAGAAATGGCTTCCCTCTTTTCCCACCCACTACCAGCCCTAATCCCTTCAGAGACTCAGTGGAATAGGAAGATCAGAGTGTTTATAGATAAAATGCCTAACACGATGAGTCTTCTCTGTCTTATGCGTGGACGTGGATGCTCTAAATGGTGCTATCAAGTGTTGGCTTCTCCTTCATCAAAGACATAGTTGAGCTTTATGACAGTGCTGATGAAATCACCAAGTTCTACAAAATCAGCAGTGACAATATTGATGCCGCTCTCTCCTGGTTTCTGCATGCGGACCCATTGCATCATGGCTGGGAGGGCTCTGAGAACAGAAGAAATAAAGATGTCACTAAAGGCCAGACATTATTTTTCAAGCTTACAATTCCCAGCTTCATTTAGTTTTCTCTCTAAAGAAATGTCCCAATTATAGCCACAAAATGGAGGGGAAAAAGTCAAAGGACAATGCTAATTTCTTAAACTTTGAAGAGGTTCTGCAGGAAAAATGTTCACAGCCTGCTCTATCTACACTGGTCTCTCCATCTTTGAAAAATGTCAGTGCTGTGAGAGTTTATAGTGAAGGTTGTCCACTATTCTGATTTGGTGTGGTGTGGCTGCAGTCTCCAGGGATATGGGAACTGAGGTCAGAGATGAATACATGCACGTAGCAAACACTTCTTATCAACCTCCTTCTTTCTAGACATTTTTAGATAGTGCCAGATATTGTAAATAGACATAATAGCAAAAATCTTTGCATTCAGATCTCATGTTTCAGTGGCGGGCAGGTGCACGAGGAGGAAAAGTGTATACCAGGGCTCATTCCTTTAGAAGTATTTATACCAAGGGTCTATTAGGTTGCAGGTACCATTGTTGGAACAAACCAGATCAAAATGTTCACCTGTGTGAGGCTGACATTCTTGTAAATAGAGATAGCTGATAAATTCTTACCATAAGCAAACTATCATTTAGTAGGAGGGAATGCATTATATAAAAATGGAGCAAAAAAGAGCACTAGGAGAATGGAGGTGAAGAGTGTTGCAATTGTGACTTAAAACAGGTTGCCTTAGTAGGACTCACAAAAAGGGGACATTTGTGCAAAAGCTTGAAGTTGTGCGGGTATCCAGGCAAAGCATTTCAGATGCTGCCATGACCCTAGAGAGGTTGGTATACCTAAAGCTGTTAAAAGGAAGGAGAAACTAGTAAGAAGTGAACAATATACAAAGGGAACAATATACAAAGAAGGACAGATCAATAGAGGATTCAGGGCCACTCTAAGAGCTGTAAGGTTTACTCTGAGTGAAGTGAGAGCCTGTGCAAGTTCCTGAGTGGGACAGCAGTGTGATCTGACTTTCATTGTAAAAGATGATTCATCCCTAAGGGAGTGCAGAGGAGAATGACCTAGCTGAGCCTGCGAAGTCAGGGGAAACTTTCCAAACACATTTTCCTGAATGTAAAAGCATAAGGAGGTTTCAGTTGGATGAAGGTGAGAGTGGGGGAAAGGACAGATAAAACATTGTCAGGCAGAGGAAATACCAGCTCTTCATTCATTAGCAGAAGTATAGAGTACGCTCAAGAGACAGACATATATAAGCAATGGCATAAGGGTGTACAGGACCCTTGGTAGCACCACTGTGTCTTGAAGGAGGGTGGGATTTCCATGAGAAAGAGATAAACTGAGGTCAGAGAAGTGATGGGGCAATGCCAAGATAAGTGTGAGTTAACACGCATAGACATTAAGTTCCTGGATGGTCTGGAAGTGAGGAGAGGGAAGAAGGAATGATGGAGTTAAGAATCTGAAAGTTACATCACAATTTCAAGAAGGACTTGAAAAATGTAGGAGAGAGAAGACAGGAAGAAAAAAAAAAGGACCTTCAGAAATGTAGATCAACTGAAAGTTTAACAACTTTCAGGGCAATAACATGATTAGATTTGTGATTTGGAGAAATTAGTTTGTCCTTTAAGTGGAGAAACGAAGAGGGGAGAGCAAGACTAAGGGCAGGAGTAACAATTGGGGTGGTATTAAAATAACTCGGGCAGAGACAAAGGTCATTTAAACCGCAGGTAGGGGCAGCAATAAGTATATACTAAAAGGAGCTCAAGTGCCACGTTCAAGTGCATGCATACAGACTGAGGCATCTTTGAGACACGGGAGTTGAGATCTCAGTTGGTAGTTGAGTAATTGTGATGTTCAGACACAGAGCTGTCTGAGAGACACCCAACAGAGAGAACAGTTAGAACCATGACAGTGGATATTACAGAGGAAGATTTTATAGACAGGAAAGAGAAGGGGAAGAAAAGGATAAGCAGTGTTTTAGGAATGGACTGAGAAGTTGATTCAGTCAAATGTAAAAAGTCGTCACAAAAGTAGGGAAAAACACACAGTGCTGTGAAAATCAAGGAAAAAGGAGGCCATGTTCTTTTCATTCATGCACTAAAGCATAGAGGTAATACACATGCATGTTTCCAGATCTCAGAAACTATAGCTAGTCTAAACAAACTCAACCCATCCAGGCAAAATAAGGTCAGCTACCTCGGAATATGTTAATCTTTGTTAATGTATTGTTAATACTTTAAAAAATCCAATTCAGGATTTTTAACAAATACATTTTTTTTGTTAAGCACACAGGAGAATCTTGTTTTTCTTCTTAAAGAGCATAATATGGATCTATAAAGTTTAAATGCTCTAAAAGTGGACTTGCAGGTGGAGAAATTTAGTCCTTGCAGAAGAGAGTTCTAAGTTAAAAAATCTGGATCACTGGAACGCAGATACCAGTGTATTCAAGGTCATTAGGAAGGCAGATGCTTGAGAAATATGTGTACACAGCCTCTCTTGTTTGAATCTGATTACTTCTGTACTTGCCAGAACAGATGATGTATCTCTGCAGCATTGGCTTGGCTATTTTAGAAAAGGTAGATACTCTTTGGAAACCATATCAGAACCAGTACATTTCCTGCAAATAATGTCTGTTAGGCAGTTAACTCACCTTGAGAGGTAAGAGGTATAGTGGATAAGAGTGATGGGGTCAGTGCTAATTCTGTGCTAGTGAGTCACTGGCTCATCAACCCCCCTGGAGTAGTAAGTCATGGGAGGTGCCTGAGCAACCAATTTCCCATCTTAGAACCACGATCACCACAGAAACAGCTCTGCAGATGCCATCTAGTATTCTAAGATTAAATTCTTGGACCCAAACTTGAAACAACTAATTGTTATCCCCATGGAGAGATGTTCAGAGAACATAAGTGCTCTTCTCTGTTTCTCTATAAAAGACATTGCTTTGAGGATTGATGAAACATCCTTTGGAACAGACTGTAGTCCACAGTTGAAGTATGAAATTTATATTTAAAATACCATTTTTGAGTCATGGAAATATTTCTATTTTCTATTCAGATATTCTTTCCTAAAGTCAATATGATACCAAAGATAAAACCAGAAATAATGTCAAGCTGAATTTCAAATAGTCAGTCTTAAATAAAATTATGTTAAATAAAAAGATTCAACAGAATGCATTAAAATAGCAGAAGCAACTGATGTTAAAACAATAATTTGGAGCAGTATTTCTTACCTTTTTTCACTAGTTTCTACCTATGGAGCCTTTTAAAAAATATATCTTTTTTTCCTGCTTGTCCTCCATCTCTGTGAAGTTTAAATACCATAGCTAGACTCTGTGTCTGTTTATATTATCTTTGTCTATCTGAGTCTACATGTATGTTTATGTATGTATATGCACATATACACAGCACACACAATTGTGTATGTATATGTATGCACATATATGAGTATATAATATACGGAGATGTGTGTGTGTATATATGTGTGTGTGTGTGTGTATGTATGGGTGTGTGTGTGTGTGTGTGTGTGTGTGTGTATATATATATGCAGATACACACATCCACACATATATACACATAAATTTCTATTTGCACCCTCACCTTAATAGCCAAATTTCTTCCCTTAGGACAATATTGACATTTAGATAATTAATTAGAATTAGAGTGCACAGACAAATCTCTCTAATGGTAATAAATTAATGGCTCCATGTAACCATTCTATTGGTATAATATGGACTGGTTACAATTAAATTTTTGAAATCACTCATTTATTCTTTCACTTTTTTTATTCATTCAACAAAGCTGTATGGATTGAACACCTGTGGAACCTTCCAAAAGTCATCTTGGAGTGAAGAGCTTCTTCATTCAATTTAGAGGTATTGACACAGTCTTGTCCCCCACACTTTTTCTGCATTCCCTGACTTACTCTCATTTGAAAACATTATTCCTTTACATGAACAATTGCAAGTTCTTCTCTCACCTCTAAGATCCACCAGGCTCTTTAGCAGCGTGTATGAGTTCCTCCATATCCTTCTCATACCACTCACCTCATATATCCCTCCTTACTTTTACTTGTTATTTTCTAAGCCCTAATTTGTTCTCCAAAAATGCTGACATGTTTGTATTTCTCTCATAACATACCTGTAATTTTAGCTCTCTGTATTTACTCAGAACTTTGGTGTGCCATACCACCCTCTTTCCATAGCCTTTTTTGGTCTGACTAATTACTGCTAACCCTGACAATTTTCTCCATGCATTATCCTAATCACTCCCATCCAAATCTGGTTTGAAAAATCCCCTTTTTAATGTTTTATAATACTTTAACATAGTTCCATGACTGTACATTGTAATAAGACTGAGATTATTTATTTCCATCAGTGCCTGCACACTGCACACTTTTCAAAAAACATATCATCATCTTCAAAATGCTCCTTCCATCTACCAAAGCCCTTGAACCCAAAAGGAAAACAGTATATTTGCTGAACTCAAATGCTGAACTAGAAATCCTGGTGTCAGAAGCTGCAAAGCCTAACTAGCAAAATGGAGATGATCAGTCTTCCCAACTCAATACCATACAAACAAGTGGGCATAGGATACTATGAGAGCATATAGGAAAAACAATTTATTTTACTTGAAGGAATATAGCACAAAACAGATATTTGAGCTTGGCCATGATTAGATGTTCTTTAGATAAGAAGAAGGAAGGAATTGCAAGAAAAGGGAGCAGACCATGAAAAAACATATAGTTCAGAGAGGAGAGCTTCAGTAATCTCGTATAACTGAAACTTTGTACGCTTTAATCACCATCTTCCCATTTCCTCCTCTCCTTAGGCCCTGTCAATATCACCATTTTCACTTTAATCCTGAGTTTGACTGTTTTCAACTTCACATGTAAGTAAGATCACACAATATTAGTTTTCCTGTTTCTGGCTTATTTTACTTAGCATAAGGACCTCCTAACAATACTGTAATTCTATACAAAAATTTGCTAAAAGGGTAGATCCCATGTTAAGTATTCTCGACATGATGACAATAAAATAACAACAGTAGTAATAATAAAGAAGGGGGGAGAAGTAATGAATAAATTATATGACCTTGAAGGTAGTTGATAGCTCTACAGGTATATAGTTATCCCCTACCCCAACAAGTGTATATGTTAAATGCTTAGAGCTTTTTATATGTCAACCATAACTCACTAAAGTGGCTTAATAAAAAAGCATATGAGCAAGGAAGCTATTATATAATTGGGAGAGAGGGGAAATCAGAGTGTAGTGGACATGGAAGCAGAGAGACAAGTGGGTGGGTGACAGGGGTAGGGGAAAAGCAAAGATGTTAGCCAGATTATTAAGAGCCTTTTTTGACAGTCTGTAGACAGTAAATATATTCTAAAAATATTTTGAAAGATTTCTCAGTGATTTTATTCAATTAAAGAAGAGTTATTTGATTTCCCTATGTAAAGATGGATCTAATATTAATTCTATACAAAGCATATCATGTAATGACACCAAAACTTGTATTCTTTCCACATAAGATCTCATTGTCTTCCTTAAAATTCTGAGAAGAAAAAGAACTTCACATTGTTGTTAGGTACACAGACTAGTAAAGAGACTTACCATAAATATCTCTAATGTGTGAGTAAGCAATTCCACTCCTATGTATCTGAACTGAGAATGTAAAAACAAAGCCCATAGGCACTTCTATGGGCCCTCCTACATTCATTTCAATGTTATTTATAATTGCCAAGTTATGTAAATAGCCTAAGTGCTTAAGACACATAAGTGGATTAAGAAGTTGTAATATATACATGGAATACTATTCAGCTCTAAAAATGGATATCTTACCAACTGCAATAACATGGATGGAATAGCAGGGCATTATGCTAGGTAAATAAACCAGAATGAAAAACACAAATACTGGATGGGGTCACTTACAGAAGGAATATAGAAAAACTAAACAAAGAGTTATATAGCAGAATCAGTAACAAACCCTACAAAACTGACCATAGAATTAATGCTACCCAAGGGGAAGGGAGAAGAAGGAAAACAAAGTGGGGAGGGACTCCAATGGATTATGGTGGAAGGTTGTATTATGGGTGTTTGGTAATAGATATGTGTAGTAACATAGATCAGAGGAGGTGTGACCCTATACCTTTAATTATATACAGTAATTATATACAGTAAACCAGCATTCTCTCAATGAAAACAGTAATATAATTTTAAAAGTTTTTGGATCACTATGAGATCCTGAAAAGCTTTCTTTCATCTGTTATTTCCACCTTTATAGTAAAAAATCTGCTAGTGTATTTTGAGTAGCATTCACTAGTATTATGAAAGAAATTATTTCTAAGCAAAAGAACAATCCAAAGAGATTACTAAATTCCTTTTGAATTTGAATTAATATTTTACTATTATGTAATGGTCTCCTTTAATATAGAAAGATAAAATTATGCAAACACTGCAATGTTGTCTTATATGTATTCCCATTTTTTTTCTTTTTTTTTTTTTTAAGATTTATTTATTTATTCATACAGACTGGGGTACAGGCCAGAGATGCGGAGGGTGAGAGGATTCACCAGAGACAGAGTGGGGAGCAGAACAGGCAGATCGACGAAGTACACTGCTGAGGGGAGCAGCGGGCGGGTCAGGAGAGGTCTGCCACGCCATGTGGTCACCTCCGGGGCAGGCGGGGATCGAACTCATGAGGAAGTGGCTTTAGTTTCTCAGTGCAGTGCTTTAGCCCGCTGCGCCACCAGGGAGGGCCCTGTATTCCCATTTTCTTAACCTCTCTTTTTTCATTAGTGTTAGGTTTATGATGTGGATTTAGACTATTTACTTGCAAGACCTCAATGACTACAATAATCATTTCAAGTTAAATAAAAAGGATAAAGTCATAACACTGGCCTTGAATCTCGTTTCAGGCAGTTTTAATCAAATCTCAGTATCAGAAATTATTATAAGCAAATTATTGAGTTATTTCTAAACCTCAGTTTATCATCTATAAAATAGGTGCAATAACAAGATTGTGTAAGTGCAAGTAATGTGTTTACATAAGTGCCTGTCTCTCTATAAGTGGCATTCTGTTGAATACTCACTGAGTGACAGCCTATAGAATTCCCTGCTCTGGCGGCTGGGGAGCCTCAATGAAAGAAGACAGCAAGGACTTCTGATAGCAACACCAGCTGTAATGTCATGTAAAAAGGACTTGTGGAATTTCTTTCCAACTTTCACAATTCCAATAAAAGACAGAAGGGAGGTGAGGGTGTTCTCATGCTCTCAGGGAAAGAAAGGTTTGGGGGAACAATCCATGGAAGGATTTTGTTTCCTGGGCACCCAGTTGTAGTATGCCTTTTCCATCAGAGTCTAAATTATTGGTAAAAGGGTAAGTCCAAAATCCGAACTTGGAAAGTGAAGCTTCAAAGTCCTTCTCTGGCATAAGGAGCTCTCCAGAGGAAAGGCCTCTTTAGACAGATCACAGGTTTCTTAGAAGAGAAACAGACAAGTCTGCAGGAATCGGAAAACCTCTCACCTCCAAAAAAGCAAGCAGAGGGGAGAGATGTTGAATCTCTGCTGGGCTGGCTTTGATAACTGGTTTTGAAACACTTAAAGGAAAAGATTCAGGCGTTGGAAGTGCTGAGTTTAGTCACCCTCAGTATGCTGATCGTGACATGGTAATTCATGAACATCTTATACACAAAGTGCTTCAATCGCCTCCCAGTGCTTTTAGGACAAAGATAAAAATCCTTAACTGGCTGAAAGGACTCTGAATAAAGGCTACTGGTGCTTTTCCTATTTTATCTCTACTCAGCACAGCCTCACTGAATGGCAGCCTCATCCTTAGTCTTGCTCATCTGACCAGCTTGATTCTGTCAGGGAAGTTTGTCAACACTGTTTTTATTTGTTTTTATTTGTTTACAAAGAATAACTTATCTTCCCTAACCCTTCGCTTGGCCAACTCATTTATCTTTGGGTGATACTTTAAATGTTACTTCTTCCAAATACTAGTTAGAATGATAATCATTGTTATATGTTTGATCAATATCTGTCTCCTCAGCTAGCAATCTGAGTTCAAGAACTGTGCATTCTCTCACTGTTATACTCCCAGTTCTAAACATGCCCCTGGCACTTTCCTAAATAGAAGACTCCTAAGTCTTTCTATGTCTAGCACTCGGTATACTGAGAACTAAGTTCCGCAACTGTGTAAGTGTAAAATAGGAAATAATTAAATATGACCAAACATAGAGCCGGTCTGAATTTTCCTCTGTGACTATGGAGGATGAAATCTCTCTGTGTGATTTTCCCAAATTATCTGGTCAAATCAAGCTCAAAAGCCATTGATAAAGATTTCTGTTGAAAAAATAATTTACAAAGCACCTCTGATGTGCTAAGTACATTTCTGCATGCTGATAAAATTTGATACTGTTCTTGCTCTCCTCACTCATACAGTATAGAAGAGAGAGATGTATTAAAATACAAAGCACAAACAAGAAAAAACACTCTCATATCAGCTGGATTGGTGTTGAGATAAATTTCAGTCCAAAGCCTGACTATGATAATGTTTTATTTATAATCTTCCATACATTATGCAAACCCTCTGAGTCCCAGTTTGCTCCAGTTTGTAAAATTAGGAATAATACAACACTTGAAGTCAGACACGTTCACACACACTATGATGCTATGTTTAAGGGGACTATTCATGTGTAAGGTCCATGGTGCTCCTAAATACTCAGTCCCGGCTGCAAGAGTAGACATTTCTTGGAGTCCTTGGAAAAGAACACAGTGAATGCAATGACTGACCAATCCTTGCCCTTACCCTAACATCCTAGCTGCGGCAACTTTTCTTTTAAAAAAAAATTTATGCATGCATGCATGCAGGAGCTGAGGTACAGGCCAGAGGTGCAAAAGGGGTGAGAGGATTCGCCAGAGACAGTGGGGGGCAGAACAGGCAGATCTACTGAAGTACACTGCTGAGGGGAGCAGTGGGAAGAACAGGAGAGGTCTGGAGGTCGAACTTGTGCTGCAGTGGCTGCCAACTGCTTCAGTGTACGATTTTACCCCTTGTGCCGCCAGAAAGGCCCCCCTGCAATAACTTTTCAAATAAAAAGATAAATTCAAGTCCTCAGGAAAACAGAGGAGCTCTCTCACCTCCCTCCCATGCCAGGGAGGCTTGTTAGTTTAGTTGATCTTTCTGTTTGCTTAACAAAATATAATGCAGTCAAATCAAAGTGAAACATGTCATCTGTTATTTTTGATGGTGGCAACATTAATCCCTATTGTGGCATGGTAGAAAACCATTAAATATCCATTTCCAATTAAAGTAAGATGATGTAAACCACAAGAAAAAATGGTTTTTAGAGTTCATAAAATGTACCATGTCCTCAGGCTCAACATATTTGCTCCTAACCAATGTTTCAGAATAAGCCATAAACGCTGTCAGGAAATAGAATGTGAACTCAGTCAGCCTTCCAAAGGGGACCTCCTGCTGTGTAAAGACTGTTCTGTCTACTAATTTTCTAAGGAACCAAGGAGAAAGGAATCTTTGCAAATTCTAAACAAAGAGGCCCTTCAGTATATTAATAAAATTCAGATTGCCAAGAGGCAGACAATGGATTTTCTTTCAAGGGTAGTCTCAATATAATGAACACTTCTATATGTGATCAAGTGTTCTTCCCTCACAGCTTCTTCCCTGGTCCAAATAGCCCATTACTCAGCACAAATGTTCAGGGAATTTGGGCACTCAAAGCTCAGAAGCAATTTACTTTATTCAAAGCATACAGTTTCTATCAGCTAGCATCTGCCCTTCTTTTCTCCTCTTTGGAGAGATTTCGATTTGCAGAGAAAGCTACTGCTAAACTTGTGCTGAAAGATGTTTTTACATTAGTTTTTGTTGGAAACAAATATCTCAAGGACTTCCTAGGTTTTATCCCTTGGCTCTCAATGGCTCCCAATTTGGGGGTCTTGGGCACTTAGGCCTATCGGAGGTAGCAATGTTGAATGCCATGACAGAAGTTAGTCACCCTACAAACTGTAGTCACACGAGTTAACTGAAACAACACTAAAGTATTGGTAAGGTGATTGTATTAATTCAGTTCCAGTATTGACCATATTGTTTATTGGAAGGTCAAGTGGATTTCTGATGTGTTTAATCCTACAATGGGCAAATAAGCTACAATTTATAAAATATACATTTATTGAGAGGAGAAGGGCTCTTTGAGGGAATACCATGTACAAGATCCTTGATGGTGATGTGAGTCCTGAAAACTGTTGCTCTCCATCACAGTGAATAACGCCCTCAAACTCTCAACAAATGTTTATGGGCACCTGTCATTTGGTAGTCATTGGGGAGGATTCAAGGATGAATCAGACATGGACCTTGCTTTCATTATAGGACTAATTCCAGAATTATATGAATTTCTATAAATGGAAATTGATTAATTACCCTCAGTAGCTCTGTATGGAGACACTGTTAAATGAAGATGTCCATGAAGCTACTCTTGGCATCATGAACTAGTTGCTTGGTACACACTCCAATCCAGTGGAAATATCCCATGTACGCTTATAAATTCATGATGCTAAATAAAAACTATTCTCCAAGGACTCATAAACCAAGTGAGCATTTATTGAGTTTTAATGGACTGTCTAAAATTGATAGAGGAGCAGCAGAAAGAGCAAGAGCTTTAGAGTCAGACAAGGCAAGCCTTATTTGAGTTATTAATGAATGTGTGACCTTGGGAAGGTCACATAGTCTACCAATACTCAATTTCTTCATTGTAAAATGGAGATAATAATGATCCATACTTCAAAGTGTTTTGGGAAGATGAATGAAAAAGCAATACCACAATATTGATAGGTGGGATGACACAGAGGTTAGCAGTGGGGACTTTGGAGCAGAATGTGTGAATTCAAATCCTGGCAGTCTCGTTTATATTCATGTAACTTTAGGAGAGTCATTCAAATATTCTAGCTTCCATTTCCTCACTCATGAAAGAGAATAAAAAGAGTGAATGAATGTGAACATTAAGTGGAATAACATAAAAAATTTAACACAATGCCTGAGAGAAACAATTCAGTATGTGCTCGCTGCTCCATTTTTAGAACAGAGTAGACAGTAAATAAATGTTAGTTCTCTACTTTCCTAGTTTTAGGTAACTTTTTTTAAAAAAAGATTTATTTATTTATGCAAACAAGAACTAGGGTATAGGCCACAGGTGAGAGGATGAGAGGAATTATCAGAGACAGAGTGAGGAGCAGAACAGGCAGATTGACTGAAATACAATTCTGAGGGGAGCAGCGGGAGTGTCAGGAAAGGTCTGCTGCACTATGTGGGTCACCTCCCTGGCCTGGGATTGAACTCAGGCTGCCATGGGGCTGCAAATAGCCTCACAGTGCTGGGCTTTAACCCCTTGCACCACCAGGGAAGGCCCAGTTTTAGGTTACTTTAAGACAAGTAACTCTGTGTAGATGTACTGACTGCTGTGCAGGGCAGCTCAGACCCTTCTTCCAGATGGAGGACTCGCATCCTTTGAGAGGTGTTGACTGTGAACTCTGAGCTCAGTTACTATCTAGGAATTGTTCACAGCCAAAGGGAAACATTTCACTCAAGGTCACACAGTCTTTCAGGGCATAATCTGCACTTAGTGACTGATTTATGAGGAAGAGTGTAGAAAAGCCATTGCCTCTTGGTGGGTCAATTCTAAAAGTACATCTAAGCTCCCGAGCTTTCTGTAGACTTGGCCAAGGCTTTTTTTGTGGTTGCATCACAGACTTCTCCCTCAGTCCCATATGCCTTTATTCCCCCCACAGAGGTTGATCCCAAGGAAACTTGAAATAAAATGTCTGGATACAAATCTCATCATCTGAGTCTGCCTCTCAGGAAACACAACCTTCAAGTTTCTGATGTAAATGGTAGGAAATTCTGTTTTTAGTTGATCTTGCCTTCACCCTCAGGAGGAATGGAGTTGTCTTTGGCAAGCTTAAAGACAAATAGAACATAAAGTTGTAATTCCAGTCTCAAAATGTAAACAGAATAGGTTTTATGATGGTTTGAGGGTGCAGGAAGGGATCACCTGGGAAAAACTGTGTATATACTCAGTGCCATGTGGTGTGCACACTCACGCAGGTTCCTCCACTTTCCCCTGAGAATGCGAAAAGGCCGCCCAAGCTAGATTACATAAACACTGACTGACTTATTTCTGTCATCCATTAGGACTCCCCTCCAAAAATCATCAGGCTAATATTTCAGAGACTCAGAACATCTAAACCTGCCTCTTAAGAATGGTCATGATTATTCTTACGGGAAACTTAGCCAGTCCAAATTGTCCAGCGGGTTCAACCAGAGCAAGTTTATTCCTCTTCAACCTGATATTCCTTGAAATTAGTTAAAAATAAATGGAACTCCCCTACCCCATGCCTCCATTTCTCCAACTTCAATATCCCATGACTGAGTTTAGAATCTCAGGATTGCTCTTGTCAAGCTCTACTTTGTGTATACTTCCTCCAAATAGGTACCTCTGGAAAATCAAACAACTTTCCAACCTGGGTATGGGTATAACAGAGTATCTATACAGCCATTCTGGTTACTATTGTGCTCTTACTTGGGCCAAAGATTATTTTGACTATTTCTCTATTAATGTTTCCCAGTCATTCCATCATCATCTTTTCCTAAGTTCTTTGATAGCTGCTTCTGCAGGAAATAGGGAGGTTATTAGGTAGTGCTAGTGGAAGGGAAGCCGTTCTTCTTGAAGAGTTAATACTATCTATCCACTGTGTACATATTTCTGCCTTTTACCTCAGGCCATCTCTTCTCTGCGTCCAAAGAAGATATAAAGCATGCGGGAGCTGAGATCCTACCAGAACTGCCAGGAAGCCAAGTACAGCCTGACACTGGACAGAGGTTGAAGATGGGCTGAAGGCAGATGAGAAACACAGACTTATCAGTGCTGAAGGAGGGAGCTGCCTGGCAGAAGCAGTGGTATTGCCTTATGCAGGAGATTTACTTATGCAGGTAAGTCTCCCTTGGGTTCCTTTATCATTAAGACACAGGGAAATCGGCAATATAATTTTTCAAAAGCTGGAGTCAATGGCCATGAAAATTATCTACCTATCTGAGTTTGCAGTTAAGCAAGTACGGAAGCAGGGTCTGGCAAGGTGACATAATGACAATAGTGCTGTCCTTCCTCAGAACTTGAGCTGACTTTAGCTTTAATTAAGTCATTAATTGACTAGATATTGATTCTAAGAGTCATTGAACATAGAATGATCCATTTGAAAGAGGAGCATTATCAGCCATTGTGTCTGCTTGTATTTTAGGGAAACATTTGCAAATGTGGTCCTAATGCTTTTTCTTAATTAAACTCTCCCTTCCCATTACCAATAATTCTATAAAAATGCTACATATGGTGAAATAAATTGCTTCATCATGACCGATACTCAGTTCTGGGTTATTTCAGGGGAGATTTGAGGGAGAAGTCTTCAAAAAGTTCTTATGAGATTAATTCAGACAAGACTAGAAGGAAGGATACCAGCCATATAAAGGGTCAGAGGAGTACTGAAGAGCACATGGAGAGCTGCTGAAAATTCAGGGGAGAAACTCCAGGGTACGTATTCTGGGAGTCACAATTAAATTTTAAAAGTTCTCGGCCCTCCCTGGTGACGCAATGGGTTAAAATGCAGCACTGAGAAGCTATAGCAGCCTCTTTGGCTCGCGTGTTTGGTCCCTGGCCAAGGGGGTGATCTATATGGTGCGACAGACTTCTCCTAACTACCCCCCACATCCCCTCTCAGCAGTGTGTTTAACTTGATCTTCCTACTCTGTTCCCTAACTCTGTCTCTGGTGAACCCTCTCGTCACCCTCATACCTCTGGCCTGTTAAGCAATCAATCAGCTAATTAATTCTAAAGTTCTCTAGAGCCACAACTTTAATTGCACTATGTGCACATTTTTGTATAGATGCTACTCTCCTAGTCCTTTGCAAGGACTACTTCCTACTCTCCTGGTCTCTCACCTCTACAAGAGAAGGCATTTCATTAGGGTAAGGACTAAAGTCAGGGATTCTGGACCATGCCCAGACTCATATCACTTCATTGCCTACAGATGAATTTTGAACTTGATTTAATACCATGAAACAATGTAATTAAGTAACTAAAAAAACTGAAATATTAAAATTACCTTAGAGGCAACTATACATTGAATATATTAAATATTTATTTAATTATGTCTGTGATATATATGTAACACATAATTACAATTACACATATATTAGTTACTAATATATCAAAACCAGGTAACTGTAATTTATACAATCTATCAATTAAGTGAAAGTTGTAAAGTAAGTTGAGTATCAGGTATACTCAGTTCCTCTGCCCTAGGTTAGAAAAACAATGATAAAATTCTAGTGTATTTCTTACCATTGGAGACTGGAACTTTTTCTTTCAAGTAATCTTAGCTTAAATTTGAAAAGGAACTCAGACTGATGAATCTTCTCCCAAGGTATTCAAGTCTTTCCAACAGGGAACACTTTCTGAGGGACAGTGCTATTTTCATGAATTAATGAATTCTTTTCAACCAAAATTTAAAATCAGTAGGAAAGAATCTAAAAAAAAATGTTGCTGCTAATTTTATTAGCAGCTCATGTCCCACTGGAAGTCATTAAGTGGAAATCATTTGAAAATATCTTCAAAAGTGTGACTTTCTTAGCTACTAACAACAGAATGCACTTTATAATAGTCTTATTCTTGGTATTCAGTTCATTTTAGGGTACAAAAAGGATTTGACATATATATATAAAAACAGAAATTTATGTTAATATACTAACAAAATAAGGTATTTTAAGTAAATGTAAAGGATTTTGCTAAACTACCACTCTGAATGCTGCTCATTACTATTTCTGATGAAAATAAAGACAGGTCCATCATGAGGATTCAGTTTTCGCTAAATCAAATGGCGTATGTGAGACAAAATCATTAAGATTCACTTTGGGGCTTGTGAATCCTTCATCCAAAACCTGGTCCTTCCCCTAATAGACTACACGTGAAGACACCACTTCCAATATCACATCTCTGCATCCCACACTCAATCATGTCCTGCACAGACAGCTTCCTTTCTGATTATGCAGAAGTCATTCTTGAAGCCAAGACTAAGCACCCACATGCACAATACTGCAAAAACTTGACCTCCATGCAATGTGTGACACGGAAACACAGCACTCCACTTGAGGGGTCTTGGGAAGGTAAGATACGGGGCTACTCTTGAAGACTGCAAAATTCCCATCAACTTAATGTTTTTCCAAATAAATGTGTTATTTGGAATTATGTAGATTAGAAATCCTCTTGGCCCTCAAGTTAACTTTGCACCAACAGCAGGTTGCAAACTGGTTGAATTACTTCTGCGTTTTCAATGTTAGTTTGCTAACTCAGCTATGCACCATGTATCTCTTACCTTATATACAGCATGGTGGGGAAACAGTGAAGATCTTGGTAGAAAAAAGCTATCATGCTTTCTTTTTACATTTCCTGGAATTTCTTCCACATCGCTAATCTCAAATACCGTGAGTCTAAAACGAAGATGGTGACATCTTGACACTATATCCCTTTAAGTTGAAAATTGAGATTCCAAGATGCTGCGTTAGCACCAAACAACTCAAGTGCACTGCAAAGCGCTCTTATTAGTCATGCTTTCTTCAAGACATGAATCCATAGCTAGCTCTCTCGCCACTGGAGCTTCCACCACCCAGAAAAATACTTTGCTCTAGTAGTCATAATAAAATGAAACTGATTATGGAACAGAGATCCTTGTCTTCTCACCTTTGTACTCAAAAATAAGACTGAGTAATCAAGAACAGATCTGCCCCTTTTTTAAATTAACATAGCAGCCTGCAGATTCTGGGGCATTGTTTCCCACTGCTTATACTATTTATACTTTAATTTGTCAAGTCACGGTATCTTCAGCTCAAGAAGAATTTTTCATTTTCAGGTCCTTCCAGTTAGTGATACCATAGTTTCCATTCAATCCTGTTAAATGAATGGAGCCATGCTAGGCAGTACTGTTCTGGCTGGTTAGAGTGAGCTCAGAAGCGTATATGAAATGGAGAGCTCATTTTTGTAGTTCAAACCAGAAAACCTAAACTTCTACTCAGAAAATGGCCCCTGTTTCACCAGTGTTATTAACTATCCACCAAAGTCCTTAATGATGAAACCCAGGCTCCAAAAGTTTGAACAAGAAAGCAGTTTGATTATTAAGCTGAAGATACACAACTATATGCTATTGAGTATACAAAGTAAGATGTTCAGAATGTTTTGAATGGTTTAATTGGGTATTCTATTATCAGTTTTAGCATCTTATTCTGTTTAAATATATATAGTCAGCAGCAATGATATAGAAAAAAATTTCAAAACAGAAGCAACTCCCTAGTGCAGCATAAAAATTAGTATAAATCAGGCCCTCCCTGGTGGCGCACCAAGTTAAATCAGCACTAAGAAGCTAAAGCCACTTCAGCATGAGTTCGATTCCTATCCCAGAGGTGACCCATATGGCATGGCAGACCTCTCCTGACCCACCCACTTCTCAGTCAGCCTGTTCTGCTCCCCACTCTGTCTCTGGTAAATCCTCTTATCACCCCTGAGCCTCTGGCCTGTACCCCAGAGTTCTGTAGGCATAAATAAATCTTTTAAAATATTAGTATAGATTAATTGAAAATAAGGAACTGGTTGATTCAAGATTCAAGTATTTATGGTTTTGAAGTACATTTAATTATTTCTATAAGTTGAAATATTTTTTTCCTTTCACTTAAGATAATTTCTGGACAAAAGCAAAAATAATGGTGAGTGGTTGAATAGGCCTTTTAAGTCTTCGTGTACTCAAAACTGAAAAATCAGCAGCTTTGAAAATCTATAGTTAGTTGAATGTGACTAGAGAGAGAATATAGATTTTCTTTTCAAAAACACATAAAAGTTTAATGACATTATTAATTTATTTCATCAATACGCCCATGGTGTCAAAGCCATTCCCGTTTCTCAAACTGTAGAGACCTTGTGTGGAGTCTAGAAATCTCCACCCTTCCTGACCTGGGAACTGACCCACTTATTATAATTCTTAGGGCATGGACACATGAAAACCACTTTATATCCCACAAATGATAGAGATGTTGAACTAAAGATATTAAAAGTATGCTTTTTCCCTTTCAGATGGAGGAGCTATCTTTTAATACACAATCTAAATTTTTTTTGTTTACTTGAAATCCAACTATTTTGTTTCAAACATCTCTTGCTTTAATAGAAAAAAAAAAGGCAACTTGAACATCTCCCAGTATCGAATGAACATTTGAAAATGAATTATTCTTAGGGAAAGGGAAAATTAAGTTGTTTATTTGCAAAGTAAGTACCATCTTGTTGGCTAAAATAAATGATCAATTAAATACCAGGGTCAAATAGTCTAACCCTGGAACATGGTTCCTCATTGTACAACCACAAAAATCACTAAACTCTATTTATATTGACATCCTGAGAATTGGATTGAAGTTATTTAAACCATCACTCATTTCTAGACTAAGAATAGTTTTACTCACAATGACTGTCCAATATTCTTAAACCTGGAAAAAATAAAGAATGACATAAGCTAATACTGAATTCTGACATTTTTCTGATCTTAATGAAAATGTTTTTCAATGTCAAGTTGCAGTCATATAAAAACATTTCCCCCTAAAGCCCAAGTATATACTTTTTGTACGCAAAGCAAACATTTCCATGAATTGTGTTATTTACTTGTTTGAACTGAATTGAATGATCCATTTGTTTGGAAAGAAAAAATTTTCTTTACACCTCCGGCATCTATTTCAATTTCATACAAATGGAAAATCATATTGCTTTTTCTCATCTTGTATTTGTTTTAAGTTTTAAATAGCATCTATTTTCCAATGGTTATAAAACATTATCTTGGACTGAAAAAATAATCTTTCTAAATCGATACTCTGAATAAATGGGCATGTATAAGAGGGAGTATTTCAGATAGACTTCTAAAGAGGAATAATAAGTAAATTGGTCATAAAAGGCCGCATTTAGAATCACCTCCATGAATACAAGACAGAAAAAGGATATAGTAGTCTGTCCAATATTTCTTTTTCTTTCTTTCTTTTTTTTTTTAAGATTTATTTATTTGTGCATTGGGGTACAGGCCAGAGGCTCATGGGCAGTGAGAGGCTTCACCAGAGACAGAGTGGGGAGCAGAACAGGCAGATCTACTAAGTACACTGCTGAGGGGAGCAGCGGGCGGGTCAGGAGAGGTCTGCCACGCCATGTGGTCACCTCCAGGGCAGGCGGGAATCAAACTCATGCGGAAGTGGCTTTAGCTTCTCAGTGCAGTGCTTTAACCCGCTATGCCACCAGGGAGGACCTGTCCAATATTTCATTGACATATTGGACCAAAAGCATAAGCACCAAGTCAACCATTCAAAAACACAACTTATTTTTAGCAAAATGTAGACTCAATAATTACAGTTTTAGATTTTTTTCAGCTGTTATTCAAATAAGTGGTAGGACATTTCACATTTTTCAGATTCTTTTCTCACAGAAAAATGAAAATATGAAATCAAATGATCAAACTATCAGTTTGAAAACTGTTTTGTACCTTGTCACATAAGGAAATATTTTAGCCATAGGTTTTATATTTAACATAGTCCTTACTAATTTGCTCTTCTTTTTTAATTCCTTAGTTTGCCTATAAATTGTTCTTGACAGTAAATATATAAATGCACCTCATACTTATGATTGATTTCAATTAATAGAAGGCAATATATAAAAATGGTACCACTGATTATTAAATATTAAAGTTCCTAAGTTCCCTTTGGAAAAATTTTCAACTCAGACAAGCAAACTTTGTTGGATAGCATTTAAGAAAAGCCTCCTGGTCCTCCCTGTTGGCGCTGTGGATTAAAGCACAGCACTAAGAAGCTAAAGCCACTTCCGCACGAGTTCAACCCGGTCCCGGAGGTGACCATGTAGCGCGGCAGACCTCTCCTGACCCGCCCGCTGTTCCCCTCAGCAGTGTACTTCATCAGTCGGCCTGTTCTGCTCCCCACTCTGTCTCTGGTGAATCCTCTCATCGCCCCACACCTCTGGCCTGTACCCTAGTTCTGTATGCATAAATAAATAAATTTTTTAAAAGAAAGAAAGAAAAAGCCTCCTAATTCATGCTGAGTAAGACCTATTTTTAAAATTCCAATTATTAATGCAGGAGTATTTAATTCATATGTGGAATATAGAGAAGCAATACAAACCCCAAGAATCTGACTATAGAATTGAGGTTAGCAGGAGACTAAGTGGATGAGAGGGCCAATACTATATATTGGGGAGGATCATGGGAGCTTTGATGATGGATGTGCTGTGGTAAGGTACATCTGATGTGGTATGAACATATCTCCTAAATCTTATACAGTGTCGTAAACCAATATATACAAATTTAAATTCTTTTCTACTTCACCTCATTAAAAACTCTATGTGCTTTAAACTAATAAATATATTGACCCATTTGTTTATTCATTCATTTAATTCATATGTATGGCCCATCAACTATGGACTCCAGGACTGAGGCATTAATGATGAATAAAGTCAATTCATTCCCTGCTCTAATATAGCTCATAACTTCATTTTGTGTGTGTGTGTTTATGCACAAATGTCTATATGTGGTGGTTATCGATCTAGACTTTTTCCTAATTTTGATAGCTCTTTGCAGACATATGTGAGACCAACTCAAATTAACCCTGGCCTTCAGCTTCACTTTCTTCTCTCTCATTTTTGCCACAAGTGGCAGCTGTCTCAAGCTTTCTTTATTCTAATATTGACCAAGTGGAGACAAAATTGTTCAAAGAATCCCTTAGTGGGGGCAAGAAAAAAGAAGAAAAACAAAATTTCCCCAAAGGAGTAACTAGTCTATCAAGAAAAGGAAAGTAGCTGGTTTATCACTCTCATCCTGTCTTCCCCACATGCTGCCCCTTCCAGTAGTGATGACACCAGCATGAATAGTTTGGCCATCACTCACCAAGGGAGACAAGCAGTCCGCCAAGCCTACTCAGAGCTCCTCCAAAGCACTAAGTGAAAGTGCTTCAGGGGAGATATTGTAGAGATATTTTCTATAGCTCTAGAGTGTATTTGGAGAACAAATACTTTTTCCAAATGACTATTTAATGCTTTCTGGGATCTCCATTGTAAAGTGTTTTTCACTTTGTAAGGTAAGTTGATAGTATTCTCATTTCCTCAATGAATTTGGAGAGCAGCTGTTTCAAAACAAAAACATGAGGACTTGTGTGATAGTATGCCCTAAGAGTTTCAAATGGACCTCACTGTACCATTGTTTTAAAATACAGACAGGTGAAAAAAAGTAATTGCGGTATAGGTAGAAATCCTTTCTGGGACTCATTTGTCACAGGAATGAGAACAGGGCTTCCGAATTGGTGTGGGAGACAGGAAAATGTCCAGTTTTTTCTGGTAGCTTTTTGCAATATTGAAACCATCACCCTAGTTTTAATATTTACTAATTTCACTAGTTAATTAACAAAACAGTGTCTTTTGCAAATATAAGAACAAAAGTCCTTCCAACTCTACAACATTTGTTTTCCAGAAATGCATCAGCATCATATTAAATGATAACCTACAAATAGAACTAATTACTGGAAGTTTTGGGTTTGACTTACTTAATTTTAGAGCACATAACTAACTTTTTTTTAAAGATTTATTTATTAATACATACAGAACTGGGGTACAGGCCAGAGGTACAGTGATGGTGAGAGGATTCACCAGAGACAGCGAAGGAAGCAGAACAGGCCGACTGATTAAGTACACTGCTGAAAGGAGCAGTGAGCATGTCGGGAGAGGTCTGCCGCGCCATGTGGATCACCTCCGGGGGGTGGTGATTAAACTCATGCTGAAGTGGCTTTAGCTTCTTAGTGCTGTGCTTTAATTCGTTGCGCCGCCAGGAAGGGCCCTAAAATATGTTTTTTATTGTTGTTTGGTATTTGTTTCAGAAGCGATGTTAAATACATTAAGTACTTGGGAGTCTCTAAAAATGCAGGTTCACTAAGTATAAAGGCAAGAGGATCAATCAAATTCTTTCAGTTGCTCTATACGTGGTTGGCAAAGAGAAGAATTTTAAACTCTGCGGGGGTGGGAATAAGTCATCACTTTCAGGGAAAGTATGGAAATCCTGAGTTCTGGGAAGTCAGCTAGGGCAATAAAAAGTAGCAGGGATTAACAAGATCAAATCATGTATCTAGATACTCTCCAGTGATCTAGTTACTATACCTACAACATAATTCAAATGCCTAAATGACTGCAATGTAACAGCTAATCTTTCCTGTATTACTGACAACATCAATCGATGAACAATTACATCAACTTTAGTGTAAAATATAAGAAAGATTCGGGCCCTCCCTGGTGGCGCAGTGGATTAAAGCACAGCACTGAGAATCTGAAGCCACTTCCGCATGAGTTCAATTCCCGCCTGCCCCCTGCCCCGGAGGTGACCACATGGCGTGGCAGACCTCTCCTGACCCGCCCGCTGCTCCCCTCAGCAGTGTACTTCATAGATCTGCCTGTTCTGTTCCCCACTCTGTCTCTGGTGAAGCCTCTCACCGCCCCTGCACCTCTGGCCTGTACCCCAGTTCTGTATGTGCAAATAAATAAATCTTTAAAAAAAAAAAATATATGAAAGATTCTAGATACTCGTAGATTACCAGTTCTGCCTATGCACATGCAAGGGCATAACCCTTATTCCATCCAGAATTTAAGTCATCAGAAAATTGTTCTAGTAGTTGTTGTGCTTCCCAGGTGATATTTAGTTATTAAAATTTTGGTTCAGGGCCTCCCTGGTGGCACAGGGGTCAGAGTCTCAGCACAATCAAGCTATTGCCAGCCACTGCAGCATGAGTTCGATTCCCAGCCAGGGAGCTGACCCACATGGCACAGCAGGCCTCTCCTGACCCGTCCGCTGCTCCCCTCAGCAGTGTACTGCCTCTTCTGCTCCCCACTCTGTCTGGTGAATCCTCTCACCCTCCCACCAACTCTGGCCTACACCCTAGTTCTTGTATGCATAAATCAATAAAAATAAAATCATGGTTGGGTTCATTAGAGGCTGCTGGGATATCAAACATGACTTTAAGCACAAAGGAGCAATCAGAAGTCCCAAGTTTTATTTCTGGAGGAAATAAATATCATTTTGATAGTCAGGCAGCTCCAAAAGAGGGCTGTCATTCTCAGGCAAATAATTTTTTCCAAATTCAGAGCTATCAAGTAGTCTCCTTGGGGAAAGTGTATGAAGTTCTTTAGCCTGTTGTTCTACTACATTCTGCCACAGAGTTAAAAGGACATTATCCCCAAGAAATCAACATTCCTTTAAACTGTAGCAAGTAGAGCACATCCCACTTCTTCAGGAATGTGGAGGTGGAGGTTAGGAGTTGTCAAAAGCATCCCACACATTTTTCCCACATAAAATGGCCTAAAGGTTTTGAAGCAGTGGCTCTTGCACTTTGGAGATATAAACAACACCTTAAACTGCTAGATTTTTTTTTTAATTGCTGCACACCTGAAAAGATTAAAACTAGGCAAATAATTCTTACAGTCCAGTCACATGTATCACAACATCTTAAAATCACCCTATCCACAGGCTACTAGTCCCTTCTTCATCCATTAGCGCTGTGCTTACTCTACTTTCTGCTTGATTGTTCTCAAAACCACTTAGGCAAACTTCTGGAGTGTTCCAGTAAACATGAGGTTTTTATGTTTTTCTTAGCTCCCTGCACCATTTGGTTCCAAGAAAACGATTTACAGCTTTGTGCTGCCAGCCTACTCTGTTGAGCTAATGTCTGTGTGCAGATGACTTTGCAATGGGTGAGGTCGATGAAGACCCCAATCACCTTCCATGCTGGAAGCTTCCACTGTTCGCTAAGTCACCACATCACATAATCCTCACGCTGCTCTTTCATGCTCAAGTGTTTAACAGTCCACATTGAACATTTTAACTTCAAGTTACCAATGAGCTTGGGGAGTGAAATGGTCCTGTGCTGATCTAAGGACCTGTCTGCTGTCTTTTCTCCTCTGTGGAATAAATACCAGAAGCAGTCTGTTGTTATTTTCACAACAAAGTCTAAATTGTTTCTACACTTGTGTCAAAATTTGACAGGTCAGTGTGCAATTTTGCTACAAGAGTACTCATCCTAAATACCCTTACATTAAAGTAGTCAGGGTCATTTCTATAATGAGAATATTATCTTCTATAATGAGAATATCAGACTGGAAATGCCCTAAGCCTCACTTAGGCCCTCTGCACTGCCTTCATTTATGAGCCCAATTCTTTCATTCTTGCAGCTTTCCCTCTTCACTCACTGAAAATGAGTAAGACATCTGCTTTCAGAAAAACCTATAGCACACATCGTAAGCTCTGTTGGCTACACTTCCCACTATCCCGTCCCCATCTCCCTAAAAAATAATTTCTCTAAACTAATTCTTTTCCTCCACGTTTTTCTTTTTACCCACATGAAAGCAAGTAGCAGGGAATATAATTTTAGGCCAACACTATGCCAAGGAGACAATGAATTTTCTGTCTCCACTATGCTGAGAAAACAATGAATTTTCATGGGACTGTATCTCTCTCCTTAGGACCTAGATATATTCCATCAGTAGACTGTCAAGACAATGGGAGATGGATAATTAAATACAAATGTCATCTTCCTTAAAGTAATACAGTAAAGGTGATCTGAGGATACAAATGAATGAGAAAAGTAGTCCAGTGCTATGCTGTCCAAAGACAAGGTCAAGAAAATGTTCCTGGGTATCTATCCTAGAACACTTAAATTGAGGAAAGAAACACAGAGATAGACAGCACTATTTTTTACATAAAATTGCCTATTAAAGCCTGATAATTATAATGCACAAACAAAAATCTGTTTGTTCTTTAAATTATTTTTTTCATCTTCAATTTTTCAAAAATTTGGGGCTTGTAACTAGTTTTGACAATTTTACATCTTTACTGCCATCTGGAAGTGAAAACCTCTGCAAAACAATTAATCCTGCTCTTCAGTGGGCAAAGGGGCACAATGAACCATGGTGGAGGACTAGGGATGCCTTGGTGGTGGTGTGGTGTGGGGATGTACAGCAAAGAGGTCAGAGCTGATACTTCATATGTGGCGTGGTGTGTTTACCAATATTATTTGAAGAAAAAATAAAACAATAAACTAATCTCTTCCAGCTTTCAAATTCCAGGGCTTTTACTCTCTTCAGAGCAGTACACTGTTTATCATTCATTTTTGTAAAAGCAAGGTTAATGACATTATTACTGCTCATCCCACTGAAGACCAAACAGTCTCAAAATGTTAGGTCCAGATAATTTTTGAACTAAGTCATATCACTTAACTCCCATGCTTCATTTTGCTGGTTTGAAATATGCAAGAAATGGGCCATTTCATTTTTTGAGGGAACATGTGAAAAAAAGGAGCAAAATAATTGTCGTGTTCTGGCATGGTGAGTATTTAATTTTGGTGACTACTACATTTCAGAACTAGGTCGCTTTTACCTAATTTATCTACTCCAGTATTAAATTATGTAGGCTTAATGAGACCAGAAATGGCCTGCTTCCAAGAATGGCTAGAGCCTGAGTATTTAATCAATGACCTTGGATAATGATGAAACATATAATGGTATGAACTGTAACCACAGATACACTTTCCTTATGCATGTGTGTATTTAAAGTTGTGTAATAAAGAACTGTGTCTCTTTTGTCTGTTGCAAGGCTTGGCGCAAGGGACTCACCCCAATGTGTAACGTTTTTAAACATCTGATTTTCATCTTCCCTTCCTGCATATAAATTTATGTTCAAGATCCATCAAGCATGTTGTAAGTCTTAAACATGAATAGTGTCATTTATTTCATGCTTCCGATAATTTGCTTATAGATCTCTTCCATCTCAAATGCCCTTTCCTCCAAAATTCACCTAGAAAATTTCCACTTATCTTAGTTTTCAGATAAGAAATCACTTTCTCTGTGAAGTTTTTCTAAAATATCCCCTAGATTCATTAAGAGGATATTAAGGTTAGGGACAGTATCATATTTAACTTTAAACGTACAACATCCAGTGAACGCGGATAAAGGCAAATGCTTAGGGTATGAATGAATGGAAAGTGGCCATCTTAAATCTCTGCCTATTTTTCTTAATGTGCTTGGTTGAAATGAAGATAGCAATCCATTGTACAAACTACATTTCTTTATTCAGAATTCTGTATTACTAAAAGGTAAATTTTAAGACCCATCTGTCTATGAGTTATTCAAGAAAAAAAAAAAAAACATATATCTGAACAATTCTTGACAGTCAAAGAATATTTGGTCTAAAGAGCTCAAACTGAGAAAAATAGGTTCTTTTAAAGAAATAATTTATTTGGAGCTGTGATTTCATTTTTTTCTTTCTTTTCAATGTTTCAAGTAATTTTCTAGAAGAATTCTAAATTAATAAAGTTAATTTTAAAAAATGCCCTTGGTGTCATTACTTGCTACAGAACACTTGCCAGAGTTGGACCTATTTGAAGAAGAATCCTTCAAAGAGCAAGAAAATATGAAGTTTTCCTTACATGAGTAAAACACAGTATCCCTTGACTAAGAAGTTTTGCTAAGGCAATGCATAATCTCCTGAAACAGTGGACTTATGGTTAAATAAGCACAGGCTACTAGACTTTCAGTCAAAATCAGCATTTTCAGCACTTACTTTTAAGATATAGAGCCAAATATAAGAAAATATGAATTTTTATCAAGTTTTTATACAACTAGATCTTCTCAGATGGGGCCTGAGGTTACTACATATCTGGTTCAGATGTATTACTGTCTTTTATTCATTCAGTAAATATTTACTGAGTATCAACAATATGCCATATACAGTTCTATGCCCTGGGATCACAGAAGTAAGCAACTAAGCCTTTGTGGAATTTCAATTTTATTCAAGAGAGACACATAGCAAATTATTAAGTAAAATACAGAGTCATGTCATGCTGTGAAACAACTCACTAGGTAATTGTTCAGGATTCCTTCATGTACTTCTGAGTTTACTTTAACTGGAGACTTAGGCATGCAGGGATTGGTGGAGGTTCTGGGCTCCTGCGATATTTTATTTCTTTAAATATTAATTGGTCTGAATTTTCTACTTAGTTACTTCCTCCTTAACCAAAATTGGAACATTTCCAGGGAAGGATTATGTTTCTTTTGTCTTTATTACCTCAGGGTCTACAATATGTGCCTCTCTTATAGAAATCTCCTCCTTTGATCTATGGGAAGTAGTTTTCTGTAGAGAGCGAAACTTGTCTAAATCTTTATCTGATCATATTTTTTACATAAAACCCTTCAATTAGTTCTCAAGAAAACCCCAGATTTTCTAAGTATAAAATACAAAGAAGACCCTTCATAATATACATTGTTTTCCTTTCTCTAGACCTATCTTTGTCTCTAATCCCAAATGCTGTTATATGAACCACTGGTAATGTCCCTAAAGCAGAACCTGTTTTTCCTTACTTCCAAGTAGGTGCAGTGCTATGTGTCCAGAGGGAAAAAAAAGCTCCCAACAGAATGCAGACATATGCAAACCAAGGTTCTGTTATTCCTAATCACAAGATTTGATTACATGTAAGACATGATGGGGATATGGGTGAGGCTAAAGCTTGGATTAGGACAGGTGAGGATAATTTTAAGAAAAGAATAAAATAGGGCCTTCCTGGTGGTACAAGGGGTTAAGTCTCAGCAGTATAAAGCTGTCTGTAGCCACTGCAGCAAAAATTCAATCCCCAGCCAGGGGGCTGACCCACATGTTATAGCAGACCTCTCCTGTCTCCCTCGCTGCTCCCTCAGCAGTGTATTTCCTCTATCTGACTGTTCTGCTCCCCAATCTGTCTCTGGTAGGTCTTCTCATATACACCCCACCCCATGGCCTACACCCCAGCTCTTGTTTGCATAGATTACATAAATTTTTTTTACATACATATTTTTTAAAAATAGAAAATAATTTCTGCTCACCACATTTCCAGGCTTATTTACTTCTCTACCAATGTATTATTTTTCTTTAGATATGTATTCCTTTGGCTTCATTTTTCGGTATGTATGAAATGGCTGCACAGTAGGTCATTTACTTTTACTCCCCAGTCACTTCTTATAAAACAAACAAACAAAAACAAAAAAAAAGAAACAGAGCATCTTGATGTCCCTGACAAATTCACTACCCTTCCAGGTAATACCACTAAGAAATGGCCTTGCATTTGTGGAGAGAAAAGTGGGCATGGTTACAGGAAATGTTGCTTCTAGGTAACAATTAGCAATGTGGCTTTTGGCCAGTGATTTCAGGTATGTGGATTTAAGGTCATGGGGAACAATGGCACCAGTGCTGTTTCGTATTAGCTGACTTTTGGGTCACTCATTATAGCTGTTTCTTCATGAACAAATGCTAAACTTCTGCTAATTGGAGGCATCAAAAACTTCCAAACTATGTTGAAACTCTGTTTTTAAAAAATTTAGGCCCTCCCTGGTGGCACAGCGGGTTAAAGCACATCACTGAGAATCAAAAACCGCTTCTGCATGAGTTCGATTCCCGCCTACCCTGGAGGTGACCACATGGTATGGCAGACCTCTCCTCACCCGCCCACTGCTCCCTTCAGCAGTGTACTTCATCGATCTGCCTGTTCTGTTCCCCACTCTGTCTCTGGTGAAGCCTCTCACTGCCCCTGAGCCTCTGGTCTGTACCCCAGTTCTGTATGCACAAATAAATAAATCTTTAAAAAAATTTTTTTTAATGGCTTTTCAATGAAATCCAGCTGGCATATAATCCAGTGTACAGAGCACTGTGTCTGAACATACAGTAGCCCGTAGTGAGTTCTGAAACATGCTGTGAGCCCTCACAGCAATCTCCCTGGGAAGGGACTCCTAGAGACAGGAGTGGTCTCTCTCCTTTCCCATTTCCATGCTGATGGGCTGAATGGCAAAGGCTCCCTAGGTCATCCCATCTGGATGGTTGAGTGTTGCTTTTGCAAGTTACCTGGCAAATAGGAATGGAGGGCCACACAGAGTGTGAAAACCCACATAGCTCAAGGGCTCACCATGAGCTACTGGAATTAGCGGCTCAGTTACCCCAGTGACACCAAGTTGTCACTAAGGGTAACAGTGACCCTAGAAGTAAATTAGTGAGCCATGATCTGTATTACTATAAAAACCATGTGAATGCTGACATGTTTGACCTAGTCCTCAGATGAACGTTTGCTGACTTGCAACAGCATCTGCTGAGTTGGTTCATGTACTTAGGAATGTGGTGATTAATGAAAGCATGTCTTTCCCAGAGCAGAACATAGTCAACATGACTCAATTAGGTCAGCATGTTCATATAACTCTGAAGGACAGGTAAATACAGGTAAAAAGTATTAATTGTGTCTACTCTTTGCTCCTTGATATTATCAGAGACTGACTTTTGGAAAAGAGTGCTCTTAGTTAAAAATGGCGATTGGCATAATTTAAGGAAACATTGGCCAATTATGAAATCAACAGATATTAACTGATTTCTTAAAATATGAAAGATTTGTTTCTGTTTGGAATATTTAATTATTTACCTTTTATTATCCTCTATGTTATCTGGCATTTTAAACTACTCAGAAAATACCAAGTAGTTATTATGATGTACAAATTACTGTAGCATATTGAAGCTTAGTTCTTAAAATAATTATAAGAAAATATTTAATGATAATAAAAATTGATAATCTTAGTTTCTGAGAAAAACAAAACCCCAAGGTATCTGTTACAAGATGGACAAATGACATTTGACAATTAGTGTATGGACTGATTATGTGTGTGACCACTTCTACTAAAATATCCAAATCATCATAATAAGCTCTGTTACAATATGACTCTATTTAAGGAAACTTAATGAGTCTCAATAATGAAATCACATCCCAGGAAAGTAGATTCTCAGAGAGAATTATTTATTCTTTTAATTGAGTAGAGTGCCATTGAATGTCCTTATAAAAATAGTCAGTTCATGGTAACAATGAAAGCAGCATTTATGGATCACTCATATGTGCCAGACACTATGTGAAAGTAAAAAAGGAGGAACTGAGTCTCAGCAGGTTTAAGGAACTTGCTCAAGATCATACAATGATCAACAACAGCTGGCACTGGCAGCATCAGCACAGGTGTAGCTCTGTGTCCACAATGAAAACTCTAAGGTGATTAAACTACTCTGGAAATATGAATGAGGTACCTAATGGCATGTGGTGACAAACTCTTGTTATTTCTTAGATGGAAGATATGAAGGAAAAAAAGAATAAGTGGGCAGTCTACTTTGCCACTCTTCTGAATCTCACTGCGTTCAGTTAATATCTAACAAGTTTTTACTTTTTTACATGTACATGATAAAAAAAGAGCAGAGTTAAAGAAATGTGTGGTTTTTTTTTTTTTTTTACAAATTAACTATTCTAATCTTGAGTTTATGATCACAGTCATAAAATATAAACTATTGATTCATCAAAACTTTCACAAGGAAAACTTAAAAATTAGAGATGGAGGTAGCTGTTCTTTGGGTAAGTCACCAAATGGAAAACAGACGTATTTTTCTGTTAGCATGTCAGTTAGTACACTGACCGAAGGAGATAAACTGAAAATTGGATTGCCTTTTCCTCTATCCCCTAAGCATTGTGAATTTTCAAATATTCTGGATAAGAATCAGTGACACTTCTTTGAGCCACTTTCCCATTTTTGAAAAGCTACTCATTTGCCAAGATTTTAAATTGTTTATCATTTAAATTCCCTGAATTGGAAAGTAGATATAAACATTTTCTTCTCTTTCATTTTGCAGTTGTTTATAACGCTTTCCTATTACTGCTTTGAGTTACTTTTGAAAAGAATCATATAATTTCAGGACCTAATCAGAGACAACTCAAAAAGCAATGTGATGTGTAGGGGTAAAAAACGGAAGCACAGATTCTAACGCCAGACAGACATATGCTTGAATCTCTGCTCTACCATCGATGCTGTGTACAAGGCTGGGTGAGTCCATTTCCTCTGCTAAGCCTCATTTTTTTTAAATCTGTAAAATGGAAAAGGAAATATCTTAATCATTCAGCTGCTAGGAGGTCTCAAATGAGAAAATATATATACACATGTATATATGCACACTCACACACACACATATACATATGTATATAGTCATTCAAAACATAATCTCATTCAAATCCCTATTTTATAGTTGAGAATGTTGAGGTCAGAAACTGACAACCTGAAAACCACTGATACCTAGGTATATCATTCACATTTTTTCCCCAATAAGGTACTAACTTAAATATCAGAGAATTTATGAGTTAAGTTTTAAATGTAGACATTTTACTGTACTTTCACTTCACTTTCCATTTTTCTAGGACAAAGCAACTTCTGTGCAACCAAGTCTATACAATCCCATAGAGTTCAGGAAGAAGGAAGTCAAGATGACTCATTTACTTTATGATCATTCTTTAATAATGAACCACCAGTAACAAGTAAGGTCTCTCAACAGTTGGTGTTTGTGAACATCTAATTGGGCATGCTTTTCCTGTTTTAGTAATGATTCAAAGGGAACGAGTGGCTAGCATTTAGATACCATATGATTAGATTTTCCCCTTAATAAGAGTGCCCTTAGAAACTAGCTTTGCTACCAGAGTCAAGTACTGATGCCAGAAAAGGAGACAAAGTTGGTGGATATCTTCATTTTATAAGATAGGGAAACTGGAAACATGTGAAATTAAGTGACTGACTTCCTTCAGCTTACACAGTAAGTGACAGTGTTGGAAACCAGGTAAATATCTGCTTCTGGTGTATCTTACCTTCTTATCACATGATGTTGAAATAAAGTTGTGAATGAATTTGTCTCTCCACTAGATACAGCCACTTTGAGAACCAGGGTCTGTGTTTTAAACATTTTGAAGTACAGACACTTAATGTTGACTCAGTAAAGGTCCCTAAAGATCTATTGTCTGATCTCACTAATATACATGGTAATAAAGATATTTAACAAAAGTCATTCTCTTGCATTATCTTATTTCATGAGATATAACTACTGAGGTTTTATAACAACAATACCACCACCACTACCCCCCACTCCTCAATTTATAAGCTGGAAGTGACTATCATTCAGAATTGCTACCCATGGAGCTGATTGTTCACTTATCCTATCTATGGTAAGATGACTCAAAATCTTTTTATGGCTCTGCTATTGAAATTGCCTTTAGAGAATATTCACAAGGCACATAAGAAAAATCGATTTCATTATTGTTCCACTTGGATTTTGACTCCAAACAGTACTCATTTGCTTTACTCAGCCACCTTATTTACTAAATTGGCTCTGAAAGAGTTTACATTGTTAAAAAAAAAAAAAACAAAAAACAATTCACCTTCAAGGAACAAAGACTTACCCTCCCCCCACTAAGACTATTCTTAAAATTGCTTCAGCAACATTTGAAATGATGAATAAATTCCCAAGGTGACTAATCTGAAGGTTGCAGCAGACAGTAGAAATGCTTAAATTTTGGCACAATTCATTTGAACAAAAACCAAGACCAAGACACATAACCAAATATTTTACGTGTCCCTAATCCCTGGGCAATTTGTATCATCTGTTTAACAAGTAAAGAAATTAAGCTCCAGGAAATATGAGTGTCACAGATCTTTTGTGCAATGGCTGTGCTAGGCTGGTGGTTTTCAACCTGCAGAAATTTTTCACTCCTAACCCCCCAGATAGGAGAGGTATTTGCTAATATCAGGAGACATTTTTGATTGTCATGATTGGAGAGAAGTTGCTGATGAAACCTAACAAAGGCCATAGTTTGGAAGTTTTTAGGATGTCAAACATTCTACAAAGCACAGAACAGCTCCTCATTGCACAGAATTAGGCTGTCCAAACGTCAGTTATGCTGAGGCTGAGAAATGCCAAGAATCCCACTTTCCATCTCTTTAGCAGCTTTCACACCTGTCAGTTTGAGTCTCCCTGAGTCCTTATACTTCCTTAAGCAAATGTAAGTAGTTGTAATTTTCTAGGGTGATGAAAGAGTCCATTTTTTTTCATCCTACTTGAAAATCTCCCTTTGTCTCAGGCCCTTTTACCAAAAGGTCTTAAATCATCACAGAGGTTGCCTGGAGAGGCATGTGGCATCTTAAAAGTCTAATTGGCAGGAAAATTAAAGCAACTTAAAATATGTGTGCTCTTTAGGGTAATGTGCTATTCCCACCCTGTATTATTAGATCTCAGAGACAGCTGGGGCAAGAACAGCTGGGACTTCCTGCACTCTCATTTTGCCAAGTTGCTACAGAATTGTCCCTTCTCACAGCAAAACTGAGGAGGAGAATTAAAAACAGCACACAGGGCAGCCACACTTGTCGAAAGGTTGCTTCTCGACCGCCTTCCAGGAGTCCCAAAGGTAGCTCCCTAGTTGACAAGTTGATTCAGTAAGTGAAGGACTATTTGATACACACTTTTGATAATAATTGGTAATAATGGAAAATTTCTTGGTAAATGCACCATGTAGGACAGAATGTCATGTCTAAAAGCATATTTTTCCATCTCAATTTTTAAACAGTTTTTTAAAAACAATTTTTTTTTTTTAAATGTAGCAAGTAACTAGCAATTTTTCTCATGGACTTGCTGAATATTTAGATCAAACAAGATCTCATTCAGCTAGTGGTTTTGCTTTACTCTCTGCCCTTATAAGCAGCCATCACTAACACCAGTAAGCGCAGGAAACATTAGATGTCTGTGACTGAATCTTTCAAACCTTCACATATTCTCAATTGCTGGTTTAGTCTGACCATTTCTGTCTGGAAATGTTCCTCAAACCAAGCACAATTTTCTACCTTAGAAAAGAAGTGTTTTATCATTTTCAATGACCAGTAATTAGAAAACCACAAAAACAGATGATGTTTGAGTAGAGTAAAACACATTTACTCCTGATACTGAAGCAAAACATTAATGTTCTGGGGAAAGGTAAAAGACAGGAAAGGTGTGTGTTACTGTCTCAAGATATTGAAAAAGTCACTTCTGTCATCTTTTCTTCTTTTGCACTCTTATAGTGTAACAGTATGGTCCCCGGGAAAAGGGGAGGTTCCAGGTTCCCTGCCCCTAGAAAGGGGGCAAAGAAGGTGGAGCTGAGCAGGGAGAAAGTGAATCTGGAGAGGAGATTGAAGAGGAAGGAAGCAGGGTTGAGAGGCAGAAGGAGACTTGAGGGAGCCATGTGGAGCAGAGAGACATGTGAAGAAGCAACTATTGTTTCTTGGCCCTGGACTGGTTGAAACAGATGTAGATGACAGACCCGGAGGGAGGTTGACTATGGCAGCATTTATCTTGATTTTGAGTTTGCTCTTTTTCTCTGAGACTTCTCTGGCCATTTATGACCCTTTTTCAAGGGTCCCCACTAGAAGACTTGTGGTGGGCTTTCAGGCCTTGCTTTGGGTAGACTTTTACCCACCAGGGGATGGGTAACTTTGGGTTACAAAGTGTAGTTTTATACTTTGTCTTTTCTGTATTGTACACTAATTGTATTAAAGTTCCTTTCTATTACAGGCCTTACATGTTTTGTCTTGATGCGGCAAATAGCAGAACCTATTTAGAGAGATCAGGTTTGGGAGTTCAGGGTTGCACCTTTCCCTGCCCTGCAACAATAACATATATAATCTACAGGTTGAAATATTACCACAAAGTAAAACACCCTATTTTGCATCATCCTCTAAAGATGTCTACTATATAAATCTTACATTCTGAGGTTATTAGAATAATCTCTAGTGATTATTCTTTGTTCTGAAGCACAAGGGTTGGGGCAAAGTTTGAAGACACTACATCGTACCCAGCCACCCCCACTCCAACCCTTTGACATGGTCTTGATAATGCTCTTGTGGACTGAGTAGCTGTCTATAAATGATTGGATTATTGAGCTTGGACCCTGAAAACAACTACCTTTGTGTGCTTTACAAAAGAGAAATCAAAATTCTTTGGGGTGAAAGCATAAATTATAACCTAATGACAATGTGGGTTATATTACTTTCTTCTATCTCACCCTAAGTTCTTGCCTACATTTTTAGCAAGATTTATAGGTTGACAAGGGCCTTTGCTACCCCAGAGATAAACCACACAATGCTGAGAAAAAATAAAATACTTGTAAAACTAAAAATGCCGAAGAAAGCCCTCAAGGAAAACATTAAGAGACTGTGAGTCCTGAACAAGCTACAGATTTTGAAACTCAGTGGGAAATTGCCAAATTGCGTAGTGAGGGCTTTTTCTCTTATCCTAAATTGGGAGATGAGGACACACTTACGTGAAACTCTCCTTCATGAGCGGGGGTAAGAGAGGATGCTCATACCAATGCTAAATGAAGTTTCTACTGATGTTCATTCTTTCTTTCTCATTCCTTTCAACACACACAGACACACAAACACACATATATATGTTCAATCTAAAACAGACTGCCTATGCACAGACCAGTGCTCATGTGCATGGCATTAAGTATCACTCAGTCTCTCTGGCCACATCCTGTTTGAGTGCTGCTTGGACACACGACTGAAATGTAAGGACATGGTGGCAATGAGCTGTGTACATGGAAAGGTGTGAAATTGTCCCATCATATCAAACCATGTCGAAATGTATGTAGCTGCCTGGTCTGCTTGTGAATAGTAATGAGTCAAATTCATCAACCCATAACCAGTAAATCTAAAACTGAGCTAGGAATAAAACTATCTCTCCTGCTATTTTTCTTTTTAAACAACAGTTCAACATGTCTCCACATGTGGTCTCTGTTAAGAAATTAAACAAGGACTGAACTATGCATTCAACCAATTCCCTTATCATCTGTTCTGGTACAAGCTATTTATTACAAGCATTTTATTTGGAAAAACAGGCATCTAAATTAAAACTTTTCACCCCCCTCTGGCCCTCCCTGGTGGTGCAGCGGGTTAAAGCACTGCCCTGAGAAGCTAAAGCCGCTTCCCCGTGAGTTCGATTCCCGCCTGTCCCGGAGGTGACCACATGGTGTAGCAGACCTCTCCTGACCCTCCCGCTGCTCCCCTCAGCAGTGCACTTCGTCAATCTGCCTGTTCTGTTCCCCACTCTGCCTCTGGTGAAGCCTCTCACTGCCCCTAAGCCTCTAGCTTGTACCCCAACTCTGTATGCACAAATAAATGAATCTTAAAAAACAAAAAACAAAAAAAAACCAAACAACTTTCCATCCCCAGCCAGGGAGCTGACACCCATGGTGCAGCAGACCTCTCCTGTCTCACCTGCTGTTCCCCTCAGCAGTGTCTTTCAGTTGATCTGACTGTTATGCTCCCTACTCGCTCTCTCTGATTAATCATCTTGATTTCCTCATCTCTGCACCCCAGTTCTTGTATGCATCAATAAATAAATCTTTTTTTTGTAAAAGGGGTTCTTCCCTGGTGGAGCATGGGTTAAAATGCAGCATTATGAAGTGATTTGCAGCCACTGCAGCATGAGTTCAATTCCCAGCCAGGGAGCTGACACACAAGGCACAGCAGACCTCTCCTGACCTGTTGGCTACTACCCTCAGTAGTGCATTTCAGTAGATCTGCCTGTTCTGCTCCCCACTCTGTCTCTGGTGAATCTCCTCACCCCCTGCACCTCTAGTCTACACCCAATTCTAGCACGCATAAATAAATAAATCTTTAAAAAATAAAAAAGGGAGCCCTCCCTGGTGGCGCAGCTGGTTAAAGCACAGCACTAAGAAGCTAAAGTCACTTCCGCATGAGTTCGATTCCTGACTGCCCCGGAGGTGACCACGTGGTGTGGCAGACCTCTCCTGACCCGCCCGCTGCTCCCCTCAGCAGTGTACTTCGTCTATCTGCCTGTTCTTCTCCCCACTCTGTCTCTGGTGAAACCTCTCACCGCCCTGCATCTCTGGCATGTACCCCAGTTCCGTATGCACAAATAAATCTTTTTTTAAAAAAGGAAGAGCCAAAATATTTGAAAGATATACATTGATGAATAACTTTTTATAGCATTATTGTGTGATTTATTTTCTAGATGGTTTCATTTTTGAACCTGAGTTAAATAGACAGGTTGATTTTTTTGAACCTGAATTAAATCATACTGGCAAACAGTTTTTCTATTTAGTATTCAGATAAACAGCAACGACATGGTGAATTTGTTCAGCATTATATTGGCCAAATCTCACATACATTTCCAAAGGGCAACCCGGGCTTTTAACATTCACTAATGAAATCACATTACAATCTCACTGCCACAGAACACTCCTTCAAAATAGGATGTCACAGCTCCAGAAACAACTTGTAAGCTTCTTTTATTTTAACAGTTGAGGCCACAGGGAAATAAGTGATGAGGGGGTGGGAGGAAGGAATACTTTAAAGCAAAAAAATCAAGCTATAATGGTGATTTTTGGAAAAAAGTCAATTATGACAAGCACATCTCTAACTATTCTTGTTATTTTTTTTTTTAAAGATTTATTTATTCATACAGAACTGGGGTACAGGCCAGAGGCTCAGGGGCGGTGAGAGGCTTCACCAGAGACAGATTTTAAAATAAATCAAGTAGCAACAGATTACAATTCCAGGCTGTAGACCAAAAACCAGAACATGCTCTACACAATGAAGGTAAGTGTTAGTATCTGCAATCGAGGCAAAGTGTTTTCTTCTAAATTCTTGCAAGGTCAGACATGTTGAGAAAATGTCCTATTTCCAGCTTTTTAGTACTTATTATTGGTATATTGAAAATAGTATAGAAAAAACATTTTATCGACTAAATGTGATAAGCTAAAAGCGGAAAGTTCATCACCCAGAGTAGTGTTAGTAAGTCACTGGAGATTTATGTAACAATTTTGTAAGAAGGGGTACAACTAATTCTTTGCCTTTTATCCTTTGGCAGAGATGATTTAACTAAGTCACCTCACATCTATAAGCATTCATACCTGTCCAAACTGTCTTAGTCATCTGTAGTGTCAACCCCCAAAGTAGTCTCTATCAAGCCCATCCAACATTAGCAAGCCCTCAGAGGCACTCATTCAAACAAAGCTAAGAAAAATACACCCCCTCCTCCTAAAATGGGCAAAAAGATAATCTGATCAAAAAGGCAGTTCGGGACACTTTCCACTTCTTTGGTCCCGAATTAGTTATGACACTTTGGGAAAGATATTGAAATAGTTACAAATATTAAAGAATCAGCAATTCCCTTTACAAACAGCTGTGTTCTCACTTTACCCTCTGCCTTCAACCCCTTCAGTCTCTACCACTTGGGATTCCTTATACCTGTCAATCATTTCCAAACCTTGCCAATAAAATAGGAAGAAACCTGAGACCAAAGAGAAAGATTGTTGGGCTTTCTCAATCTGATTTGATTCAGGGCTTTAACAAAATTATACTCCTTTATCACGATCTCTTTGTCTGAGGTTATTGACTGGAATATCCAGTCAGATCCAACAGGAGAGTACATGGCCTAACTCTGAGCGTCCGCCCAGCTTCTAGATTCAAGTTATCCATATGATTCAACTTAAAAAGTTTGTATTTTCAGGCCCTCCCTGGTGGCGCAGCGGGTTAAAGCACTGCACTGAGAAGCTAAAGCCACTTCTGCATGAGTTCGATTCCCGCCTGCCCAGGAAGTGACCACATGGTGTGGCAGACCTCTCCTGACCCGCCCGCTGCTCCCCTCAGCAGCGTACTTCGTAGATCTGCCTGTTCTGCTCCCCACTGTCTCTGGTGAAGCCTCCCGCCACCCCTGAGCCTCTGGCCTGTACCCCAGTTCTGTATGAAAAAAAAAAAGTTTGTATTTTCAGTAGATAAGCCCAAGGCTGGGGTATCACCAACTCTTTGATTTGCCTCATTATCAAAATGGTCTCCCTGATGCAGCAACAAAGTGTATGTCTTTCTCTATCCCACCAGATAAGCTCTCCCATTTCCTTTATTTAAACTGTAGTTTTAACAAACTGTTTTCTTACATTCCGAAAGAAAAGGGTATTCCTAGGTAGATAGCATCTGAATTGCTGACCAGCAGGTGAGAGCTAAGCAAGCTGGAGTCATCAAAAACCTCCAGATGCTTGTGTTGTAAGAGGATGGACATGCTAACCTTTTTCTACTACCCTTTCTACTCCCTGGTAACTCTGAATGAACACCTCTGCCCTTTGTCCAAGAGCAGGACGGTGGTGTTTCAAACATGAGTCTGCAGCCCTCTTCAACTTGTGGACAGATTAATCTACTTCTATCTCCTCAAACTCTGTTTCCTTTTACTGGCCAAGGGAAACTGAGACCGATTTGATACGATCACTTCTGCAAAAACATTGTCCCAATATTTATGTTCAAGGAATGAACTGTTGCAAAGAATAAAAGAACAACAAATAAAAATACATGGAAAGTCTAACCCATACCTGAGGGTTTCAAATCCTGGGAATAAGTGATATGTCTTTTTTTGCCTGGCACTAGAAAAAGGGGGAAAGGAAATTAAAGCAAAACTCTGATATCTGGAAGCTGGGCAGACAGTCAGAGTTAGGCCATGTACTTTCCTGTTGTATATGACTGGAAATTCCAGTCAACAACCTCAGACAATGAGATCGTGAGGAAGGAGTATAATTTTGTAAAAGCAAGAACACCCACAAAATAGCCAAACCTCTCTAGACTAAAATGAATGGACAAGATCTTTGACCAATTACAATTTATCATCACTCTAGCATTACAGATAAAAAGCTTATTGAAATACTCAGTTGTGGACTGTTCTTGCTTTCTGACAGCATCTAATCTAAAAAGATCCCCTATTTCCTTAAATCTTCCTCTAAATCACCCAAACTTAAGCACCAATACTTAGAGAAGTCCTTTCCAGCCTTCTCTCTGAGATGTCTCATGGTTTTCCACATGGTGTATTCGTCCTCCTTTTAGTTAATAAGTCAAACTTGTCTATATGCCATGCCTGGTGATCTGTGGCTAAAGGGAGACCACAGAAAACTCACCCCTCTCTTTCTGCCAAAGATCTCTCCGGAGTAGACCTGTTCCTCCTTGGCTGAGATGCCAGTTGAATGGGCTTCCTCCTTAAGACCCTTGCCTACAAGGGAAAGAAGAAGAGCCAGCCTCACAGCCCCTCCTCCAGGTCTCAAATATGGCCTAAGCCACCCATCTCTGGTTCATTTCACTTCTTGTATCAAATACCTCTTACTTGCTCATCTCTTACATTACCATTCATTTCAAATCACAAATAAGCATCCCTAACCTCTCAGACTGTTTCAAGTAGCCCAACTATTATGCCAGGACCTGATTCACTCTTCTGCCAGAACATGCTTTCTTTATTTCCTCTATCCCTCATCAACCCACCTGATCTCAGCTTTTATGAATGCCATTTAGGTGCTAAGCTAGTCCCTCATAGCATCAAACACAATCTACCCAGCAATTCTACATAAGGGGAAATCTGAGGTCCAGAGTTTGCTATAGTGGGTAAATCTTTGTCTTATGCCTCAGACAAGGGGATCTCTCTCTCTCTTTCTTACTCATTCACACACACACACACAGAGACACACTCCACACACCGACTTCCCAACAGCTTGAAATTCTCTCCAGTTTTTGAATTTCCTAACAGATACTCAACGGTGCCGACTGTTTTGCCTGTGCTTTAATCTTACAGCACCAGCAGGTAAAGAGAGAGAATGCTTAAAGTGCTTTCCTGTTTCAAAAATTCTTGTGTCAAAAGTTGCTAGAATAGAGTTACAGACAGTCCCCCCTTCTTGCCACATCCCAGCAGGACCTAGACTGAAACCACTCTTCTGTCATACTGCCTGGTGGTTGGAAGTTGTTACAGAATCTTCTTTGTTACTGTTTGGAATCAGGCATGGGAAGGCAGTGGGTTGCAAAGTGCCATGATGTTAATTGGTTATGTTGTAAGACATGAGTCTGGAAGTTACTAAGGCTTTATCCATTAATGAATTTCAGGGCCCAGAGGACAAAGCCTCTTTCCCAGGGGCCTTTATCAGGCATCTGTAGCACCATAATCTTAGAACTTGCTTTGGGGGGGGTTGCCAGGGGCGGCCGGTTTTTTTTTTTTTCTTTTTTCAAGATCCATGATGTACAGTTCTATCTTATTGACAGAACAAGAAAATCTGAACTTAAAGCTGGCAGGGACTATGGGTAGGGAATCAAAGATTAGAATTAAAGAAGAACTATATGAGGTTGGATATGTGAGGAAGAGGATGGTTGCATGTGAGGGGTAAATATTGAGGTAGACTCTCCAGATTTCCTAACACCAAGTTAATGTGGTAGTGGCATAATGGTAATCCTCAGGGAAAGAGGAGGTTTAAGGTTCTCCATCCCACCCAAGAAAGGGTAGAGCAGAGCAGGGAGGAGAAATTAGAGAAGACTGTTAGAAGGAATGAAGGAGGTCAAGAGAAAGATCTGGGGGAGGCACATAGTTCAGAGACAGGTAAAGAAGTTGTGCATAATTAAGAGACAAGAAAGAGAAAGACTGTAGTCTTTTCAGCTTAGGAATTGTACCAGGGGTTTGGGGGACAAAGAAGGAAATGTCTGAAACAGACCTTGGTGAAAGACCCATGGGGAGGTTGACAATGGCAGCCTTTTCCTGACATGTATTTTGATTTTGCTCCTTTCATCCCAGACTTGCCTGGCCCCTTCTGCCCCTTTCCTAAGGATCCCCTGCCAGAAGATACCTTAGAATTTTGGCAAGCTTTTGGGCCTTAGTGGTCCTGCTTTGGGCCAACCCTATTTGGCTAGGCATTTACCCATGAGGTAACAAGTATTTGATTTGGATACTATAGTCTTTCTCTTTCTTGTCTCTTAATTATGCACTACTTTTTTTGAAGTTATTTCCTCATGAAAGTCTTAGCGCAAGTGTATGTTTTATCTTGATGCAGCCGATAGAAAAAACTATTTAGAGAGTGCAGGTTTGGGGGTTCTGGACTACTTCTCATCCTGCCCCATAACAGATTGGAATAACTGCGCTTTATTAATTTTAATATGTTTCATAGCACTTAACACACTCTTACTCATAGTAATTACTCAACAGGTAAGTATTAAATTGAACCTAGTCCACCTCAATAATTTGCTGATTTCATCTAGATGTAGTCATATAATGAAGGAAAACAAAATTAGTACAGATAGCTGGGAGTAGAACTTATATTTGATGTCACATATTGAAGTACAAGCAAAGTACAGTGTCTAGAAAAAAGCGAGCACCAAACATTCTTGTTTCATGTCTAAACTATTCATTGAAGCATTTAAATTTTGTATTGAGCTAGATTTAAATTCTGAATCCATCTTTCCTTAACTATATTATCTGAGTAAGTTATTTCACTTTTCTGAGGCTCAATTCCTTCATCTTTCAGCTGGAATGGCAACAGTACTTTGTGACTATTAAGCAATGTATACATATAAAATAGCTAACATAGCATTTAATAGCTAGCACTCAATAGATCTCTTTATTAATAGCATTATTAATCTCATCGCCATCATCATTTACAATCTAAATTAATTCAGGATTAATTTGTTTGCAAGGATGCATTCTCCTTAAAAATTCTGACAGGTGGTTTAACTGAAATTTTTTAACCAAAAAGAAAAAAAAAAACCCTGGAATTTAATAAACTTCCACAAATTAGGGAAGGACTTGACTCAAGTTGCATACCTTCTTTTTAAGAATGTGTGAATTTTGTGGGGGTGAGGTGTAAAAGCTGGAACTTGAAAAATAAATTAAAAATAGGTCTTTGAGAAATAAAAATCTGTGTCTTTTGGCATCACTAAAATGTAGAAAATACATCTGCAGTATTTGGAACCAGTAACCAGACTGAAAGCTATGTTACCTAAATCTTGGCTGAATTTAGTTTCCCTAAAAGCCACCCACACCTTCAAACACTGTTTTCTAAATGCATGTGCCCAGAGTTTTGTTAACCCATATCTTAGTCATAATAAAAAAATTATTGAGCAATTAGTCAAATACTGGATCTTAGAATCTGCAAAGATCTTGGAGATAATATAGCTCAAACTCCTTGTTTTGAAGAAGAAAATACTGAAAGTCCATAGGAGTCTTAAATTGTCTAGTAATTGCTCCTGTGGCAAAGGAAATTTTCATTTCATCTTTTAGTGTTAACATAGAACCTTCTAAATAAGCACCTTTGGCACAATAACAAAATGGAAATGGAAGAAAATTCTTCATGGGCTTCACCACTTGGTGAGAAGAGAGATTCTCCATACTTCTTGGGGAAACCAATGTTCTTTCACTGACTTTTTGGGAGGTGAACAAATTTCCTTTGCAAGAACCACCCAAGAGATAACAATATCCCTTTCTTATGGGCCTTATACAGAGAGCTAAAAAATGTCAAAACAAAATATTAACATCCCACTCAAAACACAGGCTTTTCTGATTAACTTAAAAGAAGGTATTCCAGATACTAATTTTCACCTGAAAATGCTAACAGCACAAATGTGATAATTTAGATACATTTACAAATTGTTTGAAAGTAAATGCATAATCTTGGGGGGGGGAGTCAATTGTACCATTGTCTTTTGTTCTACTTGTTAAATTCATTTTTTCCCATTTTGCTTTCTTTTTGCAATGATACAGCTCTATTACTTCAGATATATCAAACAGAGGCAAGTGAGAAGTTCTGAATTATAGGAGGTGGCTGAGAACAGTTTTCAAAATTAATTCCATGGGCTGATAATAAGCATTATCTGCAAAACAATGAAATATTTGGAGAACACTGTATTAGTTCAATTCACACAAGATTTTTTCTTAAAATACTAGTTAGAGGAATTACACAAATGTGCATTAAGAATCTTTTATGAGAATTTTGTAGATTTTTAATGTTTAGCCCTTTCCTAACTTATTTGATTTTTTCCCTACAAATCCTGTTTAGTAATCTGTAAGTAACCACAAAATAGTTTGACTTTTAACTTGAAAAGTCCTAAACTGGCCAATGTGCTACAAGAGAGAAAATAAGAGTCACTTATTCCTTGAGTAGATTTTTCTTCTCGACTTCCCAAGAGCTATTCCCCACACAGGTAAAATCAGGACCAAATGCCACATTATATGGAAATGTCATACTATATGGAAATACATGTTTCCTTTAGCACAGAGATACAGAGCAGAAGGTAGAGGTGGCAGAGTTGATGGGGAATAGGAACTCTTTTCATGCCCAATATATAACTGTTAGAAGTAGAGCTCTTTATCGAAGATGTTGACAAAATGGAGAAAACTGGGGTCTAAGCCCTACCACCTCCCACCCTCACCCTGCCCCATGTTCTTCATACCTCTTCCCCCACCTTTAGTATGCCCTCATGGACTCCTCACATCTGGAGATTCTGTGGAATAAATTTTAAAACAACACATGCTTTTGTGTATATAACTCTCTCCTATTTAATTATTTAAGAGAGATGATAAGTTGTTTCCTAGAGTAATTAATATTTGTAAAAGGTGCTGTTACTAAACAAAAAACTTTCTTGTTCCAATGAATACTTTGAAGAAATTAGCTGAGCATAGACTTAGAGCCATGATAGAGGTGAATAGTTTGGTGAATCTGGAAGAAAGTTTAAAGATTCCAAGGCAACATGTGGGGGAGGAAGAAAAGAGATGAGAAAAGATCAAGGAGAAGGAGGTGGGGGTGGAGAAGATTCTGTCAGAGGACTTGAAACATATGAAAAGTGGTATAAGTGCCATCAGAAGACAATATTCTAGACCAGAAGATTTATAACTGCAGGTAAGTCTAAAATCATCAACAGAATTATGATTATAAAATGTCCCCTGTCTTTTCAGATTATAAGTAAGACATTGATTTAAAAAATCAGTGAAACTGACTAAGAAGAAAGTTTTGCATTTCAGTTTATGGAGAGTGGAACATGGATAGGTCACACAGGACAACCATATGTAAGATGACACAATGCAAAAACAACAATAGCTCATACCATAGGAGTACAAGAAATCTAGATCTTAGCAGAAATCCTAGGGAAGGCCTTGTGTTTGCATAGGGAGCACACTGAGGAGTTGGGAATCTCTAGCTTAAGGAGCAGAGAGCTCTCAGCTAACATCTAAGAAACAGAAGGAAGTTAATGATGTTGCTTGGAGAAACCTTTCCATGTCTATGACCTGTGGCTTTCACTGACCAAAATACCAACCATCCCCAAATGATTTGGTCTGTATTGCCAATGAGTTGACCACCTCCACTTGCATGCCTCACTACCACTTTAAATTTACCACATCCTATTGTATCTTCCACGCTTCTTCCCTGAGTCCCTGTCCTTGTCTCTTGACTCTGTGATGCCTTCATCACCCATTCTTCTTCTCAGGAAAAGACTTTATCCTTAATTCTTTTCTCCCATTCACATTATAAAAATCATCCTCATTTTCACTATGACATATGTCTCCTTCTATGTTTTTTCACTTCCTCAGTTTAGCCAATATTGGCTTGCTAAAATAGCTCCAAGCACCTCTGAAACACTCTCTCTCCACTCCATCTATCCTCATGCTGAGCCAATTACTTTATTTACAGTACATATCTGAGTAAGTCACTCTATTGCCAAGTGTCATATTCTAGCATTCCAGGATCACAAGATGAAGTTTTCTGGCTAACAGCTTTCTTGGAGGTGTGTTCCTGCTCCACTACAAGCCTCCTTGTCCTACCATTCCCCACCAAATATGTCATGCTATAAAGCTACCCATGTTTATGTCCCCTCCAGATCTCCTTCTCCTTTTCTTGTCTTTATTGACAAAGACCTTGAGTAGAGGCTAAAGATATGCTGTCCCCATACTGTAATTTAAAATATTAATTGAAATTAGGTTAAAAAGTCTGATTGGTGTTGTTTTAAATGTTTGCATTTTTAAATACTTTAACACCAAAGAATCAATAACATGTACAGTTCTACACAACATCCCGAGGGGAAACAGTCACAAAGACCTTTGGTGACTTGTCAAATTACACCTTGTAGGTAAATCCACTCTTCAGTTATGGGTGGACTCACCCAATGGAATGCCCATTCTCTGGAGACTGACTCTGCATGGTATAATGTAAAGGAAAATGGGATTATTGCTTTGTTTCATCACTCATTGTCCAAGTGGTCTTAGACAAAATATTTCACTTCTCTCAGCCCCAGTTATTAGCTGTTAAACAACATCTAGTTCTCAGAGTATGCAAAAAGTCTCTGTAAATGGCAGGAAAAAAGGCTTTGTAATCTATGAAGTGTTATACAAATGTGGAAAGAAGTGTTATGAAAAGAAAATTGGACATGAAGGCAAAATACAGGATACTATGGGTTGATCTGTGACCTACAGAAATATATATTGAAGCCCTAATTCTCTATAACTATATCCTTATTTAGAAATTGGACATTTGTAGGTATGATTGGGCCCTAATCCAATGTGTCTGGGGTCCTTAAGTGAAAAGATGATGGAGACACACAGGGAGAATTTGTGTGAACACGGAGGCAGAAGTAGGGTGGTACGATCTCTAACTATCACCAGAAACAAGGGACTCACAGGCATGGGAAAGATTCTCCCTCAAAACCCTCAAAAATAATCAATCCAGTTGACAGCTTGATTCAGACTTGTAGCCTCCGGGACTGAGAGATAATAAATTTGTTTTAAACTCTCCAATTTGTAATTCTTTGTTATGGCAGCCCTAGGAAATAGCAACCATCAAAATAAATTTTAATTTCATCACTAACTAGTTCTATGAATTTGAGTTAATGACCTAAACTTTCCCCTGATATCTTCCACTTACCTCTCTGTGATGGTTTCTCTGAGGCCACTGGCCACCCCTTTGACCACAGTGCTAGCTTTGGGGGTCAGCACCACCTGAGATATAAAAAACGAGCCCTTCTTTCTTCTCTCGGTGATAGACGCCTGAAGAAACTGGATCAGTTTTTCCGGGTCTGTGGTGTTGGCCCATGGTGCTGGCATCATCTGCCCGGGCCAGAGAAAGGGCACTTCCAGAGCCACTGGACTGTGATAGAAGACCAGGACTTGGTAGTCCTTCTCCCAAAGGTACTTTAGACTAACTTCCTGGGCAAAAATCGCTGGGCACATTTTATTTCCATAGATATCTTTTAGCATCTGAACCAGTTTTTCATGGTGGTATTTCTGCATCCCATAAAAGTGGTTAAAGTCCAAGAATACAACCTCCTTACGGTGATCTGTGAGAAACGCATTGATCTCCTCAAGGCCTTCATTGACCTTGGCACTGAACAAACCATGAGCAAAGTAGAGTTCGTTGTCGGGGTCTCTGGGTTTAGTGGAAATGCGAAGATCAAAATAACGAATCCCGGCTCCTAGCTGACCAGTAAAGTTCATCGTTTGAGTGGCTAGCCATTTCCGCATCAGCTTTTTGGCCACAGTTCCAAACACAGAGACAAAATTCTGGACAGTTTCTGGCTGTTCAGGCCCAACTGGAGAGGCTTCGTCAATGTAGAAGCTGAAGGAATCATGAGACCCTAGGAGAATAACAGGATATAATGTAACTATATTCCATTCCTTTGTCTGCCCCAGCTACTTCCACTATTCACATTTCTCCCTCAAAGGAAATACAAGGCAACATTTACATTGTTCATTCTCATGTCTTGGGAAGGAACTTCTTATAACCTACTAAGAATACACAGAGCACCTGAACAGATCAAGTTAATGATAAAATAAGAAAAATCCCCTCTGAGCAATATTTGAGAATTTGAACACTCATCTGTTTTGCATGGTCAAAAATTTAATGCAGTCATTAGGATTGGATTTCTCCAGGTGGCATAACTGATCATTCATGAACTAGGATTTCTGTGGACTTGCCAGTTTCTAAGTATTAATACTTTGTCTACAACTTGCCTTTTCATTATTTTGGGCTGGTTTTAAACTCGGTGAGTTGTCCCCCCCCCCTTTTAAAGATTTATTTATTTATGCATACAGAATTAGGGTACAGGCCAGAGGAATGGGGATAGTGAGAGGATACACCAAAGACAGAGTGAGGAGCAGAACAGGCAGACTGATGAAGTACACAGCTGAGGGGAGCAGTGGGCAAGACAGGAGAGGTCTGCTGCACCATGTGGGTCACCTCCCTGGCCAGGGTTGAACTCGTGCTAAAGCGACTAAAGCTAGCTTCCTAGTGCTGTGCTTTAACCCCTTATGCCACTGGGGAGGGCGGGTGCTTGGTGAGTTTATTTTCAATGAATAAAGAAACCCTTTCTCACATGATTGGTATAGTAATTGTTACTTCCTACATTTTGGAAAGCACTAAAGGTCACAGGGACAAAAGAAGGCAGATATAAGGAAGAGGACAGTCTATGCGGATACACTTAGCATTCTTCCTGAGAACTCAGTGAGGACAAGTACTTTTGACATTTTAAATAAACATTTTTTTCTGACAAGCTAACAAAAACGAAAGCATTTAAAACTTAACTAATAAACTATTTTCCTCTCCAACAATGAAAGCTCTCTTTGGAATTGGTTTCCCTACTTAGCAGAATTTTGTCCTGGGAAGAACAAGGAAAGTCTATTTCATTATTTTATTTTTGGCAGCTACAAATATCAAAACTCCGGAAATGGAGCAATGAACATGTGTATGATTTGCCTCTAAGTACAGAGAGCCATTTAAACTATTATTGATGCAAACAAAGGAAAATTATTTCAAGCTCTAACTCTATCTTTTAAAGATTTCTTTAACTCTTGTGCACATCTTATTGAATAGAGAAAATTAAATTTATATATCCTGGATTTTTCACACATTAGAAAGGGCAGATGACATCATTTCCCATCTGTGACTCAGGCTTTCTTACACCTTTTTACCCCCAATTTAGTTCTCTTGCAGCATATTCTTATCTAGTTCTTTCACTCTGACAATCCAAAACATACCCAGATACACCCGAACACACACACAACTTGATGTTAATCACCCATCACCTTAGGGTCTATGATAAGTTATTTGAAGCAATGCTTTTTCAGTGACAAAGTATTTATATTATATTCCATTTCTATGTCAACCTATCTTTACATCATTTTCATATATTAGTAGCTTCTGTGTTTGTTTATGTGTGTGTGTGTGTATATATATATATATATGTATGTATGTATGTATGTATGTATTAAACTCCCATAGAAATCACAAGAGTAAAGACTTCAGTCACTATGGTAGATTGTCAGAGGAAATATATTTTGATGCCTTGCAAATCATAACCTTTAAGATTTGGAACAGACAGTTCCTTGGAAATATTAGATTTTTTTTTTCAAACAATGAAAGGTAACCCCAAATACAGAAATGCTATGTTTAATTTCATCTGGAACTGTCTGATCTATTTAGCTACTAAATGATACGGGAAGAAAATGTCAGCATCTTCTCAATAAGAAAATTGGCAGTTGAATCTGGCATTGGAAATCTTTAATAGGGATTTAAATTGCTATATGGTGATGTATTAGGTATTGTTCAGTCAGCTGCTAATATAAATGATGAAGCTAAGCTATTTAAAATACAGAGTATATGTTTAAAGAAAGGGAAAATACGATGACCTTAAGAAGAACTATAATTAAATGATCTAGGATTAAAATAAATATAAATAAATGAACACTCAAAGTAAGAGTCAAAAGAAAACTAAAATATTAAGTTCCAGGCATCTGAAAAGTAGATGAAAGTAATCAATTATTTCTGTCATCTAGTAGAAAATATAATTGAAAATAAATATAAAAGGAATTTGATAGATTCAATTCCTCTTCCAGAAAAGAGTGGTTCTTTATTTTCCATGACTTTTTTTTGTTCCATTCTATAATGTGTTTCTATAGCAAATATTACTTGAAACCTCAGAAAGTTAGTGTTGAAAATCCTGTAGAGGATATTAGTTTCTAGATTAAATTATTTGTTGACAGTCAAAAAAAAAAAAACTAGTAAGTATGATCCAAAAAAGGGAAAGTTAGAAATAAAAACAAGTCAGAAGGAACCATGGGTGACCCCATGAGTATTCACCCTGATCTGGGTGCCTCTGGGTGAGTGCAAGTTATCTGGTGCAGAGTGCACTTTAGATGCTTCATGCTATCAGTATTACCTGCAGCGATTAAATCATCATCATTTGAAACAAAACTCTACCCATGCATTTGGAAGAATACATAATCTCACGTTGACCAAAAAAAGAATATTTTCGTAATTTGTTTTCAACAAATCTACTTGGAATAGTACTTCCTCTCCAGTTTCAACATTTTCCTTATCCCATCAAGTTTTATATTTATTTTGACTTAAAACAAAAATACAGCAATACTTTCAAAAACTGAGAGGGGAGCCCTCCCTGGTGGTGCAAGGGGTTAGGACGCAGCACTGCAAGCTAGCTGCAGCCTCCTCAGTGCGAATTCAATCCCTGGCCCCGAAGGTGATCTACATGGCCCGGCAGACCTCTCCTGACCCGTCCGCTGCTCCCCTCAGCAGTGTACTTCATCTATCTGCCTGATCTGCTCCCCACTCTGTCTCTGGTGAAACCTCTCACCGCCCCTGCACCACTGGCTTGTACCCCAGTACTGTATGAATAAATAAACAAATCTTAAAATATATAGATTAAAAGAGAGAGAGAGAGAAGGAAAAAACAGAGAAAAGCCTGGCCCAATTCTGGGTCCTTGAAATCCAGGAGACCTGCCAAAGAGCAAGAAGCATTATTTCTTTCTAGCTACATCTACAGCCTTTTTCCCTTATTGTTCTGAATTTGGTTTCCACATTGATTCAGTATTCCTGATCTCCTGATCTCTTGTTTGTTTTTGTCTCCATCCTCAGACTCATAACCTGAACCTGATAGTTAATGTTGCTCCTTTGATTCTGAAATTAGCTTCTCAATTTAGCCTCTGATTTTCCATCTCTACAAAGACAAGAACAGGCCACGCCCACTATAAACCTATATAGTCAAGCCTGTTTGCTTTGGATCTGAATAAGTGAATGGAATAGAAAGGCCTTTTCTTAAAATGTGTTGGAAACAGGCACTTTTTAAGTTTCCCCTCTGTAAGTCATTCCCTCATTCCTGCAATAGGCACACTTTTACGATAGCTAATAACAATCCTGCCTTTCTGGCACTCATATCCTTCCCCTGAGTGTGAGTGACATGTTTCTAATTACAAATAATTAAGAACAAAAACCATGATAGGAGAACACTTCCAAAATGAAGTTACAAGAGATAGTGACTTCACCTTTGCTGATGTGACGATGTGAACTGCTCTGCTGGGGAGGCCAGGGTGACAAAGACCTAGGAGTAGCTTCCAGCCAACAACCCTCAAGAACTGATTCTGTCACCAACCCCTCAGTAAGCTTGAAAGCAGCGCCTAGCTCTGTGGAGTCTGGATTGCAGCCTTCAGAGACCCTGAAGCTGAGGATCATTAAGCCTTTTCTGGATTTCTAACCTATAGAAACTGGTGTCATTTTAAACAAGTAAGTTTTGAGGTAATTTGTTAAGAGAATAATTAACTAATGCAAGCTAATGCAACTGCCTCATTTAAGACCTTAGAATTTTAACTAATAGATTTAATTTTTTCATTTGTACCTCTCCATACTTGAAAACTATGTATCAGATGAAAGAATGAATGAATCATTCAGCCCAAAATGTCAGCAGTAATAAGGTTAAGAAGCATGATCTAGATAGAGCGATTGTAGAGTAGTTTCCAAAAGCAGAAGTCCAGCACACTCAATTGCATGCCCGCCTGTCTGGCACACATTTTTCTAGACCTGTAACTCATCTCTCACACATTTTTCACTGTGCCATTCTACCTTGAAGCTGTTCTGAGCAGCAACTGAAAGCCATCGTACATGAGACATCACTTTCTGGATTGTTTTGAAACCCAATACTTTATGTGATTTTTGCCACTTATTTCTGCTAGTCTCTTCAATTTTACTTCAAAATTTCAATTGTTTTGATAAGTTCTCAATATAGTAATTCTTTCAGGCTAACATTAAGCCATGCACATAGGCACCTTTTATTCATTGATCTGCATCTCCACACGGAAGCTTCTGTGTGGTTCAAGTTTTGTAAGGTTGCAATTGTCTAGCTCTTTTAAATGTATTAAGTAAATCCAGCACCTATTGTGTGCAAGACACCAGGCTAGGAATTCTGTTTGTATCTGACAAGAGGTGGAATCTTCGGAGATTAAAATAACAGCACTCACCAAGGAAGGGAAGGAAAGGTGATTCTTTCTATCAATATTTCTTAGGAATTTGGTAGATATTTATTATGTATCAATTTTGTGTCAAGCATTCTACCAAAATATGAAGATAAAACAGTATGCAAGATCCTCTAGGTTCTGTACATGTAGGATTCATATCATTGCAGAGAGAAGCAGGCAAGAAAAACCACCATTATCATAGTGCAACAAATGCTGTGATATGTGATATGTTGGATAAAAATAGCAATTCAGTATGAGCTGAAAAGGATGCATTACAGTAATTGATAAGCAAAGCAAAATGGTAAGAAAACTACAAATAGTTACAGTCCTTAAGGCTATACATTTTGTTTTTTAAAAGTTTTGAAAAGTTGAAAAATTCAAAAGCAGAGGAGATAACATAATGATCTAGAAGTTCAATTTTATTCAAGTTCCGTTTTGAAGCAAGAACTCATTCTTGTGCACTCTTAGTGCTGTTTGCTGCTTCTTGTGATAAAGCATAGGCTCGACTGTCCCCCATGCAGTGATGCTGAAATGGATGAGTGGGGACAGGTGTTTCAACTACATCTCTTCATTATCAAGTTTCTGTTCCTTGATGATATTGTTTAGATCCATCATTTCATTCAAGGGCCTGCAAGGTAATTTTCTATTACTAACATTTCTTCTGCTTATATTAGTGGCAATTTTCCCACAAAGAAGCAAATTCTTTCAAAAATGATTAGATTACCCCAAACAAAGGAAAGATATAAAGTACAGGGAGGGCAGAATAAATGCTGGCCATCAGTCACCTGTGTGGCCCCAGCAATTAATTTATTATCAGCTATCAAATGTGATCAGAGGTTCTTTTCTTTTATTCATTGAGTCAATAATTTTTTTTGAGGTGTCACATATCCTTGAGGCACACATTTCTACAGATGTGATCTCCAGGTGCAGGGTGATGGCATAACACCTGTTCTGTGGGTTATAGGTTGAATGTTATGCTGTGTCTGTCACAAAGGCCTGTACTGCTCCTTTTCTTTAATAAAAGAGATTATTAATAAATATAATACACATTATTAATAAAACAGCAATGATTTATATAATAATTTATTTAGCTATTTTTACCAAAGCTACTTACTTAGCAATACTCATCTGAACTCTGGAAGTCAATCTACACATCCTTATTAATAAGCCAAACACAAGTCTCTGGCTATAAGAATAAGGCAGTAGCAGATCTGAGCATAAAGAAGCCTCATCCCTCTTGTCCTTGAGGCCACCCAGCTGTTCTCTCTCAGATGTCTATTTCCAGAATCGTAATGACCATCTACCACATGCAGTGAGTCAGGAGAAGTATGAATCAAGGATGATTAAATAAGAAAGAGAGGGGTGAGGTGTCCATGAAAGAAATATAGCAAGGATAAAGGGAATAAATGGCATATTTTGTGAACAACATTGACCTTGCTGCTTCATTTCTTTTTCTTGCCAGCCATCAGAGTCACCTCTGTATGGCCCCAGCAATCAATATGTTCCCACCTATCAGAGGGTTTTATTCTTCTTTTTGCTTAATCAATAATTGGACCTACACTATCAGAATGTAGAAAAGCACTCAAAGTGAACATATCTGTTACAGAATCATCTGGGAGACAAACAGCAGAAAACCACACACTTCCTGGCTTTCTGTTCTGCCTTACCTCCAAGAGGACAAGACAGCCTGGACCTAAGAGAGAAATGCAATTTGGGCCCTCCCTGGTGACGCAATGGTTTTTGTTTTGTTTTGTTTTTTAAAAGATTTATCCATTTGTGCATACAGAACTGGGGTACAGGCCAGAGGCTCAGGGGCGGTGAGAGGCTTCACCAGAGACAGAGCGGGGAGCAGAACAGGCAGATCGACGAAGTACACTGCTGAGGGGAGCAGCGGGCGGGTCAGGAGAGGTCTGCCGCGCCATGTGGACTCCTCCGGGGCAGACGGGGAATCGAACTCATGCGGAAGCGGCTTTAGATTTTCAGTGCTGTGCTTTAACCCGCTGCGCCACCAGGGAGGGCCGTAATGGTTTTTAAAGTGCAGCACTGTGAGGCTGTCTGCAGCCACTGCAGCAAGAGTTTCATCCAAGGCCAGAGAGGTGACCCACATGGCAGAGCAGACCTCTCTTGGCCCGCTGCTAACCTCAGCAGTGTATACAGTCAATTTGCCTGTTCTGCTCCCCACTCTGTCTCTGGTGAATCCTCTCAGCCCCTCCCCCCTCCATGCACCTCTGGCTGTACCCCAGTTCTTGTATGCATAAATAAATAAATCTTAAAATAGAGAGAAAATGCAATTTATCTAAGAGGAAACAAGAAAATTTATTCTGCACAACAGATTCTCTGGTCCTCCCTCAATTCTTGCTGCCAAAGATGCTCCAGGAAGGTGAAAGAAACTGGACTCCTGGAGCACACAGCAGTACGTAAAACAGGGTTCTAAGGTCATTCAGGCTGGAGGACCCTTTGCCTGCTGGACACCAGCCATACCAGCTTTCTTCCTACTCAGGAACACACTAAGCTCATTCCAACTGAGCACTGGTGCTTTCTATTCCTAGGTCTGCAATGTTCTGCCATTATTTGTATCCATGGCAGGAAACTTTTGTCTATGTTTTAGCTTAAATGCCATCTTTTGTTAGTAAACCATCCTGTCTCTAAAGTATCTAACTTATCCAATCCTTTCCTGCCTGTCAGACCCTAGCATATACTAAAGTTTTATTTGCTTTACCATACTAGCCAATAGCTTCAAGGTTCATTTTAATTGCTAATTTGTTTATTGTCTCTCTTCCCACTCGAATTTAAATTTTACGAGAATAAGGGTCTAATCTACCTTGATCGCTATTGCATTCTCTGCAAAAGCACAATGATTGGCACATACATAAGAGAGAATCAATAGATATTCGTAGTGTGAAATAATATCTTTCCTCAATATCCTACTCTACAAATGGGACTGATTATTCTATCTACAAATACAAATTATACATTTGAGTAAATACTAAGCACTTAAACATGGATCATGGGTCCTCTCTGGTAGCGCAACAGGTAAGGATGCAGCCCTGCAAACTAGCCACAGCTGCTTCAGAGTGAGTTCAAGGAGAGACCCACATGGTACAGCAGGCCTCTCCTGTCTTGACCACTGTTCTCCTCAGTGGTGTACTTCATGGATCTGCATCTGCCTGTTCTGTTCCCTACTCTGTCTCTGGTGAGTCCTCTCGCTGCCCCAGTACCTCTGGCCATACCCCAGTTCTGTATGCATAAATAAATAAATCTTTAAAAATAAATAAATAAACATGGATCACATAAAAATAATAAATATTAACTTCTATCATCACTTCTAATTATTACCTCTCCATGTTGAACTCTGAGCACTAAGTATCTGGAACATAGAGTAGGTCCTCACCAAATATTAGCTAAATGAATAAGAATTGCACTGATGGGTCACAAATACTGATGGCTACCATAAATTCTTAGAATTTTCAACCAAGGCCATTAAAGGGGGTCTCAGAAGTAAGAGAGCTTTTTCCATGACCATTTTTCCTTGGAACAGATACTTAGCAGCAACATACACAGCCTATGAGAGAGATGCATATTCAAGTCACATGCATGGTAAGAGTGGGGGGCGGGGGAACGGGAAGGGAGATCTGATTGCCACAGTCAGTCCATTCTTAGACTTTTTTAGGGGGAGGCTTTCCATTTTTTAATTAATTTTTACATATTTTTTAATACCTCCATTATATCATCCTTCATTTTTGTACAATGTATGGTTTCCTCATGGAACTCCCACCACCAATTCCCCCTGTGCACCATCATCATAGTCCCTTGTGCTCTTCCCACTCCTGTCCTGGTCCTTCTACCCCCTCCTCCCCTGAAGAATAAGACCTTCACTTTAAAGACATTAATAGCTCCCTTCTTGCTCTCTTTTCCCACTAGAGTCTCCCTCAGGGGCAAACCACATAGTTTAGATCAACCATGAATATTTGTAACCACAGGAACAGCCCCCGTGACTTGGGCAGTAGAGTGAATAGTCTGGGGAAGATTAGATACAAACAATCCATAACACTAAAACCAACTATTTCAAAAGAAAAAAAAATCTCTATAGTGTTTTCCCTCTAAAAAGAAAACAAATATGAAACAGCAAATAAACAGTCCAATTATTATATCCTCTTAGATTTAAGAGCCAGAAGGCCTCTGAAGCCTATTTAGCTTTGTTCTTGCATATCTGGCACTATTGGTTTTCCTTTTATGAATAATGAAAATCTGAAATAACACAACATTACCCTTAATCATGTTTGTGCTACAAAAAGAACATCTCCTTGAAATACAAGCCTTTGATTCTATGATGCCTTCACAAAACACCACTTCTTGCCAACAGCTGGATCTTTTGTTATCAAAGAAGTGTTTGAGGCATAGGGATTACTTATTCCTTTGGTCTTCCTTCCATCTCCCCTTCCCATTAGACAGATTGGAGACAGAGATCAAGGTGTGTAGAGCAGAGGACACCTCCTCTTGCTTTCCAAACTCACAGCAAAACTAGCTGGTGCACACATACCAACTGGTTTCTTTTTTTTTTTTTTAAGATTTATTTATTTATGCTTACAGAATTGGGGTACAGGCCAAGGTGTGGTGGGTGAAAGGATTCACCAGAGACAGAGTGGGGAGCCGAATAGGCAGATGTACTGAGACACACTGCTGAGGGGAGCAGCAGGTGGGTCAGGAGAGGTCTGCCACGCCATGTGGGTCAGCTCCCTGGCCGGGGATTGAATTTGTGATGCAGTAGCTTCAGAGAGCTTCAAAGTGCAATGCTTTCACCTGTTGTACCACCAGGGAGAGTCACACACCAACTGGTTTCTAAAAACTAGAACACAGGTACCACTATTGCAGCTAAGAAGAGACTGAATAGTATCACCTTTACTTTACATGATATTTCACACCATAAATTCAAGAACACACACACATATACATATTACATGTCATACCAACATTCCAAAATCATTCATCCCAAAGCACATATTTGCTATAAAGCAGTATTATTTGCAATGATTTTGGCTATATAGAGTATTAATCATGGAGACTTGTATATATTTTTAATATTTTGTATATATCTATTGTTTTATGTTTGTCTTACTTTCAAATAAAAAGCCAGACTCCACATTGCAGCTAAACTGGATAATGAATGTTGCTGCTTAGAAAATGAAATACATATATATATATATATATACACACACAATGACATTTAAAATATGAGCACTAATTTAGTATTTAATGAGCTCCTAGCAGTGAATATAGAAGAAGACACCCATCAAGATCTTTCTTAATTTCTCATGCTAATAAGGCAGAGAAGGAAACATTGGGAACAATGACACCAACAGTCTCATTCAGAGCCCGGTGGTACTGCTCAACCAATTTCATCCCCCTTCATTTTCCATCCCCCAGCATATATTGTCTTTTTATGCCTACAAAGCAATTGTGAGAGCAGTAAGGATAGTTTTAAAGTAAAGATAGGTAATTTGTCTAGCCTAAGAGAGCCTCCCTGGAGAAACTATCCACTTAGTTCAGTAAAACACATACACATTCATATTTTATGGACTTTCACCACTGTGTACCAAGTACATTGGAATTTATCATTGAAACTAGAAGATGTTTACTAGGTTTCCCCCAAGATTGGGAAACATTATTTAAATGATCGCATGTTATTGCGTATGCTGATACATTCTTTTAACAACACCTCAATTAGCATGCATTCCTGAGTTTCTTCTCTTATAAAGAATACTGAAGGCAGCCTCCTCATATATATTTCTTATAAGTACTCAGAAACTCAGTAATCCCATTTTGGAAGAAACTTCACACCCTTCCTTCCCTACTTTATCACTTCTTTCTATCTCCTCTCCAAATTGTGTAACTGCCGTAGGACAAGTGAAGAACACTAACACTACAAGTGTGGAAATCATGACCTGTGATTGGCAGTGGGCTTCTCTGCCACTCACTCCTGAGGATGCCTGTCTACTAGTCACATACCTTTGTCACTGGCTCCTTTCTGATGCACAGGTGCTTCTAGTTTCAGTCCTATTTCCATCCCTATTTCTTCTTTCATATTCTTTATTCCCCAGTCCTTACTTCTAATGGTTAGTTAATTGAGACTTAACCTCAAAGACTCCTCCAATACCAAGAACCCAATCAATACCATCTGGATTTGAGGTCCACTACCTAGAATATGCAAACAAGCACCTCCAATAATTTCTGTACTTGATAAGGAAATTCTTTTTTAAAAAAGAAACACTTTTGGGCTTCCCTGGTGGTACAAGGGGATAAGTCTCAGCACTATCTAGCTATCAGCAGCCGCTGCAGCATGAATTTGATCCCTAGTCATGGAGCTAACCCACATGGCACAGCAGACCTCTCCTATCCTGCCCACTGCTCCCCTCAGCAGTATATTTCAATATATCTGCCTGTTCTGCTCCCCAATCTGTCTCTGGTGAGTCCTCGCACCCCTTGCACTTCTGGCCTACACCCCAATTCTTTGTGTAAAATAAATCTTTAAAAAATATATAAAAAGAAAAAAACAGTTTACAAAATAACAACACAAACTATTTGTGCTGTATTCTGGTAGGAATTGTTCAAATTGGGCTGAAATTATGGCCAAATATGTATTTCATGTTCTTATTCAATTTTGGTCCCTTCACGAATAAAAGTAATGAGAGAAGTCCCTCCCTGATGGCGCAGTGGGTTAAAGCAGAGCACTGAGAATCTAACGCCGCTTCCACATGAGTTCAATTCCCGCCTGCCCCGGAGGTGACCACATGGCGTGGCAGACCTCTCCTGGCCCGCCCGCTGCTCCCCTCAGCAGTGTACTTCATAGATCTGCCTGTTCTGCTCCCCACTCTGTCTCTAGTGAGGCCTCTCGCCGCCCCTGAGCCTCTGGCCTGTACCCCAGTTCTGTATGCACAAATAAATAAATCTATTTAAAAAAAAAAAAGTAATGAGAGAAGAAAATACTTTGTCAGTGGTTAAGTCCAAGCTTAGATCATGAGAGCCACAAGTTCTGTGGAACATAGGAAAGGGACTGCTCTGAGCAGACTCAATTTTAATGCTTTGACAGGGAAGAGAAAAACAATAAGGATTTTTTTTTTTGTATTGAGTTTGGAAGAGTCAATTCAAATCAAATCAGCAAATATTGAACCTGCAATGTGACAAGGAATGTGCTAAACACTATGATAGATGTAAAAATAAATAAGATAATCCCTGTATTCAACAAACTGAAATAAATGCTTTTATATTGTTTTAATTGAAGTAATATTAGGATACTCTCATCAAATATAACCACCATAGTGTACCCCCCATCAACTCACCCATAAGTTTTTTTTTCCCATGGGTCTTGCCTTTAAGGAATTTTAAGTGAAGTGAAAAGTTCTAGAGAATATTGTTGAAGAGTTTATTAATTTTACTTTCCATCATCCATTTTTAACAGTCAGTGTACTTGAATTGCAGTAGATTTGGGTTACCTGAATTAGGTTGTTGACTATAAGCATTTTCCTTCAGAGTAGGTGATGGCCACCTTGCCTATAAGGTAGGAGAAGGGTTTTCAAGCTTTCAGTCTGAGCAGTCTTCGAGTCTCAGTAAAGTGTTTTGTTTCTGCACTTCACTGTGTTTGTATCTCCTTAGGGTAGTTTTAACATCTACAAACATACATGCTGTAAACATACATGTGGGCTCTTGGGAATAGGCAAGATAGGCTTTCTACTCAGTCACACCTTATCTACCATATCCAGCATAGGGCTAGATGTTAAAATCCTTCAAAAAATGGTCCTTTGGTGTCATAACAGAATTTATTTGCACATCCATATGTTTTATTTCACTACTGAGTTCACACTGATCTTGCACACATTTGATCCCTTCGAGCACTTACACATCATCAGCATGTTTAGTTCTAGTCTATATTTCATAGACTATCTCTTCAATAATACCTGAAAGTCTCAAAGAGATCTATTTTGTAGTCCTAACATTGCCAAGCAAGTTTAGAGCTGGAAAGGGTATTATCCACTTAAAACCTGTCATGTTACATTTAGGGTAACTAGTTTTATGAAGTGACTTGCCCAAAATCACAGGGTGTATCTGTCAGAGTATCACAGAAAACAGATGGCACAATCTAATTAGGATTAATTCAAGGAGTTTATTTATAATGGTGCCATGTGGATGGGACATAGAGAAACTACAGATTTTAATTCAGTGTCCCAAGGCTAATAACACATGGAAGACCTGTCCCACTCCTAACAGTAAAGGATAAGGATGTTACCAGAGTTCCTGGAGGAGATGACTATAATGAAGGCTGCCTCAATAGTATAAAAGACTGTTTACGATAGGGACTCACCCATCCTAAAGCAAACACAGAGTGATACCACCTTTCCACTCAAATGACTCTTATTGGTCAAACCCAATTATAAGTTTGAGAACATAGAAACTCATTTAATAAATTCCAATAGTCACGATTCTGGAGAAAGGTGAAGAAAGATAGAGAGACATAGAAAGAGATAATATTGATGACATAGCTTTGACTGAGTTACTGTTTTCCTAACAATAAATCAACTATGAACTAGAGTATAATTTTTCCAGACTACTCAAAACTCCTAATAAATTGAATTGAGTTTGGCTGAATTGAATGAAATCCCATAGGACAGAAGATCTAGGCACCAAATATTGAGTCAGAACCCCATAAGGGTGGATCTCAGACCATCTTCTACTTTCAGAATTTGAATCAGTTCCAAAAGCTGTACTTAGAAGCAGATGGGAAGCCAGGGTAATGCCCAGGGCCAAGTCAGTGGAATGTTCCAAACAACCAGATCCATTCAGCATCCCTCTTTGCTGAACAGTGACACAACCCAGCATATGGCAGGCTGGACACTGTATGAAGCATAAGTCCATAGCCAAAAGCAAATATGGTCTAGTTTAAAAGACATGCTACCTTTCAGAATTTGAGAGCTAACTATGAAGTATCTTTCCATGTACAATCTGGCAGGACAAAAAACGTTCCAGAACTAGTATTGTTGTTTTGCCCATGCCTAAGACTCATGCTCCAGCTAGAGGAGGAGTCGAATTCCACAAGGGTAAATTCAAATTACTCTGTGGGCTAGAAGTCAGCTCTCACAAATTTCTTAGAGAAATAATTATGCAAATATAAACAAAAAACAACTCCTAAGACTAATCATTAATTAGACTGGAAACATCTGATAGACGTGAACATGCCAAGAACAATTATGGGCACATTTCAGGATGATATAGTCGATGTTCACTAGACTTCTCTCCTCATTCTCAAGTCTGTAGTCAACACTAACAGTACCTGCTAACCCTGATTACACATTATCTTCCTGGGATATTCTGATAATCAAGTGAAACAGTAAGTAAAGCACTTTGCAAATTGTAGGATTGTCTACATGTGACAATATTATTACCCATCATGGGCTGCTGAGGGGCCCCAGGCAGTCTAAGGGCCCCATTTCCATTCCTTAGAATAACCATTCTTCTGTTAAATGGTTCCATTGCCGTGCTGGTGTTTCAGTGTTTCCCACTGCAGTTGGGTAAATAAGGTGATGGCTAAGTAAGGTAATGTCTTCTCAGGAGCCACTGCTGAATTCATGGACTAGTTTCCTCCTTCCCACCTGGGAATCACCAACAGAAGATGATGACATTTGACTCAAAACCAAGAGAAAAGCTCAGGGTGCTGCTATGTCAGCACATGAAAAAGCACTTCCCTGCCTCTGCTACATAATATAGCACAAAGACAAGGCTGGAGACTAGAGAATCAATGAGGGGGGGAACAATCAAGTCTCAGAGAAATCCTAGGAGAGGTTAAAAAAAAAATGAGGACCACAATAATACATTAATATCAACTAATCCCTTATTAGCAGCTAATTGTTGCAAATGAGTTTGTTGACTTTTTCCATGACAATTAGGAGAGCACTGCCATCATGAAGTTGTCAAGCCAAGATGCAATGTCATACTGTGGAAATTTGTGCTACCTGGACTTCTCCAAGGAGGCCAAGGCTGCTCAGGCAAAGTGACAAGAGTACCTGGAAGGGTGGCCAGGGAATGAGCCTCCAGTACCATCTGGTCTGTTGCACAGTTCAGACTGGCTGGACAGACTAAGCAGCATTTTGGATATTAGAATATATGGGATAAATAAAATAAAATATTTTCCTAATACTAACATCTTGGAATTATCTACGTACTGGTTTTCAGAATCCAACTGAACGAAAGCCCTATTGAATGACCAGAAAACAAATGCAGTTTGTCTCAAATAATTCACTATTTCAGAAAAGGGAAAATCCAGGGTGACCTGGGATATCCTTTTCAGACTTCAATACAGAAATATGGCCATGTTATGATCTAGAAGTTCATGCGTCATAGGGCATATATTTCTAGAATATTTGTTTTACCTGCTATTTGAAGAAAGAGATTATTTTCATTAACCACATCCTAAAACACAAAGTAAGGAGAAGACAAAATATGTTTTTTTTTAAAAAAAGACATAACATGAAGCTTCAAGATCTTTCTCCCTTGTGGCAATCTTCTTTGACTAACATACTCTATTGGGGGCTGTTTTCATCTATCACCATTAGAAATATTGGGGTGGAAAATTCCAAGGAATTTGGGTGATGTACAGCTCTATAAGGAAACAGAGAGGCAGGTTGTGGAAAGAGTGGTCTTATCTCTTGTTTGAGGGAATTGCGTGTAGCAAAGTAAGTCAGAATGATAAAGACACTGTCAGACATTTTCATGGTGGACAATTTGACAAAACAAAATAGTTATAAAAGTTAATGGTAATTAATAAACAAACTGATGTTTCTAAGGTTAAAAGGGAAGGGGTAGGGAGAAAGGGTGAGGGGATAAATGGGGTGATGGGTAGGGAGACAGGGAAAGAAGTCACCTTGTACATACAGAGCAGTAGAGTCAGAGAGAGACTGAGGCTGAGCCACAGTAACAAGAACTTGTAGGTTCTGCAATATAGAGGCGTGACCTGGGCTATCACCCTTGATTGATACACAGTAGATTTTACGGTTACTATTAGCCCCCCTCTTTTGACTCTGTGTGGATTAGAAATATAAAGTTGAGTTGACTGGAGTAGAGACTGGAGGGGATTTGCAGGGAAATGCCTCTGGTAGGAATTCCAGAAAGCTATGCAGAAGTCCAAAGATCTACAGGCACTAATTAAGTGTTCATCATCCATCAAGAAAGTTGACTTCAGATATCACGGATAGGTTATGATAATCATATTTTCTTTCAAGAATGTAGAGGGTAACAAGAAAAGATAAACAGGAATTAAAGTGTCAGGGCCTCCCTAACAGACCCCTCCTGTTAGTCAACAAACAGGTTCCAGGTTTGGGTTTCTGCCAAGTATGACATGCTCAGCAATCCAATTCCTCTTGCTTCTGTGTGTCGAGTGGCACCTCCAATGCTCAGGAGATAATTTATCTTTGCACAGCAGGATAATCACAGTGAATAGGCCATAGAACACAGACATAAATGACATTATTTCTATCTTTATAGTTTTTCCCCCACCTCCTAATTTTGTCACATCACCTCTGCATTGTCTGCAAGTTGCAGGTTATTTTCACAATGCCAACTCTTTCAGGAAGCTTCTTTTTGTAATCATCTGTCCAGTTACTCTATTATACGAGGATATAGATAATCAAAGCATATTCTTCACAAAACTCAGATTGGATACTTTCCTTCCAGCCCCCCCATATACCCTGTTTTCCTCCATTTGAATCCTAGCAAAAAACTTTTAATCCCCTTTTACTCTCCAAAGTGAACAAAAGACACTTCTATAACACACCTGACCTCGTAAACCCTAGAGAAGCTAATTTTTGGTAACATAAAAATGGAAAATATGCTTAATAGCAAGACTTCAAATACTAAAACAGAATGTATTTAAATTCTTCACAGTTTGTTTCTTTTTGTATATGCATCTCTCTCATAAATTTTATTGTTAGAGTCATGCTATTCAAATCTTAATCTCTTTGATCTGGAGCATATTTCTTTAATTTAAGGGATTTGAAAGCTAGTAGAGTCCATGAATTATATTTCTTTTAATGCTCTACAAAGTATTGTGGTATTAGATGTTTAGCAGCTCCTAACAAAAAAAACCTGTTGGGCCCTGCCTGGTGGTGCAATGACTAGCAACAGCCACTTCTGTGAGGGTTCAATATCCAGCTAGGGAGGGGACCCACATGGCACGGCAGACCTCTACTGTCTCCCCTGTTTTTCCCCTCAGTAGTATACTTTGTCAATCTGCCTGTTCTGCTCCCCACTCTTTCTCTGGTGAATCCTTTCATGGCCCCTGTACCTCTGGCCTGTATTCCAGTCTGTATGCATAAATAAAAAAAAATCTTTTTTAAAAAAAAAAGACCTGTTTGGCAAAAACTAGATGATGGAAAGAATAAATATATGCACATTCTAATTTCAACTGAGTTTTGCAAAAATTCAAACTCAAATCAACTCAGATATCCTGAGCAATAAGATCTTATATCCCAGTTACCTAAAAATAAAACAAGTTTGATGCAATGACATATTGTTCTACATATATTTAATTCTCAGTGTCATTGAAAAATCTAGATTTTTCAAATAGCTATTTTATATATTATTTCTAATATACTTTTTCTAATGCATATAAAGCTATCAACCTTGAGTTTAGTTGCACATTTAACATGCTGGTTATATCTTTATCCTTATCCTGTTTCCTTATATAAGAGAACAAACCCATGTTACTGTTTGAAGACTTAAAGAATGCTACACCTCTGCATAATTATTCATAATGTAGTCAAATTAATTAATGTAGTCTCCATACAAATTTATCAGCTTGCTTTTTTTTAAGGTTTTTATTTATTTATGCATACAGAACTGGGGTACAGGCCAGAGGTTCAGGGGCAGTAAGAGGATTCACCAGAGAGAGTGGGGAGCAGAACAGGCTGACTGACACAGCACACTGCTGAGGGGAGCAGTGGGGGGGTCAGAAGAGGTGTGCCGCACCATGTGGGTCACCTCTGGGGTGGGGATCGAACTCATGCTGAAGTGGCTTTAGATTCTTAATGCTGTTTTTTAACCCACTGTACCACCAGGGAGGGTCCTTATCAGCTTTTTAAAAATGAATAACTTCCCTGTTTTTGACTGTACTTTTACACATGTGCACTTCATTTTATTTATTTATTGATTGATTGATTGATTTTTAAGTTTTATTTATTTGTACATACAGAACTGGGGTACAGGCCAGAGGCTCAGGGGTGGTGAGAGGCTTCACCAGAGACAGAGTGGGG
>NW_004567108.1:55220507-55246586 GCF_000260355.1 Condylura cristata | reverse complement strand
GAATGTGGATGTGGCGACAGGAGAGTCAGGGTTTAATCCTTGCTCTGACTCTGACTCTACTCTACAGGCAGGAAGTTTGCCAACCACTATCATTGCAAAACCTGGGTAGAGTGAATTGCACCCTTTTTCCTTCCTTTCTTATCACAGTGCTTTGGCTATTTGGGAATTGCACTCATTCATATATACTTATATTTGTTAGATGTATTGACAAAAACTTTGAGATGTTGATTAGGATTCATGAACTGGCAGAACAATTTCTGAGAGAAAAGTAGAATTGTGATCGTTATTATATTGACCATTCTCACTTTCCAACATCTGCTTCTCTTCACTTACTCAGGTTTTTTTTTTTTTATGCTCTTCAATGCTTTAAAATTTGTTTATAAAGTTTTCATGCCTCTTTTGTTAGACTTATTTCCCAATAAGTTATAGCTTGGTTTGCCACCCAAAGGAGCAGTTTCTTCTATTTTTTAAATTTTAATACATGTGTTTTATTTGTTTTTTTCTTAATTTACTAATCTGGTCCTCCAGCATGGTGCCAGTGAGCAGTACAGACACTGGACATCTTGTTTTAAATTTCATTGTTAAATAGGATGCTAAATTAGAAGTTTGGTAGCTACAATTTACCAAAAGATTAAGAAATCTCTTTACTTAGTTTGCTAGAAAGTATGTGTGTTTTTTTTTTTCATTATGAATGGGTGTTAAATTTTATCAAAGATGATCTGATTATTTTTCCATCCTTAATTCTGTTAACATGGTAAATAACATCAGAAAATTTTCTAATTTTAAAATGTCTGGCAACCTTAGTAGAACTCTGACTTTGATTTACTAATTTTTTTCTCTTATCTAGAGCAATCTAATAGTATAGTCAATAAACATGTATAGTATCTGGAAATAATGTACTGTGGGGCAGCACAAAGAGAGAGAGGCAGGAGAAAATGAGGAAGGGGTAGAGAGGAAAGAGAGATTGTGAGAGAGAACATTAATGATGTTTTCTTATTATCTCATGTTACCTTAGCAACAACTACCTGATCAAATTGAATTGCAAGGACTGATTTAGTATACATAGTATTTGTCAAATGCTTTAAGGAAAATCTGATGAATGAATGTCTCACAGAACTCATATTTCTATATCACTGAATTTCAGCTCCAATTGATCCTGAACATGAATGTTTTAATATGATTTCAAATAATAAGCAGGCTTATTGAGAGTGGATGCTGTAGATATGTGGTGTTTCGGAAAATCTGTTCACACTCAGATTGATCCAAAAACCTAGGAAAGTCATTTGAACACTCAGATACGTTACAGTTTAATTTATGTTTAGTATTCTCATTCAGCACCAGTAATTATAGGTATCATAATATTAGAAAAAATATCGAGCTACTCATCAACTTCAATGCCTCTGGAACACTGTTTTATATATCAGACAAAAACAAAGGCACTAACAGAAAGATGGAATTAACACCAACTCAGTAAGTATCTTCCAGTTATCTAAAGCAAGAGAATGAACTCTGGGGCCAAGCTGTGAATGACAGTGAATTTTAGCTTTGCCATTTTCTAGCTGTGCAAGCTTGAGAAAGTTACTTAATATCTCATGTTTTAGTAATCTCACTTATGATAGGAATAATGGTACTTAGCTTATAAAGTAATTATGAATTATGTGAATTAATATTCGTAAAGTACTTTTAACAATCCCTAACTTACAGCAAGTGTTATGTTTGTAAGTAAACATATGCATTTAATTAATTTTCTTTCCATGAGAGAAAAATGAATCCAAGGAAGTTTTGCTAAATTGATCTGAATGAAACATTTGTTTGGAACTTTGGTAGCATTAGGTACCAAAACAAAGCCAAAAAAGTGAAATAATAAAGCATTGGCCTGTCCATAGTTCTTAAGTTTGAATATGGAAACGGCACTAAGTGAAATTTTAGTGAAACAGCTGCAGCCTGAAGCCTCAACCATGTCCTCATCTTCCTCCAATACTGGTCGCAATGAGGCAGGAATTTTTATTAAAGACACAAAATACTTTCAGCATGGCTGAGTTTGACTTACCTCTCTTCTGGGCCTTTGCCTCCAAAATTAGCCTAGCCAAATTTAGCCTAGAGAGACTGCAAGAGAATTTTCTGAGCTGGCATGTGCTGAGAGTCAAAGGAACGTACCTGATTTGTTTATTGTCCCCCTGTTTCTCTCCTGGACAGCATCAAAGAGACCAGAGAAATACTTAGGACTCATATCATTTGAAAATATATTACCCAGAAGTTTGGGGGAATGATATATTTAAATTATAAAATGATCACATTTTGGCCCTGCAGAACTACATCCTGAGAGTCCTTCATATTCCAGCTGTTACTTATCCAAGCTGGCTCTCAAACTCACTCCTTTCCCCTAAGGATTGGCCAGTCAGTTGTCCACTAATGTATAAATAACCAAATTGTCTTCCCTTGGAAACATGTGAGAGAGGAGTTCTCTTAAACATGGGCAAGAGGCACTGAGCAGATGTGGAAAACATCAGTATCCAAGAACATGCCAGTTCCTGGGTTGGAAATCATCCACCGATTTCCATGTGGAGACTGCAACTCTCACTGACAGTGTTTTGAATTCTAAACACAAGATTTCAGGCTATTACTCAAAATTTTATTAAATTAAACAATGGTCACAGAACTACTGATCTCATCTCTAGTTTGAATAGAAATGAGTAAAATAACCATTCATGTACACTTCTCTGAAGAGATGAGAGTCTGTGCTATGGCGACAAAAAGAAGCACAATGAGTATATAACTCTTATTATTCAGGGCCTCCCTGATGGCCTAGGGTTAAGTCTCAGCACTATCACTATTACTGCCTGAGTTTAGTTCCCAGCTGGGAGTTAACCCACATGGCACAGCAGACCTCTCCTGATCTACCCGCTGCTTCCCTCAGCAGTGTACTTCCTCAATCTGTCTGTCCTACTCCCCACTCTGTCTCTAGTGAAGCCTCTCACTCCCCACACCTCTGCCCTACACCCCAGTTCTTCTGCACTAAAATAATAAAATTAAATTCTTGTTATTTAATTTTTAAGCCCTAATGGGAACATAATGGGCATACAAAAAGCTGTGTACACCTAATGTGTGTAACTTGAGTTTGGAGACTCCTGTATATCATCTATGCCATTAACACAGTAGTGCAGTCCTTGACATTCAGACTAATTCTTATCTTTTATGTGGTGGCAACACTGGTATAGGTTATGATTTTATTCATATAACACAAGCACTTTTGTGGTAAAGTTATCCTAATTTTTCTTGTCAAGCTAGATCATTTTAAAGAGAAGATTCAGAAATTATACATCAGGGGAGGGAACTAGTTACTAGGTATTGCTTTAAGTGACTGGCTGCCTATCTATATAGTTTACCTGTTTTCACTCAGAAAAGAAAGCCAGCAGAACAAAATTCATTCATCCTTTTTGTGGGATTATTTTCAGACAAAAAGTGGATTATTTTACATTAAAACCCACAGAGGAAGTTCCTGTTCACCTGGCTGTCTTGTTGAGCCATCTCTTACAAATCTCTAATAGAAACAAGATTTTTGAAGGTGAAAAGCAGGTAATTTTAGAATTCACATGACACTTTGTTGTTAGAAATTTAGGCAGAAGACATAAATGGAATCACCTCCATTTCAAGTTATTCACTCACAGCTAGTCCATGGTGGGTGCTAACCATGATGCTTGCTGCAAATTTGTAGCCAGACAGAAAGAACCACACAGAACCCAGAGCAAGATGAGCCAGAGCAGCCACAAGAGGAAAATGGAGAGACAGAAAGATGGAACAGGGGAGAGGTCCTTTGAGTTGGAAAACAGGCTTCTTCAACCGCCCAGTGCTCATCCAGAAAGATCACTTTTCCCTGGTATTCTGTCCTTGGGTGCTGTGAAGTTGTTTGACTTTATGAATCAGATTAAGACTTTCAGAGACCTCCCTAACCTGAAAATTGTTATAACCTCCTCTTCCCCACTAAGGAGTTCAAAATAAAAAGTTTTAATGCAGAAATTATACCTCTTGTACTTAAAAGTCAAGGAGTTTCTAAATGTCCTAATTGTGAAATCCATGTAAGTTTGTCACAGCTGCCAAATTCTCATTTCTTTGACTATCACCTGTTTTCTGGTGGCCAGCATGAGTTGATGCAAAGATAAAGGAAAGTAAAAGAGAAGAAGATACAAAACACGAAGTTGAAGGGACATACGCCAGTTGAGGGGACATACGCCAGTTGAGGGGACATACGCCAGTTGAGGGGACATACGCACTTCCATGTTCACTGCAGCACTATGTACAGCAGCCAAGCTATAGAGACAACCTAAGTGTCCACAGACAGGTGAGTGGATAAAGAAGATGTGGTCTATAGACACAAACAAATAATACCTAGGTGCATGTGTGTATGTAGGGATACAGGTACAGATATCTACATATATATAAAGATGAACTCTTGCCATTTGCAACAAGGACAGAACGGAAGCAGATAATACTAAGCAAAATAAACCAGGAGGAGAAAGACAAATAGCAGATGATTTGTGTGTGGATATAGAGAAACTAAACAAAGGGTCACATAAAACCAATCCAATAGCAACCCTAAAAATCTGACTGGAATGAAAGGTATACTACAGGCTTGCGGGGAGAGCAGGAAGGGGTGCAGTGGACTGTGGTGGCTGTGGGTGCCTTGGTGATGAGTCTGGTGCAAAGACTAGCATGTGAAGAGGTGTGAGCTTATATCTCTGAATCATGGTATTCTAAACCTATGTTACTTCAATTTAAAAAAAAAAAAAAGGTGGGGGGATGAGTGAGGAAGAAAAGCTGGGACAAAGGAAAGGAAGGGAGAAGATTGCTGAATTCAGCTGTTTATTCCTTATTTAATAAGGTCTGAAAACTTCCAGTGACAAATTGCATGTAGTTTTCTCAATGGCTATTCCAGAAATTACTTTCAAAACTGTTTTTCTCCGAAGCACAACCTGCCAGAGAAAAGCCAGAATGAACGCTGCATTCCAGGAGGGAAGGAACCCGGTCTGCCGTGCCTGCGCGGCAGCCGAACATGCCACAGTCTGTGCCTAACTGCAATTTCCGGAGTAAATAAATGACAGCAAGAAGATTGTTCATCTTAATACTATAACGAAACTAACAGGTTATAGAAAAACATAGTCAACCAATTATTTTGCGTGAAATAAAGAGCTAATAACCCGGCTCCAGTGTCTTTCTCGATATTTCTGTGGATGGGCCAGTTTATAGGCTGAATTGGCTGATAAATTTTTTTTTTCCCTGTAAAAGGCAAAAGGGGCTTCCAGCTGCATCTTGTTTATAGTTTTCTTTCAGTACAGATCATTTTCTTATGTCACAAACAACTGGACCTTATGTGTGTATCGGGGGTGGGGGGCGCGGCGGCTGGAGCTATGCACACTGTGGCTGGGCTCAGCCAGACTGGTGAGCTCCTTCACACAGAGAGAAGCCCAGGGATGACATGCAAGGCGCCTGTTTGCAGTTGTGGTTGCTCCTTTACTCGAGTCAGATCAGGACAAGAATTTGGAGTCTGCTATTTATGACAGGTTAATCTTGGGCAAATCTCCAAGCCTCAGAACTCATACCTTCAGTGAGAATAAGACTGTATGAGGATGATAGCATATAAATCCATAAAACTCATAACCTGAAATATGGCTGGTGTTTGTCCAATGATTTTATCTCTTTCCCTATTGCCCCCTTCTCCCACCTATCATCTACCAAAGTAGTGCTAAAAAGACAAGAACTGATGTTGGTTCCCCAAAGTCTCCCTATTGTAAAGTACTTCGTGCAATTATTGCCAAAACATCCTTTTCCACAGTCTCATGATAGAAGCAGCTAGATTAATTTCTCAGTAACCTCTGAGAACAATTTTATAGATTTTTCCATGTTTGTTCAGGCACAGGAGAAATGAGACCTGAGCTCTTGGTGCCGAAGTGCTTCTATTACTGAATCACTAAGATGACAGTAGAAATCAGGAAATAAAATGCTCATCCTATGAACCATTAAAGTGGTATGAATGCAGCCTTGCTCATCTCAGTTGATCTGATCAGTGCCTTCAGAGTAGGGAGAGAAAATTGCTGCAAATATCAAGTAATACATTAAAACCTCATGAATCAATTCTTTTATACACAGAAACAAGAGAATGATTCCTTCCCCTCAAGGTGATATGAATACCCATCTTCCTCAAGTCTCCTTCATCAAGAGGCTGGAGATAGGAAAACGGAGGGGTCACTTGTGTAGCTGGGATATGATCTGATCTGATTGGAACCAACGGGCTGGATCATCTAAGCAAGGATGACTCATGCATCACAAACACATTCAGCAACAGAGCCATTCACTCCTATTCCACTGCACGGAAACAGCAGGAGATAAACACATACAGCCTCTAGAAAGAGATCCTGGGGGACACTTGCCAGAAGCTGTGAACCCTGCTGGATTGTCTCTATCTCTTTGCTTAACCCATGATGCAGTGGCTGTGGATAGCTTCATAGTACTGCACTTTAACCACTTGTGCCACCAGGGAGGCCCCAATATTGCTATATAACAAAGCACCCCAGGGTTGATTTCTGTGTGTGACTGTGGACAAATTATTTGACCTCTCATTCATCTATCAGTTCACGAAGTGAACATTTATTGAGGATCTTCTATATGCCAGACACTGGTGCTGTGAATATGATGGTGATCAAAGGCAGATCCAGAACCTGTCCTTAATAGATAATGAAGAGTTGGGTATTGACAAGTATAACAGCAATTGGGAAAATGACTAATAACTGGTGAGGTGACCTAGTTTAGGAGGTCAGAGAGCATAGCTTGGTGACCAGATTGCTGCCTGGATGTTTTATTCTATACTCACTTCCTCAGTGGCACATCTTTCTTTCATAATAAGTACTGAGGTTCTATTTTCAATCCTGCGATATAAAACCTTATAGAAGCAAAATAAGAACACAATCAATGCGTATGTTCAAAGGCACCAAAAGTCTGATTCATTCATGAAAGGTAGATACAGTTTTGGTGGTTGAGGATAATATGTGAGAAGGTAAAGAGAATCACTTTTTTTTTTAAGATTTATTTATTTATTCGTACAGAACTGGGGTACAGGCCAGAGATGCAGAGGGTGAGAGGATTCACCAGAGACAGAGTGGGGTATAGAACAGACAGATCGATGAAGTACACTGCTGAGGGGAGCAGCGGGCGGGTCAGGAGAGGTTTGCCTCCCCATGTGGATCTCCTCCAGGGCAGGCGGGATCGAACTCATGCAGAAGTGGCTTAAACTTCTTTGTGCTGTGCTTTAACCTGCTGCGCCACGAGGGAGGGCCAAGAAGCACTTTTTAGAGAAGCAGGAAACTGATTATCAAGAACTTGGGGAGAGTGGTTAGAGTAGGGGAAGGTGGGTTTATCTCTTGAGGGCTCTGAGGGTTGAACCTGGAGTTGGGGTTAGCAAGTAGAGTGGAGAACTAGGAGGAATTAAGCAGTAATTGGAATTTGTAACAGGGAAGGAAAGAACCCTATTGTTTTGTATATCTGAATAAAAAGAGTTTCCTAGCTTTTTTCCTCTTAATTTAATGGTACTTTACATTTATAAAACAGCTCAAGAAATATAAAAAGTAGATGATGAAAGTGAAAATTATACATAATACCACTTGCCATGGAATGACTTTTACTTTTGAAGACTTAGTATAATAAAGGGAAAATAAATTAAAATAAAGTACCCCCTTAGTATTTATTAAAACGCTTTTATTAAGCATCACATAAACAAGCTTTGTCACAAAATCTTATAAGTGATGTAAAATCTGACCTGGAAATATAAAAACTACCTGGCCATTTATAAAAGTTTCTGTATTTCTCACCTTTTGTCATTCATTCAATGAGCTCATCTACTAGAAATATGAACATACACTATTAGATGATAGCACCCCTGACTTTGTGGAGATTACAATCAAAATACAGTGAGAAGACATACATGAAACTGATAGAAATGTGAGACAGCAGGTCCACCAAAAGAACTACAAATCAAAGAGAAGCTTTGACTACAATAATCCACAAATATCCAAACCTATTTAGCAAATAAAGCAACATTATAAATAAGTAAAAGCATAAAAGATGCCAATTCAGAAAATATCAAATATTAAAGATGTATCTCCTCCTCCAAACAGAAGAAAGTAGATAGATGATAGCGCCGAGAAGTGAGCTTCCTAGGGTTCTCTATTCTGTACCTACGACACAGCACGTTCAGGAGCTTTAAAGTGAGAAAGAATTTGTAGTAAGGAAAAAAAAAAAAAAAAAAAAAAAAAACAGAAAGAAGTCAATGTGGCCAAAGCTGGCAGGATGGTGGGAGTGAGGTTAAGGAGAGTCATAGAGTATGATACTGTGCCTGGGAGAAATCAGCAGAAAGTGTGGATTGGATTCAAATGTTAGGGGCTGTCATTTAGAGAGATTAGATTGGCAGATTAACATGATTTAAATTATTCAAAAGACCTCTTTTTATTGGTGGACACTAGAGTCTGATGTGTAGAAAGTAGAAGGGAGACTAGTGTATGAGACTATTACTAGCTGACCATCAAAATCCAATTTTTCCTTCTTCTTGGATGCAGAGTTATAAGTTATTCTCCAACTTCATTATAGCTGTGTGTCAAGCTTATCATTGGAAAGTAATATATATAGTTTCTTCCTTGTTTGTTTGAGAAAAAACCTGAGCTCTCAGGTTGGTTTGTTCTGCCTTAAGTTGGATGGAAAGGGAGCCACTAGGCAAATTATTGCTGAGTCTCTGGATAACTGTATTAAAGCAAAGCTCCTGCCAACAGGAAACAATCACATCAGACTTTTCTGGGAGAGGAAAATTAAATTCTTTGTTTTTAAAGTATTATTGAGATTCTTATTTCAACAGTGTAACCATTTTATCTAATTAATGCACAAAGCAAAATACACAGCATGCTAACACATGTAAAAGCTTCTTCATTGGCTATATCCAAGGCTGTTAAAATGGGCAGTATCCTTTGGAGTTAATCTTTTAGTACTGAACCTGTGATTAGAAGAGCAATTTTACAAGCTATTTATATCAACTAAAATCAGAGCATAAAAATATAAGTGATCCGACAAATGTTTTTCTTGTTGGAAAAGAGCTAAAGATAGTAAAACTTTCCATGTGTTTTCCCCCAACCCCATAACTATCAAAGCAAAATTTGCAAGGTAAATTTCAAGATTCGGGTTGCTTTAATGCATGAGAGCCCCTACCTTTAGCAATCTGAGCAAACAAAACAGCACTGTTGGTGACTGACATGGTGCTCAGATATAGTCCCTGATAGAACATTTCCTCCAAAGAAAGGAAATGAGGCTGATCTTCGGGTATCTGTAGGAACCATACAGAATACATTTTAATTCCTTATGTTGATTATAAAAGGGACATTTAAAAAAAATAAAAGGTAGTTGACACAAAACTAGCCGATTATATTCATTCTTCCTGTGCCAAAACCTACACGGGACCTCTCAAACAGTCTATTTCCCCTTCCAATTTACCCTCCTTGATTTTCAGACAGGCACATTATAGGCTAAAAAATATACTACATTTGGCCCTCTCTGGTGACGCAGCGGGTTAAAGCACGGCACTAAGAAGCTAAAGCCACTTCAGCATGAGTTCCATGCCGGCCCTAGGTGATCCATATGGCGTTGCAGACCTCTCCTGACCTGCCCGCTGCTCCCCCTCAGCAGTGTACTTCGACGATCTGAAGCCTCACTCTGCCTCTGGTGAATCCTCTACATTTCCCAGCTATCCTTGCAGCTAAGGATACCCACATGGAAATAACACCCAATGTGATGTAAATTGAAGTATTATATGAGACCTGGAAACCTCCTTAAAAGAACCCCACTGATAGGCACTTCCTCTTGTCTGCTATCTGTAATGCAGCTGTGACCTTGAAGATGCACATCAAGTACTCAGGATGGCAGAGCACAAAGAGAGGAGCCTGAAATTCTAAAGCAAACATGACAGCCCTGGACTAACTTCTTCCATACTTCCTTTAGGTGATAGGGAAAAAATTATCTTGTTCAAGCTACAATTATTTGAATAATTTTCCTTTTATATGCAATCAAGCTTACTTCAAAATTGACAATTTCCCATATATTTAAATGTAATTTCTAAAACCTTCAGTGTCTCAGATCTTCTTATTTGGAGTACTAGGTTCTTCAGAGACTCAAAAGAACTACATAACCATATAACATGGTCTCTTCATACAGTTCCTTTGCTGGGCAGGCAGAATTCAGAGAGTAGAGCGAACGCTGTAACAACTAAATATGGATCGGAGTAACTGACTTATCAGAAGTGGAAAGAAGTCAGCTGGGGCAGAGATAGAACGGGGATGTTCTAGATTCCCTGTGCCACCCAATGGAGGGTGAGCATTGAGGTGAAGCTAGAAAAGAACTAGAAAAACCAAGGAAGGAAGGAGAGAGAAAGATGGGGACACACATGGAATAGAAAGACATGTGGAAAAGGCACATTTATTTCTTGGCCTAGAACTTGTACCAGGGCCTTGGGGTACACAGAAGGAGACACTGAAAGAAACAAAGACATGGATGAGAGACCCAGGGGGAGGCTGACAATGGCAGCCTTTATCTTGACTTGTATCTTGATTCTGATCTTTTCATTTCTCACTTGTCTGGTCCCTTCGGCCCCTTTCTTATGGGTCCCCACTAGAAGGTGCCTCAGACTTGCAGCACCCCTTCAAGCCTCAGAGGTCCTGTTTGGGGCCAATCCTACTTAGCTGCACATTTATCCATGAGAGGATGGGTAACACTGGATGTTTAACTAGAAATTATTGTAACTATATTCGTACTCTTCTCTATATTTCACACTAATTGTATTAAAGTGCTTTTCCAGGGACCTGCCTAGTAGCAGAACGGGTTAAAGCACAGCATTATGAAGCTAGCACAGCCACTTCAACAAAAATTTGACCCAAGCCAGAGAGGTGACACACATGGCATGACAGACACTTCTGTCTTGCCCCACTGCTCCCCTCAGCAGTGTACTTCGTCAGTCTGCCTGTTCTCCCACTCTGTCTCTGGTGAATCCTCTCACCACCTCTGAACCTCTGCCCTGTACCCCAGTTCTGTGTGCATAAATAAATAAATCTTTAACAAAAAGTGCTTTTCTATTAAAGGTTTTATACATAAAGAGTATGATTTGTCTTTATTTAGTGGGAGGCAAGCCCATTTAGAATGTGCAGGTTAGGGATCTCAAGTTACCCTTCATTCTACCTACTAACAAACATAATCCAGGGAATTCTTACTTGATAATACCTGTCCAGTAATTTGGACAGATGGTAAGCTAGATAGATGAGATAGATAGGTAGAAGATCTGTCAGAACTTTAAAGCTTATTTTATGTTTTAGCACCTAATAATAAGCTTTCAATGTATTATGGTTATTGTTGTTTGTTGTTTGCTTTTGTTTTTTTAATTAGGAGAGGAACAGCATGGTAAGTAGAAAGACTAGCCTTTTGCTTGTATGCTGAAAGATGTTGAAAGGTTAACAGTCTTAAGGAAGAAATCTTTGCCATTCTTTCCTTTAACAAACCTTGAGATATGCTGATAACACAAAAGGATTGCCTTTTTCTGACAAGCATTTCAGGGCAGGCAGGGTGAGGCCCTGACAGATCAGACTTAACAAATTTGACTACAAATCCACATACACTATTCTGCAGCTTGTGCCTTCCTTTCAACTCTTTTAACTCCATTCTAACACTTTTCGTGAACTATTTTGTGGGTAGAAGCTTGGAATATGCTTTTTTTCTAGTTAAATTAGTGTAGCTTTTTTTTTTTAATTAGAAAACCGTTAAAATGCAAGTCAGTCTGTGGATATATTTTCTTCTCAGTTTTTGTCACTCTTCTCCAGACCAGTATCTTTAATCAAGTTTCACCCATCACTGTGGCCTCAATTAGATTGAGTAGTGGTGACCACAAATTTCTCACATAACAGCCATTTACTTATTTGTCTGGATTTTAAATAACATTTCCCCTAATCTGTACATGGGTATCCCTCTGGGGTTCAGCTTTCTTCATACATTTTAAAGGTCTTCAAGTTTCTTCAGGAGTCCTAATATTGTAACCCTTCTGCCTAAGGATGGCAAAGTTAGAATCAAAGGGAAGAGACACTAGTGACGGAGCTGCCAACAGAAACACACAGCTGTCACTTTTGTGTTTGGGGTGAAAGGTGCTCACGTGTCCTTCTCAGTAATGTCCTCCACCTGGGCAGTGGCAAGTTTGTCCACCAAGAAGAGCCTATTGGTCCATAATTGGGCTAAATTCATTATTTACACAAATAATCTGTGTTTTATAATACCAGCTAAGCTGAAATACATGCTGGAAGGTTAATAATGCATGAATTAATAAGAGGACACACTTTAAGTGGTTTCTTAGACGCAGATAATGATATTAATAAAAGTGAAGACTTGAAGGGCAACTTCCAGTTTAAACAGGCATCACAGGCTGAAGTTCATTAACTGTGCATCAAAGCAAAGAACAGCAAGCAATTACACATAGCAGAACTATGAGAAAGTCATTTTATTAGCACCTGGTAGGGCTTTTTTTTTTTTTTTAAAGTTATGGTAACTGATAGAAAGTGCTAAGAGTTTTCTGTTACTATGGGTATTCATTTTGGCAATAAAATTTATAAACTACAGTTGGGTATTATATTTTTAAAAAGAGAATGGAATGAGTGAAGTAGTAATTGGTTCAAATTCTTGAAGCATATCCAATACACTTTTGTTACAAAGGTAGTAATGATGTATAAATATGTAACATGCTTCTCCAATACATAGTTCCAGGGGAAAAAATTTCCATTGACAAGAATCTAAGACCATACCCTGAAGAGAAATGTTGGCTTTTATTTTTAATATTAATAATGTGCTGAACACAGTCGACAAGAGAGAAGGTCAGTTTTGATTTGTGACTCCTGCCAACTGAATTCATAACAGGACTGGCTTATTCATTGTCGGTAGTAATTTCTAATGACAGATTATTTTCAAGAACCATTTTGTTTATATGTAGTGTGAAGGGTCTCTCATTAAGGAAGGGCAAATAAATCGGATCACCCTGACTCCCAACACAGAAATTATGTTGATTGGGGTGTCCATACTATGTCATCCTTCATCCAGTGAGTCTAAGGAAGACTAATGTCATACATTGAATGTGCATGAATTTCAACAAGTTGAATCATCCCACAGGTAAAGAATTATCAGTCCTCAAGAATCCTCTAACGTGACATGGCAATGTTGCCACTGAATCTCAGCAGGAACAAGGCTTGATTCAATGAGGAAAGACTTTCTAGTGTCCATGTCCGAAGTTCATGAGCCAGGTCTTCTGTGAGTAAAACATCAATGAAATAATGTCTCCAAACAGTTAAATGCAAGACCAAGAATATATTCAGGGGATGAAGGCAAAAACCATTCCAAGTAATTGAAGACTAGTATGTGGAGGGAGATGGGGAAAGCCATTGTTTGGTTCATTCCTACCAGTAAATTGGCACCTATAAGTTATTTTAAAGTCTCCTTGACTCTGGAGGATGGATTACTCAATCACCTTCATAACCAAAGCAATTAACCAGTAATGAGAAGTATGACTGCTAACCAGCTGTCTGCTCGTTCTAAAATTGATTGTACTGTGATCTGACTCAACTAGTCAATTCCAAAAAAAGAGCTTCACATGGGTGTTTCATACTGGCAAATGGAGACTGTGCAAAAATTCCCCTGGAATGAAAAGGTGTTAGCTTCCATTGAATAAGCTTTTAAATTTGGATTCCGGCCTTCCAAACAAATGCTAAATAAACTATATAATTGCTTCATTCTGAACCTAGCTGGGGCTACATTTGGGATGCTCTAATAATTGTTTGATAGTTGAGAAAGCTATTAATATTCACAAATAACTTCCACCCACATGCCACTCATGCCAAAAGCTCTTATGCAATGGATGTGTGTCTGGGATAGAGGTCAGAAAACTTAATGTAGGTTGATTTGGAAATGGACCAGTGAATGATTGTATTAAACTTTAGTGCTTGTAAAACTTACCCAGTTCCTGGTTCATGTCTGATTATGAATCAATTTAGTTGTGTTAATAGAACTGTTGCCCTTTTCTTTGTATTGCTAAGCATTAATAAGTTAGCAGAAAGACAGACTGGGAAAGGTGTGGTGGCTACCCAGTAATCACTGCTGGGTAATTAAAGTGAATGGGGAAAAAAGAAGTTGAGAGAAAAATGACAAGACTGAAATATTTAAAAAGCTAAGTTCAAGCACCTGGACAATGTCTCTTTTTCTTGAAAGATTTATTTTATTTTTATTTATTCATACGGAACTGGGGTACAGGCCAGAGATGGTGAGAGAATTCACCAGGGACAGAGTGGGGAGCAGAACAGGCAGATCGACGAAGTACACTGCTGAGGGGAGCAGCGGGCGGGTCAGGGGAGGTCTGCCGCGCCATGTGGTCACCTCCGAAGCAGGCAGGGATCGAACCCATGCAGAAGCGGCCCAAGCATCTTAGTGCAGTGCTCTAACCTGCTGCGCCACCAGGGAGGGCCCGATGTCTCTTTTTATATACATGTTAGGGTTTCATGACATGTTACTTCTAGGATTCCAAATCTTACTGGTTCAGGAAGGAGGGGGGAGAGAGAAACAAATCAGCACACTTAAAGGCCCCATTACATAGCAGCATATCAAAATTATAGTCTCTTCATCAGCTAAGCCACATAGGTGAACCCCAAAAAGTGTTGCATTTGATTGCCAACAGTGGTATAAGGGGGCTTAAAAGGGCCCAAAGAACTGATCAGCAGGAGGAGGTTCAAACATCTGTCTCTCTTTGCAAATGGATCAGATAATATGTCAACATAAAGCTATACTCTCTTGTTGCATTCACTTAGGAAAGGCTGACAAACAAAACAAGTATAAACTTTCCAACCTAGGAGGTAAACAGTTATCTTATTAAGACAAGGCCCATTAACTTGCCATCATCATCTGACTGCACACAGTACTGTAATAAATTGAATGCAGATTCAGAAATATTCTGGCTGTTGTCAGTTAGCATGCAACATAACAGGAGCACCTTCATCCACACCTAAACATTATGGAAGCGAATGAAGGAAGAAAAGAAGCCTATTCTCATACACAGATACAGCTGTTAAAATGTCATCAATAGTTGGGATATCCAGTCTACAGATCATTGTTTCCTGGCTGCTGGGACCCAAACAGACATCAAAAATTTCATGAGGGCCCTCCCTGGTGGTGCAACGGGTTAAAGAGCAGCACTACAAAGCTAGCCAAGGCCACGTCGGCAGGAGTTCAATCACCAGTCAGGGAGGTGACCCACATGGCGCAGCAGACCTCTCTTATCTCACCCACTGCTTCCCTCAGCAGTGTACTTCACTGATCTGCCTGTTCTGCTCCCCATTCTGTCTCTGATGTAGACTCTCTCACTCCCTCCACCCTGCACCTCTTACCTACACCTCAGTTCTTGTATGTGAAAGTAAATAAAATAAATCTTTAAAAAAGAAAGAAATTTTAGAGTCAGCCTTGGTGTGATTTCAAGGTAATGTTCCAATTTTCTAAACTATATACAGATATAACTATTGCCAGTGACATCATAAATTTTCATGTTCAAAAATGAAAAATATTCTGTTTGTAGCTTAGTTTGGATTGTCCCCAAGCAGATGCTGTGTTTAAGGTTGTTCTTTGTTTTTTAATTTCAAATTTATCATTTGTTTTCATTTCCTGAACAATATTTAATTTCTCCCCTCAGGCATAGTCCCCACAGTTCTCCCACCACCACAGCACCAGTGACCCAAAACCACAGTTCCTTGTGTTCTTCCTTCCCCTATTTGGCCCTCCTTTCCTCTCCTGCTGTTTGGTTTACATTTATGGTCAGCTTGCAAATTTTGTCATTTTCCTGATTCTTTGTTCGGTTTTCCTATGCTCCAATCATAAGAGAAACCACCCACTATTATTTTTCTTTCTGATGTATTTTGCTTAGCATAATCCCTTCTAGATCCATCCATGTTGCCACAAATGGAATGAGTTGATCTTTTTGACTGCTGAGTAGTATTCCATTGTGTGTATATATACCACATTTTCACATTCATCTGTTTGGGAGCATTTAGGTTAGTTCTATATCTTAGCTATTATAAATAGTGCTGCAATAAACACACAGTGCAGGTTTCCTTATAAATTAGTGTTTTTGATTTGAGTTTAATATTTGACTGAAAATAGTTCATATGGAATATGATCCTAATAGTATCTGAAGGACAGTGGTAAAGTGTGTTAATGGGAAGGATACCAATGTGAGAACTGGTATTCTGCTCCTCTGGGAATGTCTAGGATATAACACAGGACATGCCTCAGAGCTGTCTCACTTAGGGATTGTAACCCCCAGCCTCCTTCTGGCATTGATTAGGTATATATGTCTGTTCAATACTCCTAAATGAAACTTTCTGTAAGAGCTGCACATTTAGAAGCCACTGTTGGCACAGCAATGAGGAGTGTTGAGGAGATACAGGCAAGACACCAACAGTATCTGCTATGTGATGTACCCAAAGCATAAGCATCTCCCTTAGAGAAATGATGTTGACATCAAGCACATTTAATCATTTTAATCCAAAAGGAGCTGTTAATGGCTTCCTTTGGAGGAGCATGCAAGAGACACATAATCTGTCTCTATATCAATATGGTATTCTGGAAAAAAGAAAAGAAAGTGACTCTGTCCTATGGATCTGCACCCTTTCTTTACTTCAAAGTGGCCCTGTTTTTAGCTTAATTTCCCTAGGATCAGGATATTGAGGGACCTGGTGAATGCCATAGGAAAGACTGGTTCTAGGAGAACAGAAAGCCTGCTGACTTTCTTACAAGTTGCTGTTGACAGGAAATTAACACTTATAGCATCTTAGGCACCAAAGCTTCAAGTCAGGTAGCTATGTTATCATTAGACAAGCTTCCACAGTCCATTTTTTCAAAGGTCTTTAAGATAAAAGAGCATGGAATTTTAATTAGCAAGTTTCAATTGGCAGATAATTAAAATTCAAACTTTTATTCATCAATATTTTAAAGATGAGTTCCCTGAGCATTGCCTGGGAAAGGCGGCTCTCGGGAGAGCTGCTGGCGGCTTATACATCCCTTACGAGACTGACAGCAGTAATAGAAGCAGGTCAAAAGTTTCCTCCAAAGATGCATAGCTTCAGTTTGCCCAACTACAAAAGAGGAGTTCATTTGTGACTTTGCCATGTAACTTTCATCTACCCAGGAATGCTTTACTTGTAAATATTTTCTATAGAAATAGTTTCTATAGAAGTTGTCAGTGGCACATTTCCCAAAGCAGGGTCTCTGAATCTTTGGGTGGTCTCTGATGCCTAATAAAGATCCTCCTTCATGACAAACAAGGGAGGGTGGCATCAATTCATCCTCTCTTCTTTGTTCAAATGGTCCCCAAGAGAGTGATGGATAGAAAGAATAGGGAAGGAGGAAGGAGGGAGATAGATGGGCTGCAGCATACACAGTGGTGCAGAAAGAGGTAGGAAATATAGAGGGAGAGAAGTAAGAGGCTTGCCGCTGATTAGCAAAGGTGGCATTGAAGCCCCTTGCTGTCTCTGCCAAATTAATAAGATTCTTGAGTATAAATCTATGTGCTCATCTCTGGCCTGGAGGCCTCCAAGTCAGAAACAGCTTCTCTAAGGGTACACTTCAGATAAAATAAAAGGAAGTTGGGAAAGCGACATTCTTTTGGTAGATGCTAACAAAGAGATTTACTCTAGGGGAGGCTTCCTAATACTCAAAGCTCAAGGACTTCAAACATCTCAAGGGATCTCAAGACATCTCAGTTAAAGTAAAAACTCGCACCCACATTTGTTTTACTATATTTTGGCTTCTGAGATACACATATAGACTGTTATATAAGCCAGTGAACAGTTTGCTAGAAGAGATTTAGATAGTATTTGCCAAATGATGACCTTTGGGGAATGTTATAAAGGATTTCTGCTTGAAGATGGAAATGGAGGGATTGTACTTACAAGTCACCTTGACAGACATGTATGTAACTCATATTGTGTCCCTGAGCACAGCATGGTCACTGATGTGAGGGTCACAGTCCAGCAGAGGAGATGGGGCTTGACCTCTGTGATAATATGGAGGCAGGCCCCAAACACTCATGCAGAGAGGAAAAGGCACTATTTGGCCAAGAATATTTGAGAAGCACCTCTGAAGAGGAAAGAAGTGATTATCTTGCAGGTGGAGCTGAGCTCTGTTTACTTTCCACTGGGTGCCAACCCCTGTGATGTCCCTTATGCTCTCCCCTTTGGTGAAAGGACCAGATGACCTTCCCTAATGAAACACTTTGGAAGGAGAGACTGCCCTAAGAATGGGCTCTCACATTTATCACTTTACTCTAGAGCTTCCACATAGCAATTTTCTTTAAACTATATAATCAGTTGAATCACTGAGCAGTAAATGATAAAATATCATTTTCTTGTTGGTTTGGAGGTATTCTAAGACCAGCCTGCGAATATAATATAGCTTCCCAACCTTCATATGAGAACAGCTTTGTGTCCATGTTGAGAAACGGTGATGTTTTGATTGTCATACTTTCAGTGAAATATTGCTTGCTTCACATGGGGATTGCTTTCTTGAAATAAAGCCACCAAGATAGTGGTGCCGAAGGTGAGTCTGAGGGTGAAGGCAGACTGAGTCTCCCAAGTTTGTCCATCCCGTGGAGTTTGCTCTCTTTCAAATTTGAGGTCACTTTGCAGAGTCTGACCTGGACTCGCTTCCTGGTACTCTTTTGTACTCAATTATCAGGATTTCAAATACATAGCAATGTACAAAATACTTAGAAAGTCTTTATTTTAAATCTGTTTACATAAAATATAGCTACATAAATTTAACCCAATTTATTTTCTTTCTTTTTCTTTTAAAGATCTATTTATTTATGCATACAAGAACTGGGGGCACAGGCCAGAGATGCAGGGAGTGAGAGGATTCAACAGAGACAGAGTAGGGAGCAGAACAGGTGGATCTATTGAGATACACTGCTGATGGAGCTGCAGGAGAGACTAGAGAGGCCTGCTGCACCATGTAGGTCACCTCCCTGGCCAGGAGTTGTACTCAGGCTGCTGTAGCTGTGCTGCACTTTAACCTACCGTACCACCAGGGAGGGACCCAGATTTGACCTAATTTAGATGACATGTTTAAAGTCATCTAAGCTTTATATAGAGAGGCTATAAGTCTCTCATCTAGAACAGCACTGAAAATGAGCAGGCATGATAGTTCAAGCTGGAGAAACTTAATACCAGTGACCCACGTAACTGCTGATCAGGAAACATGTCAGAGACTACACAGAAAAAACAAACAGCAAGAAAAATAGTATCAACTATGACCTTCAAATGAAAAGTTTCCAGAGCAACTCACAGGTAGGGACGCTCCCCACACATGGCATTACTGTGTAGTCTTCTTCAAGGTAAATGTGGGCAGAGGCATATTTATTTATTTAAGCTAATGATATTCTCTATAGAAAGAATAAAGGGCAGAGTGAATAGACTGAGAATACCCAGTGGAAATGAAAGTGCAAAGTTGAAAATAAAACCAAAAGCAATGAAAATATAGTTCTTTGTATATCTTTGATATCAGTCCTTTGATGGAGATCAAAAAAGGTAAACTTAGACTCGTGGAAAGAGCTGGAAGGAATAATCCTAAGTGAAATAAGTCGGAAGGAAAAAGATAAATACCAGATGGTGTCACTAATATGTGGAATATAAAGGAGCTAAATGAATAGTCAGATAAAGACAAACTTAAAAACTAGCCCTTTCAGGACCCTCCCTGATGGCACAGCAGATTAAAGCACAGTACTAAAAAGCTAAAGCCACCTCAGCATGAGTTCGATCCCCACCCTGGAGGAGACACATCTGGTGCAGCAGACCTCTCTTGACCCTCCCACTCCTCCCCTCAGCAGTCTATTTAGTCAATCTGCCTGTTCTGCTCCCCACTCTGTCTCTGGTGAATCCTCTCACCGCCCCTGCACCTCTGGCCTGTACCCAGTTCTGTATACATAAATAAATAAATAAATCTTTTTTAAAAAAAACAAAAAAACAAACAAAAAAACCTAGTCCTTTCAGCTGACTACAGACTTGAGACACAAAGAGAGGGGTGGTAATGGAAGAGGGGTAAGAACAAAAAGGGAAGGAAGCACAATGGTCTGTGGTGGTAGAATATAGGTGAGTGGGTCATGGGTGTGCTATGGTGGTAATATGGGTACCCCAATATTCTCTGTTAATTAAAAATAAACTTAAAAAAAGAAAATATAGCTCTAGGGAGGAAGAGGGAAGGGGCCATGAGCTGCATAAGCACTCATTTAATTTGGAGAACAAAAGTTTATCAGTGAGCAGGAAAGCTGGGGTAGATAAAAGGAAGAAAAGTAGTTTTGGTTCAATAAATATTAGTCAAATGCCAATTCTGTACCAGACACTATATTAACTGCTGAGAATGAAGGGTAGACAAAAAAGAGTACTTAAAGCAAATGACGAGGCAAAGGGTTGGGTCATTTCAGAGTAATGCTCAATTTCTCTGGAAATATGAATGCTTTTCTGTGCACTGTGATGCCAGGGTTGGGGGTGGGGGGAAACATTAAAGCAGGTAGAATGGGCTTGTGAACACAAGGATTCAAAGTAAAAAGATCTACATAAAATGCATTTATTTCAGGAACTCCATATGCCTTTAATAGGGAAAGTTCCCTCTCAGACCCCATAAAATAATTTACACAGAAACACTGCATGGTGTTATGCAAACATGCAACATATGCTATATTTTAGCTGTACATTTCAAATAAGACAGATATATTTATATTTTTTCAGAGTTTCTGATTCTGTTACAGGGCAGCCTTAATGTGAATTAGGTTTCCTGACTATGGGTCCTCACTATTGCACTATGTGCAATAAGATTCAACTACAGGTACACACAAAAAGGTTAATGGGTTTAATTGCAAGAAAAAGGGACATGAACAACTCAAGGAAAGAGAGAGAGTGTAGTTGGTTAATGCATCCTAACAGTTCCACTGACCTAGAATCCCAATAGCATAAGAAAAGCTGGTGAAAACCCAAGAGATTCCCTAAGCACTCAGTTTTCTATTCCAACATGGCTGCTTAACTTACCCTCAGGTCCCAGAAAGCATCCCTTTGGTAGTACTGAGATTTGTGTTCCAGTGTCTGGAGTGGGGGCAGTATCCACAAAACTTGTATCTGCAGAGTTTATTCAGGACATCCTTTCCCCCTAACATTTCTACAGCCTAATTCCTCACAAAAGAAATCTTTTGCTTTATATTTTTCTAAAGAGCATTGCTTGTTTTTTCTTTTCTTTCTTACCTATTTTTTTCTAAGAAAAATATTCTACCTAAATGCCAAGGACGCTTTCAAATGACTAAATAGAAAAATAGTAAAGTTGTTGACTAAATATTCTCTTCCCTTTCTGAGTCTCTTTACTTAGATTCAAGGCTGTAGAGATAAATATGACTTAGGAGGACAATGACAAAAATGTATTTGCAGTCACTTTCATTTGAACCGGCTAGGAGGATTTTATGTTTTGATTCTTCGCAGTGTAAATGGCATTCAGACTACACGAAAGGAAAAAAATAATCTCTAGTATTTCAGAAATGTTATTAAAAAAAAATCAATGTGACAGAATAGTTTGCTTAAAGCCTTGCAATTAGATTCCATTGCTATAAATGGAAGTGAGACATCAACATAACCTAGAACCAAAAAAATAATGGCATAGTGAATAAATGTGAGTCTAGTTAATATCACTAATTTAGAAGAAATGGTAAATGAATATGAATGAAATGTTAGTTGGGACATGTCCAACTAGCATCACACTACTCATGGGTCTAAGTGTCAAGTTAATCTTCCTAAGACATCACATTCGTAAGATCAATAACAAGATTATGCAGCTCTGATTTAAGACAGTCTCTATTATCACATTTCTCTCCATTCCATCAGCTACCTCTCTGCAATTTCTCACTCTACCATTATGTTCTTTTTCTGACAAAATCTTCAGTGAATACCTCAACCTACCTGCCAGGATCTGACCTCTTCTTACTTTCTTTTGTGTTTAATTTCAGGCATAGAATCAACAAGTAACAAGTATTTTGTACCTATCATTGGGCTAGAGGGTTCTGATTAAAGAAGGGAAAGAGAAATGGTTAGATGCATAAACACAAGACTTATAAGGAACTAATGCTGAAGATCAAGAAACAATCTCATGTCAAGGTGATATGTAACAAAGGGCTCAAATATGAAATGCAGAGATAAAGGAACTAAAATTTAGAAGAACTAATTAACCTATATTTCCAAGAAAGATATGTGTATGTAAAATACAACTGTAAAGTCTCAGCCTCCTTTTTTATTATTACTGAGGAAACATTGCTTTATAACACTGCACAGGAACCAGAGGTGCAGGCTCTTACCTCCTCAGGTATGTTACCACACCACACCCAGCACCAAGGCTCCCACAATCCTCCACTATAGACCACTGGTCCTTCTTCACCTTTGTCTCCCCATCATCTCCATCTACCTAGGATAGTCTCAATAAAAAGTGCTTTTAAGAATACTTTATCCTGTCTTATGGATTATAAATCAGGAGACAGTGAATTTTTATTTGTTGCTCTGGAGCACCTAGCACCTTAGTAACACTGTGAGCTGTCAATAATATTGCCTGATTTTTAATAAACTTCATTTTCAATCTGCTGAATTTTACTTAAACTATTCAAAAGTGGGCAAATAGAAGTGCTGAGATAACTAGTAATACACTGTGTCCCTCATCTTCTGTTACCATATGTGCCAGTATAGAGTGGACATGTTTCCTCCCACATTCCCATGTTGAAAGCTAATCCCCATATGATAGCATGTGGGGGTGAGACTACACATAGGTGATTGGATCATGAAGGTTAACCCCTCATGCTAACATCCTTATAAAAGAGACCTTGGAGCATCCCCTCACCCTTCTTCCATGTGAGAACACAGAGGAAAAATGGCAATCGATGAGCCAAGTTGTGGGTTTTCACCACACACTGTGTCTGACAACACTTTGATTTTGGAATTCTCAACCTTGGGTATGCAAAGAAATAAATTTCTGGTGTTCATATTCACCCAGTCTATGAAATCTTGTTATAGCACCCAGATGGACTAATATGTTCAGATTTATGTTTCTTTTTTAGAAGTTAAAGATACTTTGGGGTAAATACTGTCAAACTGCAGCATGGAAATTCCCAAATCTATTGTGATTCATCGAAGTTCAGACTGAAAGAAAACAAGTCATTTAAGTGTGCTTCTACCTTAGTGCCACTGTACCTTAGTAAGCAGGAAGCAAACATGTTTCCATACAGATAATTTTACCCAATGAGTGCTCATTATCCAGTAAGAATCAAAAGAATCATTACCTATGGCATACTTATTATGTACCTATATATGAAATTTTTTTGCAATTATATTTCATGTAGTATCATTAACATGTGGCTCAGTCTGTATTTCATAAGTAATATAAAATTCTTATTTATGAATATGAAAACTTTGTGAGCCATTCTTTGATTGTTCAGGAATTTTCAGGTTCTGTTTCTTGCTCTTGTCATTGCCAAAATAGCTTGCTTTGATCAAACTGATTAAATTTAGCATAGGCTTAATCGTTTATATTCTATCAGGAAGCACACCTAGAAAATATTCATTAGTGTTAGATCTTTGTCCTCTAACAATTTATTTGTTATTTTCAAGGACCAAAAGTTATCTGGACTACATGAAGTAGAAATCCTTGATCAGGTTTCGGGAGAACTGAGATAGAAAATTAACCAAGGATCAAATTTGATTCTGCAAGTATAAGTATAGTTTTTAACATATTGGCAAAACCAATGAGACAATCCAATGGAGATATATGCTGGCACTTAAAAGTCTTGAAAGTTACTGAAAGGTCTTGACTGGAAATTTAAATCTGGGAGTTATTTGCATATAGGGGATAGTCATTTCATCTAGAGTAAGAATGTGCAGTGAGAAGTCTTCTCTTTTATATCAATAACTAATGTAATAAACTATAAGAATTCTAATGACAATTTTCAATCATCTGCTTCTTTTTTCATTAACACTTGTTCTTGTTTTATTATTTCATGCACTTATTTGTCATTTCCATTCCATTCTTTATCTTTAAAAGTTGACTTAACATATTTATTTTATATTTTTTTCATATTTTTCAATGAATCCTATCTTAGGGGATGTAGTTCCTATGCTTGCTAAATTTATGGCATTTTTTCACTGTTTTGACCCTTTGACATATTCATCTATGTAAATTCATAGTAATTTTATGGAGACCACAGTATTATACCCTGTATTAATGGTGCCTTGTATGGGACTCAAGCCCTGTTACAGAATCTCAGCATAAGAATACCATTATGTTTCTAAACCCTAGTTGTTACTTTTCCCTATGAGTTCTTAGTTCTTATCTTTTTTTAAAAGATTTCAATGGTTTTAATAAAGCTCATGAATTGGGTAGTATCCTGTCTAGATACAGTTTGTCTTGTTATTGTTAAGCATCTCTATTTGTGGCCTTAGTGGTTTCCTTTTTTTAGTACTTGAAAAAATTTGTTTTCTTAAATTTTGTAAATATTTTTACCAAGTTTGGGTTTTTTAATGAGTTTGGAACAGATGGAGAGGATTCAGCTTGTGTACAGATCTCAATTCACAAACTTGAATCAAATGATTTGCCCTTGGTCCTTATTGAAGTTTTGCTTTCAATCCAATAATTAACCAAGGGATGGAAAAACAAAAATAAAAAATACTGAGGTTGATAGGGAAGTGATTCAGAATCTCTATAGCTATATCCAACCACTGTTTATTCTAAAACGATGTTCTAAACAGGCATGGAGGCTTGGTGCATGTGTCTGTCATCTGAAAACTGGATTGACCATTATGAACATCTATTCTTAGCTCTGCTCTTGACTTTTGAAATAGCCTGGGGTAAAAGCTGCAGTCTCAGCTCTCTTATTGATTCTTCTTGCTAGCCTCAAAAGGCCTTTCCCCTCAACTCAATTTGAAAATATACTTTTGTTATGAAATTGGATGTTTTTAAGCCCTAAATTTTCTAATTCATGAAAAATAAGATCTTGAATAAGAAAAAAAAAACTACTACCCGATTAGTTTTTCCCCTTTTCTTCCTTAAAAATCAGAAAGTCAGCTCTAAAGATATCATTGAAAAATATTTTTAATTGTACAAGGAATTTAAGCAATGGACAGAAAAACTCATCTAAAACTGTTGATACAATTAATAATTGAATTAAGCAATTTGGGAAGAAAATCATAGGTGCTATAAAAATGTATCATTTTACATTTCTATAAAACAGAAGTAATAATTTTTTAACTTACCATCAATGAAATAATAAATGAGAGAAAATTAAGGTGTATTTTCATCTGTACCATATTTATATGTCATTTGATAGGAAAATTTTTGTTCTCTGTCATAAATATGCTATTTTCATTACATTCCTTAGTGATATCATAAGTTCATCTGCCATACTTTCTCACCCGAATGAAAGATCTTAGGGAACAAGAGAGCTTATCCATGGTTGTTTATTTCCTTAATTTCCTTTATTCTTTTGGATATGGTGAATGAGAATGATGGGGTCAAAAATGATAATGGGCTAATAAGAGTTAGAAAGAACTCAATAAAGCCTCTTTGGCCTGCCCCAGAGCAGAACTGTCAAATAATTTTGCAAGCCAAGACATCATTTAAAATTATATGTTGTGAAATAAATTTAGAAAATATGCATCTCAATATGTATTTATTTCTAGCCCTCCCCCAACCTGAGAGAATTAAAAAGTACATGATAATGAGAATGTGATAGGAAATATCTAGAAGATTAAAAAATAGATAAATGAGGCCCTCCCTGGTGGCGCAGCGGGTTAAAGCACAGCACTAAGAAGCTAAAGCCACTTCCACATGAGTTAGATTCCCGCCTGCCCTGAAGGTGAACACATGGCGCGGCAGACCTCTCCTGACCCACCCGCTGCTCCCCTCAGCAGTGTATTT
>NW_004567108.1:55210131-55217587 GCF_000260355.1 Condylura cristata | reverse complement strand
AAGCAGTAACAATTGTTGAAACTGCATTCTTTAATTTCAGGGAGAAAAGTATGAAATATAACTGTAGAGCATCACTTGGCTTACGAGTGAATAAAAATAGCTACCTAGTTATAGGAATATAAAAACCAACAAAATGATTTAACAAATAATGGTAATGTAATAAAAGGATGATAAGGTGTTGAGGTTGAAGGCAGTAGCAGTCAGTAAGAGAACCAAATCTCAATTACTATAGCAAGAAATCAACAGATGTTGCTTAAAACTGAAACTCAGTAAGCATCACTCTATGATTGCTACATAGAGATTTGGAGGTAAATATAAAAGATGCACTTAAAGTAACTTAAGGCTGTTATTCTCTACAGAAAGACATGAGATGAAGCCAGAGAACTTCAACATTTCAATGCAAACTTTTTTGTACTATATATATATATATACTTATTAACTTGTTTACATATTAGCTACCACACAGTAATAAATTAAAAACTAACAATAGTAACTAAAGTGAATAATGGCATATAAAAACACATTTATTCATGTAAATATTGCTGAGTACCTACTATATGCCAGAGATGTGTGTTGAAATGCATAAAACTGTCCTAAGTTTAAATATATTGCAAACTAGCAAAGAGACACAACAGAAAATTCTTTAACAGGAGACAGTCTAATAAATGTAATAACAGGAAGACAAGTGAAATATTCCAAAGAACAGCTGACAAATCTATTTGCACTTCCAGCCAGGTAAATTTTTGAAAACAAAATAGTATATATGGTGAAACATAAATCTCTCTCTCATACCTGATCTCCAATAACTCCCAAGAGACAAGTTTTATCAACTCTAAAGTATCCTTCTAGATATTCTATGTATTTTTAAGCAAGAATATAGTCAAATGTAAGCATTAAAAGCATACTTGCATGCAAGAAATTGTACATAATATAGATTTCTGCATAATGATTTTCACTTAAACTCTGTAAAGATCATCCCATGGTTAATATAGAAAACTATTTTAGTATGTTTTAAATGTTGAGAGTATTTCAGTCCCATAAATTATTTGAACAGTTTCCTACTGGTAGATATTTACTGTGTTTCCAATGTTTTCTTGTACCAACCAGTGGGGAAACATCTTCATATTTAATCCCCTTTTGCATATGTGTGAGTCTGTTAATAGTAAATGTTCCGAGTAGCGTTTCTATGTAGAAGCAAGTTTCAAAAAGTGTTCAAAGTGCTAGTGACAGTTAACCTCATGTCATATTTTCACCTGATAATTTAAGTGCAAACTTGCCATAATCCCACATGAATTTTAATAAAATGACCATTTTGATCTTGAGCCTACTTGAAACAATAAAAGCAGGAATATTTCCGGGCCCTCCCTGGTGGTGCAGCGGATTAAAGCACAGCACTAAGAAGCTAAAGCCACTTCCGCAAGTGTTAGATCCCCGCCTGCCTGGGAGGAGATCCACATGGCGTGGCAGACCTCTCCTGACCCGCCCACTGCTCCCGCCCACTGCTCCCCTCAGCAGTCTGCCTGTTCTGTTCCCTGTTCTGTCTCTGGTGAATCCTCTCACCCTCCACATCTCTGGCCTGTACCCCAGTTCCATATAAATAAATAAATCTAAAAAAAAAAAAAAAGCAGGAATAATTTCCTTATGCACCTCTTTGAATTAAATGAAACCCCCCCTACTTTACTAATTAAGGTTTTGATGAGATTGAACTTTAATTTGTCTGCTAGATTTAATCTCATTTATAATCCAGATTAAATTCCAGTATTTATCAAATCTAAAGATGTGTCTTTCTTATTATTATATATTGGTAAGTATTTGTTAGCAATCAATACAGAGTTTATTTTTTTACACTCAAGGATATTTCCTTTCCATATTGCTTTACTTCCTTTTCCCTCTCTGTACAGCTGGGTTTTAAAGATAATAATATCAGGCTTCCAGGGGGGTGCAAGTAGTTAAAGTGCATCACTACAAAGATATGAAGACATCTGGCAGCCATTGCAGCCTGAACTCAATCCTCAACCAGGGACCTACATGGCACAGCAGATCTTTCCTGTCTTGCCTGCCCGCTGCTCCCCTCAGCAGTGTACTTCAGTCAATCTGCTTGTTCTGTTCCTCTGTCTCTGGTGAATCCTCTCACCCCTGTGGCTCTGGCCTGTACCCCTGTTTTTGTATACATAAATAAGTAAACCTTAAAAGAAAATAATCATAGAATTTCTTTCACTCTTCCCTGACAATAAGAATCCCTGGAACCTCTGACCAGAACAATGTCACAGAATTAAAATCTAGTTAAAATTAAAATGTCACAGAATTAAAATCTAGTTAAAAAAGATTTATTGGGCTCTCCTTAGTGGCGCAAAGGGTTAAAGCACCACATTATGAAGCTCTCTGAAGCTACTACAGCACAAGTACTATCCCCGACCAGGGAGCTGACCCACATGGCCTGGCAGACCTCTTCTGACCTGCCCGCTGCTACCCTCAGCAGCATATTTTGTCAATCTGCTTGTTTTGCTCCTCACTCTGTCTCTGGTGAATCTTCTCACCCACCACACCTAAGGCCTATACCCCAGTTCTATAAGCATAAATAAATAAATCTTTAAAAAAAAAAGATTTATTACTGAGGCAGTTTATTTATTAATTTTTCAAACTGTGATACATCTGTCATTTCATACATTTTAGAATGGGCAGTTTTAATTTTGAAAGTATCAATAACTATATCTGTTCAGTTCTGCATGGCTTCTGGACCATCAAATAAGTAAATTATGTCCTAAGAATGTGGTAAACTATTCTTTCTCTTCCTTCTCTAATTCAATACCATTTTTCTTATGGCTGCAGGTTTTTCTGGCCTACAAATCTCAGTAGCAAACTTAAGGTGATGAAGATACATATAAATTTCATTAAGTTGTACATAATATAATTAGAAATCGCTGCATTCTTGAGTTTTCACCCAAGTGGATTTCTCGTAGTCTTTGAATAAATTAAAACAGACTGTTGAAAAGAAAATAATTAACAAACTAGGTCATAATTTCTATGTGATAAATTCTAGGTGATAAAGTAATCGAAAATCTCATCCAGAATAGACAGACTGTGACTCTTGTTTCAAAGGTGGCATTTCAAAAGTTTAAAATTTCACTTTTGAAGAAGCACTGAGGGTATGAAGATTGTGGTTTTGTCAGAATAGCACTGGATTATTAGAGAGTTAATGATCTTTAGCTTCACATCAATTTTTGAATACTCAGGAGATTCGTTAACTGACCAAAAAAGAAAAGAAACTGCTCATTGTAGAGACTAAAATAAACTCTTAGTTATAGCTCCACTATGAAAAACTAATTATTTTATTTGTAAAGAACAGAAAAAAAATTTTTTTTTCAGAGCATGTTTTTAGAAAACAAAATTTATGATTAATTCTATTATCAACCTCAAGATTATGGATAATCCAAATTTAAAAATCGACCGATAAATCTTTACTATCTTCTGAACAGCTTTAGATGATACTTTATTCAAAAAAAATTGTTTTTAAATGTTTTGTTTTCTAATATATTTTTATTGTCTAAAAAAATCTGCCCATGATGAAAACATTCTCCTGTTGGATGATAGGCAAAACTCTTGCCTGGTGTTAAAAATTAGCATTTAAATTAGCTCTAAAGTGGAAAATGCATTGACCGGTAATTGAGGATTAATGGTATCTCAACAGAATAGAAGAGGACTCTGACATACTGGGCCTTTAATGAATCAATTTACAATCACCCGGGTTTCTACAGCACAAAACCAAATAATGACATGCTCCTTCATATAAAGTGATTGAACAGTTTATCATCCATTCTTTGTGCCAATCGGCACATATAATAAATGCACCAGTGGTAGAACCTCTCCCTATTCTGACTTCCATAGTAGAAAGACACATAGAGTGACAATCCACAGAGGTAACCTTGCAATTATTACAATATGGTGATCTGGGTGTTCCCTGGGTCTTCAGTGGATAATTGCAAAATCCCATTCTTTATTAATTTCAAATAAATCTGCAAGTCTTCAGGAAGTCAGGATCATGAGTATCTTCCACTATTTGAACATAGATAATCCTCCATGAGAATCTAAACATCCAATTGACATTGTCTCCTGAATATGGACCTTGTTAGTGAGGATCAAATGTGATCTTCTGTGGATTCATTCTCTGCCAAGTATTATCTAATCACAACACATATCTCATTTAATTTTCACATTTTGAGAAAAAGAGCTCTTTATGGCTTAACAGCTATCCATTGAAAGACCTTTCTACAAGATTTATCTTTGGTGGCATCTAGGAACTTGGATTTCTAAAACTGAGAAAGGTTGCCACCTTTACCATAATTAGTACATGTTCACTTGTTTAAATAATTTGTACAAACTATTTGGTTTATGTTGCATAACTGTTTTCCTCCTAGATGTTTGGAATGTTATACATGTCACTAGCAGACACCTACATGATCAGCTATCAATACCAATAAAAACTCTAGGTCTTGATTTGCTAACAAGTTTCTCTGATTGGCAGCAGCTCACATGGGAGTTCACTGCTGAGAGAATTGGTATGTCCTGGGAAAGGACCTTTGGTTTTCCTGCAGTTGGCTCCATGTGCCTTTCTCTTTTCTGATTTAATTTATGTCCTTTCATTATAGTCTCAGCTATGAACCTAAGATAAGTCCTGTGATTCCTCTTGTGTGAATTTGCTGAACATGGGTTTGTCTCAGAGAACTTGAAACAGAGAGTATTCTTCTTAACCACATTAGGTAGAGGAGAAAACTGGAAAGGTTTAGGAAATCCTAAAGTTCTCCTTTTAGTAAATCTCAAAAATGATTCTAGGAGAGGGTTACTTGACATTCCAATTTTCCACCCACTGCCTTTGAGATGGTTAGAAAATATGACCCTCTACAGAAAAGATGCTTCATGTTAAGTTTTGTTTTTGTCACTTGTAGTATTTTAATCTCTTGCATATCATTTTTCTAGATATGTTATTGTGAAAACTCATTCAAATTCTTATAAGTCTGAATTCACATTTTTTGTATTTATGGTCCTGGGTCCTTAGAGAAAAATCACTTCTTTTTTCTCATCTTCAATTTCCTCATCTGAACTAGTATCCTTAAAGGATGACTTTTAAAAATAGATGAAATACTATAAATAAAGATCATTTAGTTTAAGTAAAAACTCCCTGAAATGATACTGCTACTCTTAGTAAGTAGAGTTTCTACAATATCCTATAATCCTTTTATCTTTAAACACAATGAAACCTTATTGTACATAGTCAATAAGAAACCCTAGAAAGCAAGCTATCATAGAAAGTAATGAGGATGTCTGTGAGTGGTTGAGATTGTGGACCTATTTCTTACATTCTCTGAGTATCAGCATCCTCATTACTAATACACCTGGACTCTTTGAAGGGAATATCAAATAATCAGGTACATTTATTCTCAGATCCTTGATCTGAAATGGCTCTCAAGGTCAAGTTGTCTCTTCTAAGCAATTTAAGACCCAGCGCCTTTATACTACAGGAACTTCCAAGCTATAGATTTCTCAGCATGGTAGCCTAGTCTAGAAAAAATAATCTACACATTAGAAATCATTCTGAAGAGCCTGTGCTATATCTCAGAGCAATTTCCTAATTATCCACTACAGCATATCCCCTGCTTTTATCAGATTGTAACTGACCTAATTTGTAAAGACTCCAGTGAAAGAGTCTCATTAAAAGCCTTCATCTCTTTAGCAGCTTCTCTTTTCTTCCACAAAATGATCTAGGTCAAAATGGCCCAATACAGACAGCTGAAAAAATTACAAAGTCACTTGAGAAACTTCTGAAAGGAGTTTGCAAGGAATAGAGTTTCTAAAGATTAGTGACAGAAATGTACTTGCTAGTAGTAGACTTGGGTGTGGCTGGAAGGGAAAAAGTACTTTAAGAAATTCCTGACCAAGCCTGGCACTGGGTAACTCCACCTTCCTTTACAGGAAGTATTAAGAATCCTTAAGCACTGCACTTTAGATAATAGTATCTGTAATTCAGTGGTATTTTATTTGGGGCATGGGCTTCATCAAACATGTGTACAATAAACCAATTTCTAATAGATTCAGTCAATCAATATTTATCAAGAATAGTTTATGTAAATCACTACAACCATGGAAGCTAAATATCAAATCAGCTATATATCCCCATCATAATGCTGTATCATGAAAAGCTTCAAAATCTTAGTAGCACACAATAATAAATGTAGACTCCTTGTTCATGAATTTGAGATATCTGAAAAGATCCCACTTCAGACAGCAATAGCCTTGTATCTCTAGTCCACATGTCTCTTATCCACTTCTTGGGACTTGTGGGCCCAGGAGAAGATATTCTCACAACCATGGCAGAAATGCAGGAGAGAAGCCTCAGTAGGTTTAGGTTCAGAACCAACATCCTAGATCTGCTGTATTATTCTCAGCAAGTTATACAGCCAATTCCAAAGTCCACAAGTATAGAAGCATCCTCTGCCCATAAGGAGGTTATGCCGAGTAGACAACTGAAAGAGTGAAGTACTGTGGTCAATGTGTCAATCTACTACAGAGTTAGAATAAAACAGCCTCCAGGATCCTAAGAATCATCTAATTCAACCCTCAAATTGTGAAGACAAGAACTCTTACTACCAGAAAAGTAAAATTACAACTAAACAGAAGAAATCATTTTTTGTCCATATACCTCTAAACAAAGAGGACCTTTCAAAGTTTGAGGGACATTGGCCATAATAAGCAATACTTAGCTGTTAGATTTTGCTGACAGCCCAAGGAGCTGAGACAACCCAGAAGACAATTAAGATAAGTGCAAACAAGACAAGAAAAGAAAGTTAAGACAGAGGCAGTATCCTGGTATGCCAGTAGACAGCAGGATTGAACATGAAACTTATGATCATTGATATAACTTAAATCCTCTAGAGGAGCATGCAGAAAGACAAAGGTTAAGTCCACTAGAAACACAAAGTGAGTGTTCAAAGGCTGAAAATTCCTTCTGTATTTCTGATATCTCTGGCCTCTCTACCTACTTCTGCAGACCTTCCCATTAAGGATGCTAGAGTGACTTTAGTACATCAATGTTCCCTTCTCTCGATAGACGTCCTGTCCTACCAGAGAATGTCACATTTCATCTCTTCCAAGGAGTTACAATTAGAGTTGCTAGGGTAAGCCAGTCTAGCTTTAAGATTTTGTATTAAGAAGCCCTTTGTACCTTCATAAGTAGTTAGAGCGTGATCAGCAGTTGTTGAGAATCTCATCCAAAGTGATTTTTGTAGTGAGAAATTAATACATAGGAAAGTGGATCTAAATTAATACTAAACAACTAAGCTACTGAGAAAGAAATTCCCATTGTCCAGAAACAAACAGAAGAACTTTCTGGAGCTGAATATCCTTTAAAGGGAAGACTGAGAGGTCCCAGTTCCAAAGATCAAGAAATGTGGTGATATGGTAT
>NW_004567108.1:55175515-55210031 GCF_000260355.1 Condylura cristata | reverse complement strand
ATGCAAACACTTACAGAAAATTTGTATTCTTTAAAAACATTAAGCAATATATTATCAGTTGTAATCTTATTCATCTATGTTTTTAAGATTTCCAATATATATATATATAAAACAATAAACTTCCAGTAATTTAAATAGATGTGATAAAATTTGTACACTAATTAAATGTCATTCAGAGCCGATTTACTGCTGGTCTAAGCACAATTGAAATCAGATTTGTTAAACCCCTCTTCAATAAGAGAAAATAAACAGCAAAGGATAAAGATCTGTAACTGGGTGGGAATGGTAGGGATTCTGAAGGAAGATACACAAACAATGCAACGAAATGGCAGCAAAAGAAAAGAGATCAAAACTGTAAGAATTAGATTCCTCAAAAAATTACAGTTTCCATATAATTTAGTAATTCCACTTCTGGGAATAAACCCAGAAGAAGTGAAAGCAGGGACTTGAACAGGTACTTGTGCAACCACGTTCATAGCAGCATATTTACAATAACCAATAAGTGAAGCAACACAGGTATATATTAGTGAATGGATGTATAAAAATAAATGTGATATGGGCCCTCTCTGGTGGCACAGCGGGTTAAAGCACAGCGCTATAAAGCTAAAGCCACTTCAGCATGAGTTCAATACCCATTCCAGAGGTGACCCACATGGCACGGCAGACCTCTCCAGGTCCACCCACTGCTCCCCTCAGCAATGTACTTCATTGATCTGCCTGTTCTGCTTCCCACTCTGTCTCTAGTGAATATTCTCATGCCCCTGCACCTCTGGCCTGTACTCTAGTTCTGTATGCATAAATAAATAAATCTTTCAAATAAATAAATGTGACATATACATACAATGCTATATGTTTTCACCAGGAAACTCTGACACTTGCTGCAAGGTGGAGACTTTGCTAAGCAAAACAAGCCAAACAAAGGAGGAAAGTACTAGATGAGTCCACTTTATGTCCATAGTCAACTTCATCAACACATAAGGATGAATGGTTATTGCCAAGGAGTAGTATGAGGGGTGGGGAGGAAAAGGAGCTAAAGTTTAATAGGTAGAGTTTAGTTAAGCAAGATGAAATAATTCTTGGGATAAATGGTGGTAGTGGAGACCTAAGAACGTGAATGTACTTTATGCTACTAAACTATATATACGTTTTAAAAATAGTAAAATTCATGTTGTATATATTTTACTACAAACACAAGAACTTGAAAACATAAATGTCTGGTCCAGTGAATGCATGCTCAGAATGCACACACAACAAATATCTCTGTGATCTATAGTTGAATAATTAATGTTAATAATATTAATCCCCTAAAGTGAATTAGGTTTAGTGATAAAAGCCAGAGAGAGAAATACAAAGACTGAATGATTTCACTAATGTGGTATATGAAGAAAAGAACAAACAGCAAAGTAAATAAAGCAAAAATAAACTTTTGGACTATAAGGCCAATGAGTCACTACCAGAAGGCTAAAATACTAAAATTTATTTTGTATATATTTTACTACAATCAAACACAAAAACTAAAAAATATACATGTCTTACCAGAATATATCCTTACCAGAAGGGAAGGATAGTGGATAAATTAGGAAAATGCTATAGAGAGACAATGCTATAGAGAGGTATCAAGAACTTTTGGGTTTTGTTTTTTTTGGTTTTTTGTTTGTTTGGTATCAAGAACTTTTAATAATGAACTTAATGTAGACATGAGGCAAACCTGTATGTATATGTATGTAGTATATGCACCTTATATAATGGTATAATACAATGCTACATCTCTAAATAATAAATAAAACCATAAGCTTGATCAATAAAATCATTAAAAATAAAATACTTGTTTATAAATATTAAAAAATGGAAATATGAGTCAAATGCAAACACTTACAGAAAATTTGTATTCTTTAAAAACATTAAGCAATATATTATCAGTTGTAATCTTATTCATCTATGTTTTTAAGATTTCCAAAGTGGAAAGCTTCACTTAAGTCTCATGTGAACACCAGTTTTATGTGCAACTGATTACATGATTAAATCATGTCACATGTTTTACTCTTATGGGTTTCGTCGATATCTGAAATGCAATAGTGCATGCTGGCTCAGCTAAGGACTTGTCTCATTTATTCACTGTTGTAACCTGGTGCTTAGCATAATTCTCAGTAGAACGTAATCAATAAATATTTTTGAATAAGTGAAAAATCACCATCATGTCATACTTTAAACTCCATCGTAAAAAAAAAAATACCATAAGTTTGTTTATATATAAATATAAGCTACTATTTGGCAAAGTAACACAGTACCTAAAATGTAGAAAGTAATCACTGAAAATGAGTCTATTTTCTGTTTTCTTAAATGAAGAAAATGACATCTAGTAACATGTATTTCTTTTATTAAATTTTCTATTAAAATATTTTCTTAAAGTTTGGGAAAAATGCATTTGTTATAATTCTTGGCACATATCAAAATGAAATAAAATCATTTTTAGAAAGACAGGAGCCAAAGTTTTTCACATTCTATTTTGAGTTCTGGTGAAAAGATTCCTTTCAGCAGGAATAAAAATGATTTTTGCCCAGACATTAACCAAGAAAAAGTCCCCTGGAACCAATATTCTGGGAAAGGTTCTCAACTCTCGATAAAAAGGCAATCAAAATCAAAATGCCATCTTCCAAGGTCAAGGACCAACGCATCACCCACTGAGAGGCCCTCTGAGGTTCATCCCACAGCCATGATCTCTTGAATATAACATCAAGATTAAAAATTCCACTTACGCATTTGTGAAGCTGATGTAGCTGCACTGAACATTTTTCTCATTTATAACATTTGCTATTTTATCATCTTATAGAAAATGGTATCATGGCATTTTGCGGCCAGGAGTAGGGTGCAAAGAAAAAAATCCACAATTTGGGATTTAAGCTCTAAAGTAAACTTTGTCTCATTCAGTGCATTTAAGTATCATTAGAGTTACTGCTTTACTGGTTTAAGAATTTCAAAAAATCATATTTTCAAAATGATAGCATGGTGAAAAAGTAGGTTAAAATAAATGAATACGGATTGTTTCTAAATAGGTTCAAATAAATAAGCCGCTAACTACTTAAATAAGAACATGAGCATAGGAAAAAGATAATTTACAATTCTCAATGAAGAGATTCCTGCAAAATAAAGAAGATTGATACTTACAAACTAGGAGGAGTTTTATTCAGGATGTAAGCAGTAATTCAAAAAACAAAGTCTTGGTGGCCCTCCCTGGTGGCTCAGAGGGTTAAAGCACAGCACTAAGAACCAAAAGCCACTTCAGCAAGAGTTTGATCCCCATCCCAGAGGTGATCCACTTGGCACGGCAGACCTCTTCTGACCTGACCCACCCGTTGCTCCCCTCAGCAGTGTACTTCGTTGATCAGCCTATTCTTCCTATTCTTCTCCCCACTTAGTGCTGAAATGGTATGTAGTGCATGAATATGCTTTGTTTAATTACAAAATTCCAAAAATTGTACCTTTTCTTTTTTCTCCCCATGTAGAACGTCAGAAATGGCCCCCAAGCCTTCCTGGGCTGGATGAGTGAGAAGTAGCTTAGTTTGTTCGTAGGTACAGTTGGAACGCTAAGTGGTATATACTCGGGACTACTTTGACAGAAGTAGGTTTTTGAATGTAACAAGATAAATCAACTTGAGTTGTTATATATTCTGGGGAATCAGTTCACTACAAATTGTGACTGTAAATATTGTATTGTAAGTGTTTTGTAGTTTTCCCCCAATAAAACTTTCGGGATAGAAAGGTAAAAAAAAAAAATAAAAATAAAAACCACCATTCCATATCCTCTCTTGAATCTTAACTATGAAAGAAGTTCCTAATCGCCGTTTGTCTGAGACCCGTGTACACAAACCAGGTGGTGAAACCTCTCACCACCCCTGCATCTCTGGCCTGTACCCCAGTTCTGTATGCATAAATAAATAAATCTTTAAAAAAAAATTGGAAGGGAAGTGCACGGGATTATGGTGATGGCACACGGGTGACTTGGTGATGGGAAACCTGCGGGGATTACAATTGAGATGGGGGGGCGGAATGTACAAAATGATGTAAAAATAAACTGTTATTTTATAAAAAAGCCTTGAACTTGAAGCATAATAAATCTGTCCCCTAATTCCTTTGTGAGCCCAAATATAATCTCTTAATTTGCACATCTGTAAAATGGGAATATTGACTATACAAGACTGGAATTAGTATATATTATTCTTAAAAGGCATGTCCTTGATAAATAATTTCATATTTTCTATTACTATGATCTCTTCCTATGAGCACAGTGCTATAATACTTAAGCCTGATCCCTCAGAACTGTACTTTGATATGCTGAGAACTCCCTAGAATAGGAAAAACTGGAGTCACATGTATGGTGTATGCAAACAAATGCCTTTCCATCACCTCTGAAATAACTTCCTCAGGCTTCTAGAATGTAGGGTGACCCTAAAACTCAGCAAGTGTTCTCCAAGCACTTCTACAACTTCTAAAAGGGCTAGGCAAAAGAAGAGATGTTTTCTTTCATTCTTATCCTGGTCAGGGTCAGAAGTTAAGGACTTAGGTAGATAAAGAATTAAATATAGTTGCAAACAATTATTCCTGGTGTGGAAGAGACTGTTAAAGAAGCCGAGGTTGTGTGGCGGGCAAGGTTAAAGAAGAAAGGGATGTTTCAGGGAATAAGCACCTCTGTTATTGCCTTGCTCCCTTTTTTTACTATAATATAAAGATCTGGGATGGAACCCACAAAAATAGCCTTGCAAAAGATGAAAAGGTCAAGTCTTCATCTGGATATTTGGGATTATCTAAGATGAAGAGTGAACTTTCACCATTTAATTGGCTAGTTAATGTCCAAACTACGCAAGCAATGACTGCAAGCATTGTGCCCAAAATTTCTGTGCTTGTGCCTAGACAGATTAACTTGTCTATTTCATCCTGGTTCATTCAGTCTTGGAAGATAGTATAAATCTAAAAATTTATCCACTTCTAGGATGTCCAGTTTGTTTGCATAGAGACATTTGTTAGAGGTTCTTAGGATAGTTTGTGTTCCCTTAATACCTGTTGTAATCTCACTTTTTCATTTCCAATTCTATTTATAAACCTATATTTTTGAGAACTTTGGCAACATGTTTATACTATGTTTCTAGGATTTACGTTCAATTTTTTTTCTTTTATTCATTCTTTCATTTCATCAGCATTTATAGGCAAATACTGTTCCCAAATACTATAATGTACCTCAGTAAAATGTTTAAATGACTTCAGATAAATTGTCCATGAACATAATGAAATGTGTAACAAATGGATTTAAGGAGGAACACATTCTTCAAAAAATTTTAAACTTATGGATGTTGTTTTTTCTTTCTAGAATTTCACTCTAAGTCAAACCCTTTGGTTTATTCTGGCATCATGATCTCAGGGAAAGCTCAGTGGTCCCCAATCTGTGTAAGGGCAATAGAATGATAGTAGCCAGGAATCTGCTTATCTTCTGTTCTAGGAGGTCAGATTCAATAATACATTGGCACAAGAAAAAAATAAGTTACTTCTGCTGATATACCCAAATATGGTTATTAACCTAACAGCATTAAAGATAATATTCAGGCTCTAAATAAAAATGGATTTTGGCCCTGCTGTATTCAATTTCTAGTTCATAAACCACCTGTTAGAAGATAATGCTGAATCCTTATAGGCAACCAAGCAATAAATAAAATCTTATGAAAAATGAAGGTCCAAGGCCAAAATCATACTACAGATGGAGTACAGATAAGATAGAGTGATCAATGGGGAAAAGATTTAGTTTATTCAATCTGCCAAGAACTCACTAGATAATTTTATATAACTCATAATCCATTAATTTCAAGCTTACCATTTGTCAGGCACCATGTGAAACACTTCACACCAGTTATTCCATTTAATCCACACAACAGCCATAAGAATATGGGTACTCTTCCTACTACCACTTTCATGAAAGAAACTTATATTCAAAGAGTGAAAGTAATATACTCCAAAATCACACTGTCTCTTTAGACCAAAAAAGGTATCTGAGGTCATCGGGCTCAAACAGTGTGTCAATGCAGAGGTTTGGAAGATAGCCATCAAGTCTCTACACACTTCTATTAAGGAAGAGGAGTTCAGCAATTGAAAACCACACTGATAAAAGTTTCTTCCTTTGCTTTCAATTTTGCCAAACCTTCCTCCCTTTAAGTTCTATTTTTCAGTGGCTTTACTTTAAAACTCTAGAGACCCTCCTTATTCTGGCTGAAAGAAGTACTATATTCCTATATGACTTGGCTTCCAGAAACTTCAGAGTGAATGGACTGGGTATCCTCCCCACAATCCCCAATCCCTTGCTCCCCCCCACCCCCACAGTTTCCCAAAGTCCTGGGGAAATAATTCAGTCCCATGTTGCAGACTTTGTTTCAGCCTAATACAGTATCAAGAGTTTGTCTGTTCCTTGCTACGTGAGCTATAGTGTGTCCCCACTAATGAAGAGATTCTTGGAAACTTACGACTTTAAAGTTAAAGGATGTAATAAATGAAAAAATAAAGTTAAAGGATGTATAATAAAACCAACTTACCTTACACTAACTAATAGGAGCAAGAGTTAAGTTCCAATAGCATATTTTGGTCAACAAACATACACAAAATCACCAGATTTCCAAATTTAAAAAAAAAAAAGGGCTTTGAATATTAAGCAGCAATCATTTGTACTCATCAATTCATTTCCCAACCTTCTTACTCCAATTCAGGGTTGCAGGAGGCCAGCACCTATCCTGGCAGTTCAGGGCACTAGGCAGGACCCACCCACCCCTGGACAAGGACCTCTCCCATCACAGGAGCCTCACACACCCACTGGATTCACGAAGGTTGGGACAATGTAGATATACCAGTGAACATAGCATGTATATCTTTGGGATGCAGGAGAAACTCTGGTAGAGACAATGGCTTTGGCTAGGAATTTTCTTTCTCTCTCATCAATGTTATGAGGAAATGACATTATTTGAGGCCCTGTAGCATGTCTGGTGGTGTAGCCCAAGTTCTCATACACTTAACTGCTGCCATGTCACATGACTGAAATATAAGTAGCTTCCAGCTGGCTCTTTGCCCTAGGTCATTTGTCCTGAACCACAGTTAAGTCAGTTAGTTATCTGTTGACCTGTTCTTACATATTTTATATTTCAATTTTTTAAAATTTCACTCTTGTGAAACTCATCAGAATAGCTCCTATAATCTTCAAGTCTACAAAACATTTTAAAATTAAGATCCTGTTAACCTAATTTGTCATTCAGCCTTGTAAAAACTGGTAGTTTTCTTACAAATCACAGAGAGCTCGGTCAAGTTCAAGTATTTTAGGAAGAGGTGGGAAGAATCACACAGTATTCTCTCATCCTAGAGTTTGAAGATGGCCTGGACCTGCAGAATTTTATTTTAGAAAGTCTAGTCATCTCAGGGGATGTCCAAAGTTCAGACTTAGCTAGAAAATTTCATGCAAGGAAGTTCAACCTAGCTGAAATTTCCCTGTACTTCTAGAAGCAGATTTCCCATTAACAGACATTTGAAATCATAATCTGCATTTTTATTATGCCTCCTCTGCCACAATTAGGTCATGCCTATTTCTTTGTGTCATCTATTAATTTCACACTGTCTTCCTTGCACTACTTCTAGCTCCCAGCATAGCAGAGAGACCTGTAGTCTTCATTATTTCAGTTTCGGTTCCTTCCTGATTTCAGCCATATTGACACATTTCCACAATTAAAATGTAAGCTTTACACCTTTTGTAAGTGCATTTTAAATCTACTATATTGGTTTCTTAGATGGGTTTTCCTTCTCTGATTTGTAATTATTGTATGTGCTTTTGTCATATTTCAAAGGGACTTCCCATATGCCATTTATAGATGCTAATAAAAGTATCATTGAAATAATTGTGAGATGAACTTTATTACTATAGTTGGGTTAAATAAGTTATGACACAGGATCATACTTGAATAGCCAACTTATAGATAATTAGAATAGAAAACTTAAAAACCAAAGTGGTATTAAACATAGCGTAGAATTTTTTTCCCTAAAGGCCCAGTCCAATTAGCTATTTCTTCAAGTCATTTGATGGGCAATAATCATTAAGCATATGAACATAGAAATGACTATGGCTGACTATGTAGCAGCATAATTGTTGAAATGTTTATTTTACTTTATTTGGCAGTCATGTCCCAATATATTCCTTATTAACATTCATCAAGATCATCACATTGCTGAAATTAACCTGCTTCATCAGGATATGTTAAAGAATTTGAATAATAGAGCTGACTTGTGTTTTAGATACTTTCTCTGGGTTGCCTATTCTCAAACCAACAGAACAGAAGACTTTGTACAGGACCAGAGTCCTTTTATGCTGACTTTGCATCTGATAGTCAACAAATAGTAATTGCACATTGACTCTAGGTCAAACATAGCACCAGAAAAGCTCAGACAAGTTCCTGCCCTGAAGTCATAATAATAAAAAAGGATTTAACCTTGTCCAAGAACACATATTCCAACCCACTGAACAATGTAGGAAAACTGATAAATTACTAAAAATGTAAAAGCTACCAAGAATGAATCATAAAGACAGAGAAAATTGGAACGTATCTTAACTAATAGGAAAGTTGAATCAATAATCAAAAACCTCTGAACAAAGAAAATCCCAGGACCAGATGGCTTCACTGCCAAATTCCATCAAACATTTAAAGCATAAGTGCCAATCTTTCTCATATTTTTCCAAAAAAATTAAAGAGAAGGGTGTATTTCCAAACTCATTTTGTGAGGTCACTATTACTCTGATTCCAAAACTAGACAACAATATTACAATAAAAAGCTAGCAAACCTAATTTACTAATATATAGCACAATAAAAAGTTCATACGCTCTGGTTAAGTTCAAGAATAGTTCAACCTACAAAAATCAATCAAACTGATGCATCATTTTAACAGAATGAAGGATAAAACCCACAAATCATCTTAATAGATGTTGAAAAAGCTTTTGACAAAATTTTACACACTTACAAGATGATAACATTCAAAACTAGGAGTAGAAGTATATTACCTTAATGTAAAAAGTTCATATATGAAATGTAGGTGACAGCTAACATCAAAATCAAAGGCAACAGTTTTATCCTCTAAGATCAGAAGCCAAAGAAGTATGTCCATTCTTACCATTTCCTTACAACACAGTACTGGAAGTCTAAACAGAGAATTAAGCAAGAAAAAGAAAAGATATCAAAATAGAGAAAAAAAAGGCTAATCTGAAAATGCCTGATTTTATATGTAGCAAATCCTAAAGATTCTATAAACATGTACACAGTTAGAATTGGCACATTCAGTTTAAGTTGCAAAATCTAATAATCAATATATCAAAAGTTTTATTTCCATTCATCAAAAATAAACATCCAAAATAAAATTAAGAAAATAATACCATATGTAACAGCACCCAAAATTAAAATACTTAGAAATCACTAAGGAGGTAAAAGATATATTCAGAAACTGCAAAACATTTGTGAAAGAAATTTTAAAAGTTTTAAATAAATAGCAAGACATTGCATTTTGATAGATGGAAGGCTTGCTATTGTTAAAATACCCAAACTATCCCAAGTAACCTCTCTATACCTATCAAAATCCCAATGGAAAGTACATAGAAATAAAAAGCAACCTTAGATTCCAGAGGACTCACAAAGGACATAAAATAATCAAAATGTTAGGGCAGGGAGAGAGAAGGGCACCACTGAACCCCCAAACCTGCCTACTCTAAATAGGTTCTGCCATCCGCCACATTAAGACAAAACATATAAGACTTTAATAAAAAGGAACTTTAATACAACACAGAAGACAAAGAATATAATTTCTAAATCAAATACCTGAAGTTACCCATCCCTTCTTGGGCAAAAGTCAACCCAAAAGGGACTGGTACAAAGCAAGGCCTGAAAGCCTGTCACAAGCCTAAAGCACCTTCTGGCTGGGACCTATAGAAGAGGGTCAGAAATGGCCAGACAATCCTGGGAGGAAAAAAGCAAAATCAAATCAATATAAACACTGCCATAGTGAACCTCCTCACAGATGTCTCACCCCCATCACTTTCAACCAGTCCAGGGCCAAGAAATAAACATGGTTTCTTCACATGTCTCCCTTTGCTCCATGAGGCTTCCTCAGGTCTCCTGGCTCTCCATCCTGCTTCCTTCCTCTCAGATTCCTTCTAAGCTCTTCTTTTCTTTGTTCAGCTCAACCCTCCTTCTGGGTAGCGCAGGGAACCTGGAATTTCCCCTTTTCCTGGGGACCACCCTGTTACAATAACAGAATGGACAGCCCAGAAATAAAGCCAAACGTAGACAGAGCCAACTGACCTTCCACAGGGTGCCAAGAACATATAATGATGAAAGGATAGTCTCTTCAATGATGTGCTTGAAAAACTAAGTCTCTAAATGCAAGAATTAGACCCTTATATTACACCATACACATACAAAAAAATGTAAGATAGGAAACTATAAAATTCCCAGAAGAAAACATAGGAGGAAAAATCTGGACATTGGTTTTGGCAATTATTTCCTGGACAAATCACCAAATACACAGACAACAACAATAAAAACAAACAAGTAGAACTACATCAAACTAAAATTTCTGCATAATAAAAAAAGTTGATACAGTGAAAAACAGAGAATGTGTTTACAAACCACATATTGTTAAAAAAAAATTAATTTCCAAAATAGAGAATGAGCTCTGTTAATCCAGTAGCTGAAATCCAACTAATCAAGTAAAAATGGACCGTGGTGGAGTATTATGGGAGCTAGTGTAGATGTGATGTGGTAACATATATCTAAGGAGGCGTGAACCTGTACCACTGAATCCTATGCATAGTGTTACAAGCCAATGTTAGCCAAACAAAAAATAATTTGGGAAAAAAAGGGCAAAAGACTTGAATAAATAGGTTCCCAAAGAAGACATACAAATAGTACACAGGTATATGAAAAGATGATAAATATCACTAGTTATCAGAAAAATTAAAATCAAAACCACAACGCGATATCACTCCATATGTACTCGGATGGTCACTAGCAAAAAATAAAACAAAACCAAAAGCCCAGAAAATAACATTTGTCATTGAAATTGGAACCTGGTTCACTGTTGGTAGAAATGTAAAATTCTGCAGCTGCTACTGAAAACAACATGGTGGTTCCTCAAAATAATTTTAAATATAATGACCACATGATCTAGCAATCTCATTTTGTTACAGGACAACCAAATGTGAACTGGGTTGCCTGTCTGTGTGTCCTCATCCATGCTTAAAATTCAACTGCACTGCAGGCAACATACAAAAGGGTCAATAATGGGCTTATTTACAAAAGGGAAAGGAAATGGTACAATCCAGGGAAAGAGAGAGAGATACCAAATTAACTAGAACATCCTACCAGCTCTTCTGCCTTGGAACTCCAATAACACTGAAAGCTCATCAAGAGCCAAAGGACCAGCCACCAGTCACTCAGTCCAGAGAATGAATGTCCCGCAGTCCAGAGAGCCACATGGTCCAGAGTCATGCGGTCCAGAGAGAGAGCACATCTCACATCGCTCCCTTATATTTCTCCGAAAGTCCCAGAATGCCTGCTTAGCTCCACCCTTGGGTCCTCACAGTTCTCTCCTTGGTATTGCTAGGAGTTGTGGTATTGCACTGGAGTAAGGGCTGGAGTCCACAAAATTCTGCAAAGTTCCTTTAGGATATTCTTTCCCCTTAACAACTTCTCCATATTTTTCCAAGATATTTGAAACTAGGATCTCAAACAAATGTTACTATCTTTTTTTACAATAGCCAAGATACAGAAACCACCTTAAGATCCAAGATGAGTGGTTAAAAAAATAAAAGATGTGTGGATAAGCAAAAGTGGCATATACACAACAATAGACTATTTTTCAATACTGGAAAAAAAGGCAATCCTGACTCATACTATAGTGTGAATGACTCCTGAGGACAGTATATTAATTGAAATAAGCCTATCATAGAAAGACAAAATACTACATGATTCCATTTATACACGGTATCTAAAGTGGTCAAAATTATCGAAACAGACAGCAGAATGGTTTGGGCCATCCACCACAAATGATGCTGAAAGATCAACTAAGATGATAGGGAATTAATCACTCCTAGCTTTGGTAAAATAACATCATTGGCAACCTTAATTAAAATGTTTACTGCAGCGATAGGGAAATAATAAGACTAGTAAAGGCGTGTGAGAAAAAAGGAAATAACTTGAAGACAAAGAGTAGATATATTTACAAATATCAGAGAAATGGTGCAAAAGAGAGAGAAGTAAGCATTGTGTGAAAAAGAACTTTTTTTTAAAGGGGTAACTTTAATATCTGTGTGCTGACTGGAATGATTTGACAGAGACAGAGAAAAATGCTGATGAGGAGAGAGAGGTATAAATTCAGAAGCAAACTTGGAAGAGATATGAGTAGGTGGGATCCAGATCACACATGTAGAAGCTGTATGGAGGTAGGATAAGGACCATGTTTTCCTTTTACCAAAATAAAATCAGAATATTCAGAAATGGATGTAGGTGAGCTGCTGGATTAATGGTGGTCAACCGAAGAACTTCCTGTCTGTTTTCATCTTTTCTTTTAATGTAATAAAATCATCAATTTGGAGCAAGGTAGGAAAGAAGTGTTGATTTCAGTATGAAAAAGAGCTATGAAATTATCATCCCAATGAAAAGGAAAATGAATTCACTAGGGACATGTACTAAAACAGTCCGGCAATTACTGAAGGCCCAACTAGATTCGTGGTCAAAACCTTCTAGTGAATGCAAGCATCTGAGCTGTGTAATTTTTCTCCAGCAATGTTTGAGCCTCTGAAGTTTCCTGGGGTAGGAACAAGTGGAAAATGGGATTTATCTGTCTGGGAGTTTTCCCAGGGTAAAAATCATAAGAAGAAACAGTAAGACGAGAGAATTAAGGACATATTCCAGAAGTGGGTATCTAATGCTAGAGCAAGGAATTTGAGCTGATACAAAGAAAAACAAGGACATGAGAGAGTGATGAAGACTAAACAAAACCTTACAGCTCTATATCCTTTGTTTCTAGCAAAATTCAAAGCTGAATCTTTACATCCCTCTGACCACCTTTTTCCTTAGAAAAGTCCAGAGTTGGTCACAGCAGGAGTATGTTCCGAACCAGTGTGCTGAAGAAGGATCCTCCTTCCCTTCTTCCTCTCTCCCCACCACAGGACTATAAGGGGATACATGCATGAGAAAACATTGAAATAAATTCCCATTTATCCAGCAGGACTCCTTTGAAGTACATCTTACTTTTCATCACCCAAGTCAGTAGGGGTCTTCATCATGGTCCACATTGCTTCATGAAATAAAAATCCTCCAGGTCAATCAAGACACCATGATTTACAATACTGACTGAAAATAAACATGGCTGCCTCATAAAAGTTAATTTACAGGAAGAATTCTTCTATGTCAAGCATAATGCTAGCTGGCATTTAAGACAGAGTAGTGTGAGAATTGTCTGCTCCCAGGATCTGTAATGAAATACAGGAACATAACAAGAGCACATCTAACAAATCAATGGGCCATCTGTTTCAGTACCTGAACTCCGGAGGTGACTAATCCTGGCTGCTTCTCAAGAACATTTAACCATCTCCTCCTGCCCCTCTTCCTAAGCTATCTTCCTCTCTTAATAGAGCATAATAAAAGCATATGGTGTTGTAGAAAGCTTCTGGTGGCAGAGTCCCAGCTGAACCATGGTGCATTTTTTTCTCACTTTTTCTGCCTTTTAAAATCTGTGGTTTACCTGTATTTGTAGTCCCCAATTTTCTGTGACTGATCCTACCCAGGGCCAGAAAGAGAAGAAAATATAAAAACTTGTTGAGGATATAAAATTTCATGATTATTTCTAGAATTCTTTGTATGTCCATCTAGGGGAAATGTCCTCTGGCTTCCAAAAACTAATGCTATGGGTAAGAGGCAGCCTCAGTGATGGCAACAGGTGAAGTTTCCAGATTAACCGAATTGATGCCTTTAACAATAATTAAAATGTGTATATATGTGCATGTGTGTCAGATTTAAACTTTTTTTGGAGGCTCAGCATATACATATATATATATATTTTTTAATGAGTGTGACAATACAGCAGAGCTGTTAGAGACTGCTGTTTAATATATCAGATTTGTTTTAAAAGATTTCTTTATTTATGTATACAGAACTGAGTTACAGGCCAGAGGTGCAGGGGTGGTGGGAAGATTCACCAGAGACAGAAGGGGGGAAGAACAGGCCAACTGACGAAGTACACTGCTGAGGGGAGCAGCGGGTGGGTCAGGTGAAGTCTGCCGCGCCATGTGGTCACCTCCTGGATGGGGATCGAACTCATGCTGAAGTGGCTTTATCTTCTTAGTGCTGTGTTTTAATCTGCTGCACCACCAGGGAGGGACAATATATCAGATTTTTAAAGCCACTATATTGTTCTAGGAATGCTCAGTGGGAACAATGTGGAGCCCAGTTGTGGGCTTACTCTGGATTTGGCAAAAGGAATGAGAAATTAGGTAACACCCATTAAATACTTACTTAAATGGAAAACCAAGACCTTTCTTGGAATAGAAGTTGAAAAGTTGATATAGGCAATGCTTGTATGTATGCAAAACACACAAAGTGAGCTAACATTGAGATTGGGCAGAGTACAGAATAAAATATGTTACCCTCTGCCCGGCCCTCATCAGCTCATACATGAGTCCTAGGACAACATCAAAAGAATCAATATAAATTCAAAGAACTCTTGTGTGAGCTCCCTACCAAGCAAAGTGATTGAAAGATTCTTGTAATATTTGCACCCTGGCTTCAGGAAGAACCATAGTAGAAGTTGGCACCAGCAGCTCTCTCAGCTCTGGGAGCCTTTGGCCACAGTGGACTCCAGAGCCCTTGCTACACAGTAACATCTTTGTCACTAGGTTTCTACAGACATAGCAGGACCCAGGTGGGAGCATGGGCAGCAGGGTTTGGGTATACAAGTGCTGCAGAAGCATAGTTCCCGATATGTCAAAGTACTAGAGAACCAAGTTCCCCTAAACAGGAAGAAAAGTGGCTGATACCATGTGGCAACCCTCCAAACTGGCTCATAAACTATATTTGAGAATTTGATCAGAGATTTCCAGAACTATCTCTATGTCCATTAAGTCAGTACTTGGGAGAAGCTGAAACTGACAGCTTGACTCCGATTTTTCAGCTGGCAAGATTTTAGGAAGCCACCCTTTGTGTCTCTGTGTCTTCTTTTGTTAGTCTTCCTCGAGAATATGCTGCAATATCATTATTAATGGAAGACACTCAACAATTTGATTTCTCCTCTATGTGATTTGCTCTTCCTATTTTGATGGATGGGTTTCAGAACTAAAATAAGAGAAAATAATGACTAAATAAGAATATGAGAAATTTCATATGACTAAAGTGTATGATCCATACACACTTTTCACAAATTTAAGGGTTTACATTTTTGATTTGGGGCTTTGACTATTTTCAAACAACGATTATAACAAATAACTAAAATTCAAAGAGTGAATTAAACCATCCTTCAAATACATAAGATATGGCTTGCAAATGAAAATATGATCAAACATTTCCTTTCTATCAATAATCAACGTACTGCTTATCTTTTCTCAAATGGCTTTCTAATGCTCATTGTCACTACATTTGGCACTCAAAGTGCCTCTATTGCTCAAGTAGAGTTCTAAAGATTTAAGTTATACATAGTTGAATGACTCTGCAATGTATAATTATAATTAAAGTGCTGGGCCTCTGATGTAACAAAGAATGAAACCAAATGGACAAAGAACCAAGTCAGAGATGCTTTGGAAATTGTCATTAATGACCACTAACATCACAAGATGGTCAGATTTTAAGTGCTATCGATGACTGATCTCACTGAACAGGAGAACTTTAAGGAAATAGGGGAAATGTTTTACATTTATCACAGTGATTTAATTTGAACACTGAAGTAGCAATTAAATAACATGTACTGTTCATGACAAACTATATCAGAAATGTTCCCAATCTGGGTCATTAACTTTGACTCAGATATGGGGCAATGGTTCTAAAGCTGGTTGTAAATTTGAACACTCATGAAAGTACCACACTACACAGTCCAATGGGAAGAGTTTGTTCAAAGAGCTGTATTTAAAGGTGGCTCTGAGACTTCCATGAAGGGTCCTCTAAGGCAGTGTTTCAACTGTAATATATGTCACTTCAGAATTTTGTTAAAATGAAATTTAACTTAAGAGGTCTAAGGCTGGGGTCTAAAAAGTTGCAATTCAACCAGCCTCCCATGTACGCTGCCACTGCTCATCCCTGAGCCATCTATGACTAGGAAAGCCTCAGAATTTTATTGAGAGAATATATAAAAAGCATGTGTGTATAAGAAAACACTTTCTAAACTGTGTAATGGCATTAGAGTCACTTGATCATTCAGTTCAATTCATCAAGAAAAAGTCACAGTAGGATAAATTCTGTTCCAGTTAAGCTTCAATTTTTCCTTTTTAGCAAAATCAAAAACAAAACTGAAAATTGGACAGGTAACTAAAAAACTGCATTGGTCTTTGATTTGCTTAGAAATCTGAACTTGTATATTACTATCCTGAAAATAAAAAGATATAAAAATAAATTCTGCCTTTTAAAAGAAGTTCATATAATCAGATCCAGTCCCAGATTTATCCTGTTGTCTCATCCCAATCCAAACAGCAATAGTAAATGACAAGGAAAAGGAAGAAGACAGTTGGTTCCAGGAACAACTGCAATAATAAAGAAAAGATCACTGTGAGAGCAAAAAAATTAAAAACTAATAAAAGCAGACACAAGAACACAAATATTAAGTTTCTTAAGTAAAATTTCTAAATTTCTTTTTATTGATGTTGGAATTTTCTAGAAGAAATGAACTGATTTCTAAAGCATTTCTAAAGCATCACCAGCAATTTCCATTTAAGGCAATACACTCTCAATGAGGGTACAGTTCCAAACATTTTGACCAACCTGTCATTATCACATGATCAGTTTGCCACACGAGGAAGACTTCCATCACACATCAGCAAGAGCACAGCAGACCCTGCACATACAATAAAAAGCCTTCCCTGATATTTTAGATGTGATATAGAAAGACAGACAACCTGCCATAGACCCAAATCACCAATCTCCTACCTAGATCAAGCAATAACTTGCTTGCTCCCACAAGGAATCTATTGATGATAGCATGGATTATGAAATTAGAACTCTGCTTCAAGATTTAGAAATTCACCAGCCTCACTTTCACCAGCATGTTATACTTCATTCTCCTATTTCTATCCCTGTAAATGTTTTCTCACTTATTTGTGAGAGGTCGGATCATTTATAATCCCAAATGCTGGGGTGTTATTAAACAAACACATATGAATAAAAATCAGTCTTGCTGTCATCAGAGACAGAAATGATAAGTGCCTCTGTGTCCCTGTATCTGACAGTATCATTCCTTGACAACTAAATTGAAAGTAAAACTACTAATCCCAATTACTAGTTTTATTCCTTAGTCTTTAGTCAATACCAAATACTTGGAAGTGACAAACACAAAACAATCACTCAGAGATTTGGGTCTGAAAGCACTCAAGAAGCCTACAAGTGAAAAATGTTGCCATGCCAGAACTGAACACACAGCAGGGAATATCACACCCGCAAGTTGTTCTGTGCATCAGCCCTGAGTAATCTGGGTCAGCTGCCCTGAGGGGAAGCCTCCTAATCAGGCAATCTTCACTCTCCAGTTGCTTCACCTAAGAAAACCTGAAGCTTTGAGGATGACAGAGCAGCAGTTTCCTTCCACAGAAACACTTGTGTGGTGCATCAGGAGTGGTTTTAAATGGTGGAGATAATTACTTAATTCAAGCTGTAGCAACTGGCCAAGTAAACATGTAGCAGCCAGGAAGCTATTAGCATGATTTTAAGGCAATTATTCCATTAGTGTTTAATAGTCTCCAATTAGACTTCTCTATCGAAGTTTGAATGTCTTTTTTTCTCCCTCCAGTAATTCTCACAGTTGAGTAATCCAGAAAGGTACCAAACTCATTTTAAATTTGTGTGTGTGTGTGTGTGTGTGTGTGTGTGTGTTCCCTAACACTATTTATATACCTCAAACTTACTTCACAGAATTATGGGGGAAATAAAAATTTTTTTGTGGGGCCTCCCTGGTGGCAAAGGGGTTAAGTGTCGGAACTATCAAGATATCATCAGCCAATGGGGCATGAGTGGCCTGAGCTTGATCCCTGGCCAGGGAGCTGACCAATATGGCACAGCAGACCTCTCCTGTCTCGCTCACTGCTCCCCTCAGCAAGGTACTTCAGTGGCTCTGCCTATTCTGCCCCTCACTCTGTCTCTAATGAAGCCTCTCACAACCCACACCACCCTCACTCCCACCTCTGGCCTACACCCCAGCTCTTGAATGCATAAATAAAAATAAAACTTAAAAAAAATATTTCCCTGACAAATGTTCATGAAAACAATGGGAGGCCTGCAAGGAATCCTGCAAGTATGATAGTAAAGGGGCTGAGGATGCAATGGAAATTTCTCACTTATTTCATGCCACCAAAATAGCAAATTTCTGAACTCAGTTGTTTTTTACTTTATCCCATTGGGAAATGAGGAAAGTTGTCTGGTTCCTGCAAAGAACTTTTTTTTTTTTTGCCACTTGTTGCTGCTGAATCATCTAGATACAACCCCAAATTATCTCCTTCCAAAATTCCTAGATCTTCCTAAGACTCTATTGAATCACTGGGTTGACAATTCATCACAGGATTACCTTCACAGAGCTTCAATGTTGGTATCTATGTAATAGAGGTAGCAGCACCAGCACTGCCGTCTTCACATGATTTGGGAAAAGATTATGTGATCTCCTGTACACACCAAGTCTTTGAAAAAGTGGTGAATTTCAGAAAAATAAGACGCATTCAGACATGGTATCATGCTGTCTCTCAGGACTACCAATGTGAACTTTATCTCTGGTAAGTGGCTTATTAGAGACCTTAATCTTTTTTCCTTGTATGCCTGGAAAAATGCTCAGGTGAGAGTCGGGTGAGAACATGTGGAAATTACTTTCTAACAATTAAAAAAAGAAAAGGAGGGAAGAAAAGAGGCTAGGAATGCCTGTAATTGTGATGGTGGAATTTTGCCAGCAAAGTTGTGTACTTTCTACTGTTTCCAAAAAAGAGCAATCCCCGTGCTCACCCAGATTGTCTGCAGACTGGAGAAGCTGGGCTGTTCTTTTCCTTGGAGATACCTGGGCTCTTGGGAAGCTATCTCCTGAAGAAGGGTAAAAGGAGACAAACCTTTCCTTCCTGAGGTAGGCGCTCATGGTAGACTGTGATTGTCATGGTCGCCTTTCACTTGCCTAATAGTCCCTGACTTGAATTACGGATCACCTCTACCGTTGCAGGTTACAGCTCTTGGGATTTTCAAGAAACCCTTCTTTTCCTCTCCTCCTGTCCCGGGCCCATTACTTCAGTATTATGTTTTTCCCCAATGGCTGCGAGGGGGCGCAGGACAGGGCAGATCAAGAGAAGGTGGACCACCAAGTAGAACCTGAAAATCCACGTCAGCTCTCAACGGGGGTCAGAATACCAGTCGGTAATCCGCCCTCGAGCCGGACCTGCTCTCCCAGCCCAAGTGAAAAGTCACCTTGGTGTGGTAGTATGGTCGCGTCCCCCAGCCGTGACCCGGGGAAACTGTCCTGAAATGAGTCTCCCTCCCGCACACCTGAGCTTCGGACTGCAGCGCGCTCGCGCTCCAAAGACCTGCCCATTGCTCTGGTTCAAGTCGCGCGCACTGAGCCGAAGCCTCTGGATCCCTCCAGGCTCTACCTCGCTTTACCCCTCCTAGCAGCCTCCTATGCAGTCTGGACACAGCGCAGTCACCTTTCTCCAGCGGTGCTCGGCGGGTTAATCCCACCCCTGCGCCTCAGCCCAGGCAGGTTTCCCGGCCAGGGAAATCAGTCCCGAGCCACAAACACTCTGTCGGACCGGCTTGCTCTCCTGACCAAGGCGCTCTCGGCGCTCGCAGCACTTGACCCGACTCCAGAGCCGGCGCCCCAGACCAGGCCCGCGGAGTCCAGGCACCAGGAAAGGCGCCCCCCGCCCCTCGCCTCCTCCGCTCCTAGTCAAGGGCAGTGATCACGCCGCCGCCGGCGCCTCAACTTTCATCACTCTTGGGGAAGTGCTTTGTCTCGTCTAAGGAGACTGGGGGCGAATATTAATGACTCGGGTAGATTCAATTCAAGAGCTAGTAAATCCACTCGATTCTGTGCCGCTCGGTTCTGTGACAGAGATTGAGTCGGAAGTCCGCGAGCCCAACCCTGAGGGCACAGCTGGTGCTCGCCGCGCGCTGCCCCCCACCCCACAGACCCAGCTATCGCCCCCACGCCCCAAGTCTGCAGGGGAAATCGTGGGAGGGGGCCAGGAGGCACTGACGGAGAGCCGAGCCTTCGCTCTGCCCCAGTTCCCTCAGCACAGCCTGCTTCCACAGACCAGCGGGAAGGCAGTCACCTTGACTCCCGCGCCATGGTCCCCAGCGGTTTGGAAAACGCCCGGAGGCCGGAGGCTCGGGGCGCGCCCCCCTGACCTGCGACCCACCCCTGGAGATGAGTTTCCCTCCCGCGGGCACAGTGGCAAGTTACCACTCAGTGGCAAATTAAGCAGGGCGGGGTAGGTGGAGCAGGCGCCGAGCGCCCCGTCGGCAGCCTTTGCGCGCCTACCTGGGATGGCTAAATTGGTGAGGGGGATGCTGTGGATGCTCTCTGGCAGAGTTGCCATCCAATCGGCGAATTTTAGCTCGTTCTTCCCCTGAGACGAGGCCATCGTGCCGGTCGCCGAGGCGCGCGCTGGTCCCGGCACTCCTAGAGCAGGCTGGCTGGCTGCTGCCGCTAATCCAATGTTTGCTCCAGCCCCGCTAGAGTTTACACTCCGCTCTGCGCCACACCCACAGGATGGCGCAGACACATGCTAATTTTAATAATTATTCAAAACACCCCATGCTCCCTTAGTGCCTCCGCCAGACTCCGCTGGAGCTTTTGTTCCTGACGTCCGCGCTCAGCCTTCTCCTCCTCTCCCCTCCCTCCCCACTTGCCCCTCCCCTCTCATCCTTCCTATGCGTCTTTGCCTTTTCTCGCCATTCTGCAGCTTTCCTGGGCTTCCTTTAAAAAAAAAAAAAAAAAACTTGATCCATCCGTCTGCTTTGCCCAGGGTCTTTCTCTGTCTTTGATGTGACTTCCTGGTCCTGTTTACATAAAAGAGTCTTGCAGTTGAACCTAAAAGCTTAGTAGACTTTGGGAGTTATCACCTTCCAGTGAGAGAACACTCAACCTGGCCTTCCAGATTTTCCATTCTTACCAAAGAGCTTTCCTCTTTGCAAGCTGTAACCGTTTAGGTCTGCTCAACAGGAACCCTCCTGCTTATAACAAAATGGTGGTCTTTATTTACCATTTTGCCTAAATTTTGGAGTTGATAAGTGGATTGCCAGCAAAAGGCAGTGTCATCTAGATGGTTTACACTTAATCTTAATCCCTGGCATCCTGTTGCAGGCATTTTAAGGTAAAGAAGTACTTTATCTCTTTCACTTCCACTGGTGGTAAGAAATCTATGTTATTTCTATGGCGAAAGCTGCCTATGGGTCTAGGTCATTTTTTGTGGCACTCAGGACAAGAATGATGCCTAATGCTAGGGAGGAAAAAATCACCACATTTCACAGTGACACTCTAATTATTGCTAGTAGCATTTGGTGGAATTTATTTGGCACCATTCAAAATGATCTATGTGATTGTCTGAATTTTCATTCCTTGGCAGACGAAAGAGATGTGCCTTCTCAAGAGAAATCATCCATTGAGCTTCCAAAGAACTGTCTTGGTCCACCTGCTCTCAAATGGGAAAGAGAAGAGAAATGAAGTCTTACAAATGCTATGAGTCTAGAGATGGTCTAACTGGAAATGTATATGTAATAAAATGAAAATGTGCTAGAAGGTTGCAACCCAAAAAATGAGCTGCAATAATGGTATTTCTATTTCTTGATCCAACAGTATGTAAATCCTTTTCCTAAAGTAAAGGCTATTAGGTTGGGGAAATGAAAACCAATATAGGAAAGAAAACAATAAAACATGATCATAATAATTTCATTTCCATAAACCACATAGCATAAAAAAGAAAAAACCTGATAACTCCTTATTCTCATACACGGATGCAGAGCTTAAAGAATGCCCATTCCAAATGAGGAGCATTGTGGAAAAGTTGGGGAGAGAAAATGTAGCTCCTTTTCCTTGTGATCAAATTTTCCATCCTCTCATAGAATCAACTCAGTTTCAAGTGGACAAAATATTGTTATCTTCAAGAATGAGGAAGAGATATATGGAATGAGGAAGAGATATATGGAATCGTAATTTTTTTTTTTTTTTGCTAGCATAGAACAATCCACATAGTCTTTGACTAAAGTGGAAATTTGATTAAAGTGATTAAGTGAGGATTCTTGGTCGCAAGACTCCAGCCTTCCTGGAGTTAAGGTTGTTCTTTGGGCATCATGCTGCAGCAAGTAGACCTTAGATATGGAATCAGCTGCTCTTTGTCTTAGCAGTTTGGGCAAGTCTCTGAGTCTCTGTCAACCCTACTTGTCTCCATTGCAAAATAATGATAATAACCAAGATTTACGGCAAAGCTTTCAGGAATGAGTGTGTATGAATGGACTTTGCTATCAAAGCATCACATAAAATGTGAGATTTGTGTTTATTAAGCATAGAAACATAAATAAAATTTAGCAACATGAGCATTTTCTAGATTTCAAGCTTATTAATGTTCAAGAGGGTGAAATGATTATTGAATTTGGGGAGTTTTTAAATAAAATGTATTTTTAAAACATCCTGTTAAGTGAGTTGAATTTGTGTGTCTCTGAAAGATTCCAAAGTGTTTTATTTTTAATTTTTGAATAAAACCACGTTCAATTCTGAAGAAAATTTGCCTCTATAAATAATCACACATGTTAACTTTTGGTGAAGTAGATAAACAATTCTTTCCATGTTCCATGTGCTTTGAATTTCAGAATTTTTAATGTATATGACTTTGCATAAAAGTTTAGATTTCTCTAAATTTAATCCACTAGAAAAGTTATGGCTAAATGTTATATTTCTGGATTTCCTTCCTGGCCTTATAATATAGATTTTAGGCAATTTTATCTCTCTGTTTCTCCATCATTCTATTATCAGCTCTGTAATAAAAGGCATTAGAAAAGTCATGTAATTTCATCAGACTTTACTTTGTCCACTGTATTAGTCAGGGTTTTCCAGAGCTGGACATAGCTATTGAGCCATATAGATAAGCAATGAGGGAAGGAAAGACTGAGAGAGACTGAGATTTTAAGTAATTAGTTCATGTGACTATGAGAACTGGTGAATCTGAAAAGCAGGCCAACAGAATGGAAACCACAGTCTGATTTCTGTTGCAGTCTGGAAGCAAAATTCTTTCGGAACTCTGTCTCTGCAGTCAAGGTTTTCATCTGATTAGATGAGTCCCACCTACTTACAAAAGGTACTTTGGCTTACCAAAGTCAAATACTTGTATATGCTAAAAACACCCATAAAAATCTTCACAGAAATATCTAAAACTAATGTTTGGTCAAATTCCTGGACATCATAGCTTAGACAAATTGACACATAAATTTAACCATCACATCCACTGGCAAACTAAACTAGAAGTGTTACCACAATGATCTCTATGGCCCATTTGAGTGAATAATTCTGCTTTCCTTTTTATTCTTTTCCATGTGCTAGTTGCTAGATAAGCAACAGGAAAAATGAAAATATTTACCTTGGCTGTTTTTAGTCCATAACTCAAGTTATGAATCAACATTTTTATACCCACAACAAAGATGAGAAAATACTACTAATTTGTAATTGTGATGTTGCTAGTAGCCAAGTTTTTAGAAAGAGTGTCCTTCAAACACAAGTGGAAAGATAAAAATTACTTATTGTAGTGTTTTCATGCTATTAAAATTTATTCATGCAATTCTCAGCTGTCCATCAAAATCACACTATACTCCATTTATAAATATCGCTACTCATTTGGAACATTTCCTTTCTTCAAATCCTCTTCCAGTTTCAAAAGTACATGGTTCTTTTCTACATTTTCTTTAATTAGTTCATAATATCTCTTAATTATTAGATATATACATGTTTTATTTTTTATTATGTTGACTATATTGATTTGACAGTCAAGTATTCTTTTTAAATTATTTTTATTATATATAAGTGTGTGTGTGTGTGTGTGTATACACATATCTTTTTTTTACATCTTTCTCCATTTTGTACATTTTTTCATCTCGGTTGTAATACCCGTGGATTTTCCATACCAATTAACCCATGAATCATCACCATGGTGCCGTGGGCTCTTTCCAACCCAGTTTTAAATGCATTCCCTTCTCCATCCTCCTAGAATATCTCTAGTTTATAGTTATTTGTTGATTTTTGTTTTTACTTTATTACAAATGTTTTGTTTATCCTGATACCATACACTCCTGCTTTGAATGAAGCCATCTGGTATTTTTCTTTTTCTTTCTGGTTTATTTCCCTAAGCGTAATTCCTTCCAACCCCATCCATGTGGCCGCAAAAGGCATGAGTTTATCTTTTTGATTGCTGAGTGATATTCCATTGTGTATATTATAGGTAAGAAAACATTAGGATACATTTAAACTGAATAATATTTTTTATATATAACAGTTTATTTTTACATCATTTTGTACATTTTTTTTCCATCTCAATTGTAATCCCTGTGTGCCATCACCATAATCCCGTGCACTTCCTTCCCCTACCCCCAACCCCATTTTTGATCCCATTGCCCACTCCACCCCCACAAAATGTCTCTGGTATATGGCTGTTCATTATTCTTGTTATTTTCTCGCCTGGTCCATTATACTCCTGCTATGAGTGAAACCATCCGGTATTTTTCTTTCTCTTTCTGGCTTATCTCACTAAGCATGATCTTTTCCAGCTCCATCCAAGTTGCTGCAAATGACATGTGTTTCTCTTTTTTGGTTGCTGAGTAATATTCCATTGTATATATGTACCACATCTTTTTAATCCAGTCATCTACTTTTGGGCATTTGGGCTGCTTCCATGTTTTTCCAATGGTAAATAAAGCAGCAATAAACGTGGGGGTGCAGGTATCTTTTTCAATAAACTGAATAATATTTTAAGAGTTCTGTTTAAACAATTCAGCTAAATCATTTTTAAAATGCAGTTCATAATATACATATATAGAAGAGCAATAAAGAAGCTTTGTGAAGGTAACTATAATCAATCTTTTCCAACCATACTCACAATGTTCACCTAAATATTCCATCCAAAGAACTTCACTGTAATTTAACTATAAAAAGGTTTTGGTACATCAAGATAGAAAGAATTGATAAAGCCAATTTTCACCACCATTTTAACTCTGCAGTGTTTTCAGTCTTATCCCCTTTCACCCACATCCATACCTGAAACGCTAACCCCAAAGAAGCCAATTAACACTGAATATAATTTAGTGGATGAAATCACAGGCTGTGGGGTTTGAAGACCTGGATTCAAATCCAGGTTTTCCCAGTTAATTAATATGTAATTTTTGGTTTCCATAAATAACTCAAGCATAGAGAAAGAAAAAATTCAGGGGGTAGGTGATGAAGGTGTTGTAAATCTTAAATGAAGAAGAGTTTGTAGTTTGAACAAAATGGGAGCTCAGGAACCTATAATTCATTGTTATGCTCCTTGCTAAGAGCTCATACTTAGAACCTCTCTGCAGAATGCACTCTCATGCTATTACACATTGAAATTCTTTCCATTACAACTAGCTTATCTTTGCAACTTTCCTTGTTATCCACAAGTAGAAGTGATCTTTTACTTTCCTACACACCCATTGCAGTTTATTTATAGCTATCTTGTAGTGTGTTTCTAATTTACTAGCTCATCTTAAAGCATTATGTGGACAGGGAAGATGTTACCTGATACCCTACAATACTTCTTACAGTGCCTGATATATAAAAAGGGCTCATTACAATCATTCATTTACCCACTTATTTCATAAATATTTATTGAGTGTCTATTATGTGCTCTGTCTCGAGAGAGAAAATATAGCATCAAGTGGCTGAACTCTCTGAAATTATATTCCAAGCAGATGATAATGATGGAATAAATACATGGTGTATTTATATTTCTCACCTCCAAGTCAAAACTCCTCTACCATGTTCGTTTTTTATGACTTCACTAAACAGCAAAAGACTTTTGCCTTAGTTTAACAAAAACAAACAAACAAACAAAACAACCCTTTGGTTCAAGATTGTTCAGTCTTTGCATACTGGTTGTTCCTAATTCGTTTCATCTGTATTACTAGCTTGGTAAAATCAGTGATGACACTTGGAAATTATATGATGAATGTATCTAGATGCCCAGGGGCCATTACTAAAAAATACTTGATTTCTCAGAGCCTGGAGGTTAGTGGGTGTGGAGGGTAGCCTGTGAAGTAAGAGAGAGACTGCTTTAGGTTCATGTGCAGAATCAGAAAATCCTGGAAGTACTCAACTTATCATTGCTTAAAAAAAAGGTTATGCCTATAATTACACAAATGCTCTTAGCAGCATTATTCCTAATCGCCAAAAGAATGAAACAACAATGCAAATGCCCATAAACGGACAGATGGATAAACAAAATGTGATATCATCGTGATGTAAACAAATACTCAGTCTCAAAAATAAAAGAAATTCCGATACCTACTACAACATGGATGAAATTAGAAGATATTATGGTGAGTGAAATAAACCAAATACAAAAGATCAAATATTACATGATTTGATTTACATGAAATAAATACAATAATAAAATTCATAGTAAGTAAAGCCATGGTATTAGGGACTAGGGATTAGAGAATGTACTTACTGTTTAATGAGTATAGGTTTTCAGTTTAGGATCATGAAAATGTTCTATAAAGGAATAGTGTTTATAGTTGCACAACAATATAAAAGTGCTTAATGTCACTGAACTACACACTTAAAAATAATCAAGATGGTAATTTTATGTTATGTATATTTTATCTCAAGTAAAAAAAAACTACTGACCAATGACTTTTTTGGATAGAAAGACCATACTTGTCTAATCAAGTGTTAAGTTCCCATTATTGCTATTTAGTATGTTTCATCCTTCAATCAATGACTACCAAGCACATAGCTGAACTTGAGGCATAGGGTTAGCAGAAAGCCCTTAGGGTCACAATGGAATAGGAAATGCTTCAGAGGAATAAGGACTTCAGAGATAAGGACAACAAATTCCAAAGGGGCTAATCAAATACTAAGTGCAACAGGACATTCTGGAACAAGGATGATAAAGAAAAAAGACTCTAAGATAAAGGCTGGGACACAGAGACTTAGCTCGTGGGGTACAGAGACATTTAGGCTGTCAGTGAGACCAAGAACTAACCAATCACAAAGACTGGTGTAGCGTTAGGATAATTAGGAAACAAAGGTGTATATTCCCTAAGGCATGACTCCACTTCAGCTTCTTCGCCCCCTCCCTGGCCTGGTTCCATTGGTTTGGGAGATCCACTTTATTGTCTTTCTCCTTAATAAACATTTTCTTTCTCTCAGCAAATTTGCCACTTTTCACTTGCTTGCATGAGCTTTAGCAAAGTTCTGGCTATGAATTCCTGAGACATCAACTCCTGGAGGTCTAGTTGTAACTGGGTGATCCCTAGGAAAAAGGGAAGTTCCAGGTTCCCTGCCCCACCCAGAAGGAGGGTGGAGCTGAGCAAAGAAAAAGGAATGAGAAGAGAGAAGAAGGGAATGAAGCAGGATGGAGGAGGAGAAGACCTAAGGAAGCCACATGGAGCAGCAAGCATGTGATGAAGAAACCGGGCTTGTTTTCTGACCCTGGACTGGTTAAGGCAGATGTGGGTGAGATACCTGTAGGGAGGTGACTATGGCAGTGTTTATATTGATTTTGATTTTGTTCTTTTCCTCCCAGACTTGTCTGGCCATTTCTGACCCTTTTCCATGGGTCCCGGCCAGAAGGTGCTTTAGTCTAGTGGCGGGCTTTGCTTTGAGCCAACCCCTTTTGGGTTGACTTTTGCCCATGAGGGGATGGGTAACTTCAGGTGTTTGATTTGGAAGTTATATTCTTTGTGTTTCTTGTTGTATATTTACTGTATTAAAGACCCTTTTCATTAAAGTTTTGTATGTTTTGTCTTGTTGCGGCGGATGGCAGAACCCACTTAGAGCAGGCAGGTTTTGGGGCTTCTGGAGTGCCCCTCTCCCCCTGTCCTCTAACGGATCTGCTGTCCTGTAACATAGTGGCTGGGACTGAGCGCTGCCACTGCAGCCTGGGATCCTGGCTGGGAGAACAAGATAGAAAACTTGGAATTATGGTATCAAAATTATACAAATTGGGTTTGGGTTTGTTACTTTTGCATGAGGGAGAGCACATATCCTGGTAACTAAGGGACAAATCAGTTAGAAGGTGTTAGAAAGAACTTATTATAGGGTTTGTTCTCATATCTGGGTATAAAGGAAGTGTTGAAGAAGTGAGGATTTTCTCTGATTTGGATGTTGTCAAGAAGTGGTGTGGAAGATAATTTAGTGAGCATCTTGATGTGGCTTATCTAGAAGGAGGAGAGACTAAGGCTGGAACTGTAATAAGTAAAATGAGACTCATTTGCTAGCATGGGGATTCGTGGATCATTTTTGTAGTATGGATCATTTTAATGGTTTGTCTTTTTTTCATACATGTTTATAGAAGGAACAAGTTCTTTTTTCATTCAACAAGGTCACAAAGTGACTTTGTCTAATGATGATGTTTCTGAATGTATTTTTGTTGAATAGGTGAGCACTAAAGCCTAGGTGGTAATGTCAGAGGAACTTCTAGATGTCAGGAACTATTTATTCTTTTCACCAAATAACTAGCAGGACACGGTCCAACCTAATCTCCAGACTTCTCCAGAGTCCTAGTCTAGCAGACTTTTGTCAGTGATAGATCACCTTTCACAACTTGGTCATATATGTAAGATTTTCCTTGGACAGATTGATGCAATAAAGCAAATTATACACCTGATGTGCAAGCTCATAAGTGCTCTTTCACAAGTACATGCTGCAAAACCTCTTGTATCCTCCTGCCATTCTCAGATAGTTCCTCAAGTACTCAGAAGCAAAGATAACCCAGGCTGCAGGGTAACTCATGTAATTTGCATTTCTTTCCAGTCCCTCCTTGCAAGCCCCAAAGGCATCATTTATAGGACAAACTCAGGAAATGCTGTGGAATACCACTAATTCTTAGAAAAAGAGCTTTTAAAAAGAGAAGTCTGCTAGGAACTTTTGGTCTAGCCGGGTCCTAGAACTGCAGGTCAGCTGCGGATGACCAAAAGTCTGGGCACAGTGGTCTGGGCACAGTGTGAAGGGAAAGACAAGTAATTGGCTGTTCAGAGAGTTCTGAGCACTGGGAAATAAAGAATTAAATACAAATGACTAGTTTCATTTTTTTTTTTCTGACTACCAATGGAGCATCATTTAAAACTACACATTTGCCTAGGAAAGATTTACTTTTAAAGATTGAGTAGTCGTCTCACTCAACATTAAACCTTTTTTAGTGTTGCAAGGAGGGACTTTATGTAACCCCTAATTCCTACTCCTAATTTAATTATTGAAGCCACTCTTTTTCATAAGTAAGTTCAATGATGCAAATGAAGCCATCTATTGAAGAGATAGTACTATATTCACTTTATTTGAAAAGGTTAAATCTACATCATTAATAGTTCCTTAATTTTTAAAAATTAGCATTCATCTGTCCATACTGTAACAGGTACAGCTTTCATGGACTCCACCCCCACTCCAGATACTGGAACTACTAATCCCATCAATTAGAAGGAGAAGCACGCTGGGCATGAGGGCGGAGCTGAGCAGACAGGTTGGGATAAAAAACGGACATGTGGGTTCTGGAGGGTTCTTGACCTGGTGGTTCGTGGCTGATCATTTTGGCTCTCGATCGGTTTTCAGCATGCTGGTGGAGTCCAAGTCCGCAGAACTGATAGAACATTCTCGTTAACTTGTATTTCTCTCCCTCTTACCCTGGGTTATTCCTTTATCTTTCTCCTTATAAATAAATCCATTATTGAACCGTTTTGAGTGTGTCCATAATACGATTGAGTCATAAGCGCGCGGGTGAAGACCTACAGACAGGCAACCCAATTCACATTGGGGTGCCCTGTAACAATACCACTCTTATCAAAAGATTTAATTCTTCTTTCCATTTCATGGATAAATTTATCTAAATTATTTATATTTTCAAAAACACAAGCATAAAGAGAAATGTAAAAAGAAATTCAGATCCTCCTTTGGTCTTAATAAATGTCTAACCTAAGTGATGTTACATCTAAGCAAATGCAAGATGCTTAGAGTAGCTGTGCACAATTCATTGCTGAACGAACAGATTCACAATTTACTCTGGACAGGAGTTTATCATGACCAGTTGTAAACCCATGACTGTTCTGTTCTAGTGGTTAAAAACCAAACATGTTTGTGGTTTAAAGTCACATCTGACTTCTGACGTGCTATCTTTTAAATGGTTAATAATGAAAAATTTCACACACTCACAAAAGTGGAGATAATACTTAATAAGCCTGCCCATATGCATCAGTTAGTCTCAGAAAGTACCAGTCCACAGGAAATTATTTATTTTTGCATAATTACTTTCCAAATTGAATTATTTGAAAGTATACACCATATAGAATAAATTTAATCTGTACTACTTGTATATAATATTTAACTTAGCCAAGCCATCAGTCAATCCAGATTTCAAATCACCAACAACTGAATGTGTTGAAATTATATTTACTTCACTGACTAGTTGAAAGACCAAACTGACGCCATGACAGGCTTCAGAATGCTTCTGAACCAGCCAGGCCTAAATTTCGGTTATCCACAAGGTGCCAAGACTGAATTTAACTGTAAATGTCCTAATCTTGCTCATCCCATAGCAACAGCCAATTAGCAAGTAGGCAAGTAACAAGTACATATCACAAAAACGCCAGATGTCCTAAGGTATGCGACCAAGTAGTGAAGGTCACATCTTACATGCATAGATCAACTGGGTTAAGACAAGATAATTTTGTTCAGTGTCTACCAATCAATGTACTGCTGAGCAAAAAACTCCACTCTGCTGGGTTGAAACTCCCCTCTTGTGTAATAAAAACCCTGCCTGCCCTGAGCTCCGGGCTCTCAACTTTGGCTGCTGCATTGCTGCCATATTGGGAGCCCAGGCTTGAGCTGGCAATAAAGACCCTCGGCTCCTTGGTGGTCTTTGGGAAACTCGAAACCTGGCACAACATAGTGACATAATACAATATAAAACTGATGCTTTCAGTTCTCATATTGAATTCAAATTGTATAGGAGAAATACATATAAGATGTGATTATAATGTTTCCTTACAAGTGTTACCGAACACTGGTCTCAGTTTCCCTCAGCCAATACAAGGAAACAGAGTTTGAGGAAAAGGAAAGTGGTTTTATTTGTCGACAAATGAGGAGGGCAGCAGACTCATGTCCGAAAGACCACCAGCCTGCTCTTTGGCAAGTTACAGGGCTGTTTATACAAAGTTCAACAAAGAAAAAGGGGTGGTGGGTGAGAGTCCCCAAAGGGGAGGGAGTAAAAGTGCTGAGGTGGAAACCAGTGAGCACCAGCCTTTATTTACACAAAGACAAACAAAAGTGGGGAATCAGCAAGAGTAATGGGGAGGGGACAGGGGGCAGCACAGGGAGGAAGAGGAGTTGGTGCCCGAGAGCTTTCTCACTATTTGCTTTTGTTTGGGATTTCCTTTCCTTGACCCTAAACCTGTCAAGAGAAGAGAAACTGCAAGGAAAGGAGAGAAAAAAGGTAAACCCACAGACACTTAAGAGGTCTGGGAAAACCAGTTTCATCATAAATTTGTCAAAGGAGGCAAATCTGCAAATGCTTATCTGAGAGCCCATTTATTGTATCACAAGTAACATGTATGGAAATTACAAAAAGTAAAATTAAAACTTTGCAAGTTATAGATTATTCTAAATTAGAAGTGATGACACTTTAACTTTGTGTAATTCCTATGGCATACTCTGTTGAAAAGGTGGTGAATATCCCTCCATTTATATGTTACATGATTACATTTACTATTTATACCCTAATGCCTCACACTTAAAATAATCAAAGTTTGTGTATATCTTATCAAATGTTTAGAACATTTTTAAAAATAGACAAATATGCATACATTTCTTTTTTAAAAAAGATTTATTTTTTATGCATATAAGAACTAGGGTACAGGTCAGAGGTGTGGGAGGTGAGAGGATTCACCAGAGATAGAGTGAGGAGTAGAACAAGCAGATGTATGAAAAACACTGCTGAGGGGAGCAGTGGGCGGGTCAGGAGAGGCCTACCCTGTCATGTGGGTCACCTCCCTAACTGGGGATTGAACTCATGGCTTTGGATAGTTTCATGGTGCTGCACTTTAACCCACTACACCAAAAGGGAGGGGCCAGAATATGCATACATTTCTAATGAAAAAGTCAAACCAAAAGGCTAAGGCTCATTTTGTCTACCATACACCAAGAAACCCAAGATCTGTAAATTATCTTACTATTTATTATATTTATATGACATATTTTCTTACTTCTTATATAGGTAATAACATAATTATACTTAGTCACTGCATGCAAACAACTTGAAAATAGGTTTTGACAAAAATACTAAGAACATTAAGCTTCTACAAATACATATGAACAATTTTATAGAGAAAAAATCATCTAAGATGCAAGGAGCATTCTATTTAATAATTATCTAATATTTGGACTGAGAACTAAATAGCTATATTTAGAATCAAAGTATTTTGAAAGCTTACATAAAGAGCTTACAAATAAATGTGCCTTTATACACACTGCAAAAAGTGTTACAAAATTTATATTATATTAAACAAGAACAAATTAGCACTGATAGAAATGACTAGGATGCTGCTCTCCAGGTCCCAGAAAGACAATTCTAGACTCAGAAGAGATGCAGGCCAAAAATCTATAATAAATTGTATAGCAACTGACAGAAAGGTTCAAAAGGAGACTATAAATGCCTCCCTGCCTCATTTCCCTGATTGAGTGACTCTAATTTGTGAAGTACATAGAAGAGAATAGAAACTAAGAAAATATAACCCAAAAGAACCCCACCATCACCACACACACACACACACACACACACACATCATTGTAAGAGAAGGAAGTTATAGAGCCACCATTCTAGAACAGAAAAATTAATAAGCATGCAGCCACCAGATTAATGATATGTTGGAAAACCCCTCTCATGAGAACACTGAGAAATGGCACACTTCTCCAAGTTCTGGTTTGCAGACACAAAGGGTCATAAGACTAATCTTGATTTTTGCATAGAAATCAAAAATGTGATACTTGAAGTTATGGTTAATTGATGTGGTCACCTGAAGTTTGTTAAGCAAGAGAATGTCCCAGGATGCCTTGGCTAGTAACAGCAGAAATTATTTTCAACTTAAAATAATTTATAGCAAGTAAATTACAACCCAGCATTGTTATATGCTTTGTATAATTATAAAGTTTAAATTCCTCATATTTGACAATTGTTGCTATAATTTTCCACAAAGATATCACTCATTATACCTCATTAACTTTGATTAGAGAGGTTAAAAAAGAATACATCTATGTGATTATCCATACCTCATTTTTGTTCCTAAGCATTGAAAAAGCTAAGATGTGGTTCTTGGCTTAAACCTAAAAGACATAGTGTTTGGAAAATTTACTTTTAAAAAGAATGAGTTTGAATTCACTGCAGTTCATTAGAATGTCTCTGAAGGGAATTGGAAGGCCTTCATCTAAAAAATGATTTTTTTAAAATAAATTACACAAAATAGCTGTTGGAAGTAATAATATAGCAATGTGAAGTGAGCACATTTCCAAAAGCAATGTCTTTAATAATGAGATTCGATGGTAGGATATTTGCTGAAGTTGATAATTGTAGGAGAAATTAAAATATAAATAATTTAGAAATTATGGGAACAGATTCCATGTGATGCGAATATGGCAGGTCAGTCAATCAGTAATGTGATAGAATGAATGACTTCAGACCAGCAAAACTACTTTTAAGTATGTAGCACTGATAGGAATTAACCACTTTAAGTTTAACCAATAAACAAGCTATATAATCTAGAATGCAACCATTGGACCAAAAGGGAGAAACAGAAGCATAATTTAGAGGAAAATATAGCAAAGGGTTTAATGAAATTATTACAAAATAGAGCCTTGTTGATTAATTGAGGTAACATTGACAACATTGCTTGTGACTCAGAAGCATAGGATCATACTTCCTTAGATGTATGTCACCACAGGAACCTTTTTTTTTTTTCTCTTTTTTAAAGATTTATTTATTTATGCTTACAGAACTGGGGTATAGGCCAGAGGTGTGGTGGGTGAGAG
>NW_004567108.1:55173930-55174830 GCF_000260355.1 Condylura cristata | reverse complement strand
GACAGAGTGGGGAGCAGAACAGGCAGATCGACGAAGTACACTGCTGAGGGGAGCAGCGGGCGGGTCAGGAGAGGTCTGTCACGCCATGTGGTCACCTTCAGGGCAGGCAGGAATCGAGCTCATGTGGAAGTGGCTTTAGCTTCTCAGTGCAGTGCTGTAACCAGCTGCGACACCAGGGAGGGCCAACTTGAAATATTTTTAAACACTTTCAGAAACTATACCTTATCTGACATAATAATTAAAAGAGAATAGCCGCATTTCACCAGTCATCCAGATCCTCACCATGTATTATCCAAAAACATCACCAGAGAAGAAAGCAGGCATATTACTAATATTGGGGATAGCTACTGAGTCCTTAGTATAAATTGTTGTCATTAGGATAAAAAAAATACATTGTGTGCATGTTTCTGTGATAGCCTCACATGAAAATTAGGAGGCATCAACCTACTGGCACCCAAGATCCTTTCTCTGGGCTTGAACTTTCAGTTGAGTCATCAAAAGTGACTGATGAGGTTCTGATGACTAAAGATGTAACCACTCAAATTTATTTCCATATGGCACGCTATTACTGTATTCTACATTTTCTTTTGCTGAACTACTCAGTATCCCCAAACCTTCTCTATACCTATAATCTCTTTAGACCTCTACTATATTTTCTCCAACTATTTCACTTTTGCATGCTCACTATTAAGATGAAGAGTTATAGGAGTCTGGACATAGGACCAATGTTGCCGAGTTTTAAATCATGATTTAATTTATTAGAATTTATATGTGAGTTTTGTTCTTTCATCCAAGCTTGCTTTTCAATCCAGGTATCTTTAAGTTTTATAGTATTCTTCTAGAATTTAAATTCCACGGAAGTCCTTACCCTGACCAATATATATATATATATATATATAT
>NW_004567108.1:55172381-55173590 GCF_000260355.1 Condylura cristata | reverse complement strand
CCACCAAGGAGGGCCCTGACCAATATATTTTTAATTAATTAACATTTTCCTAGAGAATCTCACCTTTCTTTTCTAACTAGCATGCATTACAATCTCTTAGTTGTAATTTTATTCAGACTTTTAAAGTCAATTCTATGATGGTCAATATACGAGACAATGACTATCTTATCACAAGAGCTCCTTCAGTCTCAGTAAGCAAGTCAATCATAGGGAATGAGAGAGCTTTGTGATACCCTGAGGTTCTGCTTTGAAGAGGTCTGAGTAGCTAAAGGATGATACTGACTCACAGAAGCATCCAGTGGGAAAGAGTTTCTGTGCCTGTTAAACCTCCACGACATTCCCTGGTTCCTTGCCACTAACACAAGACCTTAGATTAGACTATAATAATATCTACCATTTCTTTCTATATACACATGCACCACTTCAATTATTTCATTTGTTAATTACTTTTCCCTTTAAACTCTGTCATGCACGCAAGCCAACTTCATATATCTGACAATCTTCAATGTGATTTGCCCTGTGTCCCCAACTAGCCCCACCAAATCCCAAGGTGCTATTTTTTTAATGCCTATGTCCTTGACTGTCCTTCTGTTTTAAATTTTGGTAGATTTGTATTATGTCAGTGTGTTAATTAACTTAATTAGCCATATACATAGACCACTGAAGTTTAGAAGGAGACAGAGATAAAAGGGAGGATGGTCAGAATCTGGATATTTTAAAAATAATGTTATTAAACCCATTACAAGAAGTACACTCCCAGACAAACATCTTTCCAACCTGATGGATAACCTCTTCAAAGATGGTATGGAGCTCTACAGGGTTTCTAATTTGCTAATTAATGTCAGAATATAAAAAGCAGATTTCAACATGATTAAGATCACATTTCCATAATTGAGACATTATAATTTTCTGTAGAGTTAATTTATCTTTGGCAAGAGTATAACCTAAAGGAGGTCAGACCTAGACATAAGAATGGAAACCATAAAATACCTGGAAGCAAAGATGGCAAAACACTACACGACATACACCTCATCTCAGTAACATCTGTAAAGATACAGCACCCAACACAATAGTGAAGGAAAGGATAAGCAGATGGGACTACAAGTTAAAGAGCTTCTGTACAGCAAAAGAGAATTATAAAAAAAAGACATCCCACTAATTGGGAAAAAATTTTCTCATAATACTAGCGATAAAGGATTGATCACAAAG
>NW_004567108.1:55145364-55171474 GCF_000260355.1 Condylura cristata | reverse complement strand
GCACTGACATGGACTACTGGTACTAAATATGACATAAATATTGAAATTTGGCTATTAAAATTGACATAAATTTTTAATGAAATTTGACCAAATTGAATGTTTTCTGTAGAATTTCAATTTTAAACTAGATTAAGACTTTTCTAATAATCCTATATTGTATTTGTTTAAATGATTTTTCTGTTTTTAAAAGAAATATCAGAGCAGGGCCCTTCCCTGATGGTGCAATGAGTTAAAGCACAGCACTATGAAGCGATCCACAGCCACTGCAGCATAGGTTCAACCTCATGACACAGTAGACCTCTCCTGTCACTGCTCCCCTCAGCAGTGTATTTCTGTCAATCTGCCTGTTTTGTTCCCCACTTTGTCTCAGGTGAATCCTCTCTACCCCCCACACCTCTGGTCTGTACTCCAGTTCTTGTATGCACAAATAAATAAACTTAAAAAAAATATGTCAGAACAAGTATGATTAGCTTGGATTTTCACCATTAGAGGTTAAGAAGAAAATTTCAATGTCATAATCCTGTGAAATGGTTTTCTTGGAAAGATGGATTTGTTTCCCATAGCATAATGTTCCTGCAAAACAACCAGCATCAGCTGACCTAATATCGTTTCCCTCAGAGCTATTCCTGTTCACTACATCTAAGGCTATTTTTTTGTGCCTAATTTTTAGGGGACCTGAATAAAAGGATGGTACAATGTATCAGAAAGCAAAGGTATAGTAGGTATTTTAGTCAGAGATTTATGTAGGGAAATGGTGAAATACACTGAAGAATTGAAAAAATACAAAAATGAACACTATAGTAACTACTGCAAGAGTTACTTTCATCTTAGAGTCTAAAGAAACAAAATAACTGAGATGAACACAACCCAGACATTTGAAGATAGAGCTCTGTGGAATAGGGATATGGACCTCTGAAGAGGGAGTAGGCCCTATTTGAACACATAAGACTGATTCTCAGTGTGGTCCTTCTGGGAATTTGGAAAAAAGATAAGGTCCATGTCTTCTGCTGCTTCTCTGAAATCCTGCTGAATAGACCCTTAACATTTCCTAACACTAGTTCTCTGCTATTGAGAAAGTCCAGACCTGCCCATAACCATCCAGGTTCTGTGGGCTGTGTGGACCAATCTTTGGGATAACTCCAGTATTGTAAGTTCTTCAGAAAAAAGGAGGACACTGTCAGGAAATGGTCTTTTATTTTGACAAAAATAAGGTAGGGAATGGAGAAGTGTAAGAGAAGCACAAAATAATTACATAGAGAAATACTAATGGAAGGGTCAACTGCCTTGTCAAAGTCTGTCTTTCTGTCTTTCAAAGGAGATGGTATTTCCACCATGAGTTCTATATTACTTTCAGTCAAGTTGGGAAGGAGAAAACAAGACTCTTTTTAGATTTCTCCAACCAACCAGAACAAAAGGATGAAATCTTACTATATTTTCTTTTTTATTATTTCTGCACCCCTTCACCCTTATCCCCATACCTTTAAAGTCCCAAATAATGAGTGCTCTTGCTGAATATTGGGTCAATTTCCACAATCTGATGTGAACCATATTTAGTCTGAGAGAGAATGAGCTTTTACTGTATTCACTTAAGTCTCCTTTAATATTTCAAATTAGTTTTATAATTATCAATATAAATATTATATCCACAAAGCAACAACAGGGGACTCTACCCCGTGGAGTTAATTAAATACCTATAAATTAGCTCAGCTTGTCTGCCAAGACTGCATAACCTCATGATTTAAAATGTGTTGTATAATTGCAAAAGGAATGAGCTTGAATTCCTTTGAGTATTATTTTTCTTTTAAATCTCCCTATTGCTGTTTTCTTCTGATATCCAGTGGACAATAGTAATTTTTTCATTCCATCATTTTTATCATGTTTCTCATCTTGGATTTAATGGAAATAGTTAAGTAACCAATGATTCCAAGAAGAAAAAAACACATGATATTAAACTTAATTTTCAGGAATTAAAAATACTCTGCAGTTTTCATGTACAGGGGACCAGGTCTCTGAGGCTTTATGGTACTTTATTAAGTATCGTGTGCTGTGCTTTTCTTTGTACTTCCAACTGGTCTATGCAGCTTCAGCTACCAAGAGCAGAAAACACAGAAGCAATCCTTTAAAAGGGAATTTTTATTGACTAACATTCAATCAAGACCTATGTTCCCAACATGTTAAAATACAATGGTACTTGTTACATGCACAGCTGGATAATTCTATAAGGAGAAAAAATTCTGATTAATTATCTATGCCTTCTGTAGGTTTTCAGCCCACAATGTTCACCCATTGATAAAACTAGGCTTCTTTTACTTTATGGTCAAGTTGAAGCTAGAATAAGAATTGGGAAATCAAACATTTGCTACAAGTATAGAATAGTACTGTAAATTCTGTACTCTAACAAATTTAACTATAGAATTTGAATAACATTATTGATAGGGGGAAGAAATATCTCACACTGGGCTAAGTCCAAAATTTTTGATGATGTTTTTATGTTGTTGTCAAAGAAAAAGAAGACTTATTTGTTTGTTTGTTTTTGGACAGAGAGCTGAGTTTGCCTGCAACAAGCCTCTGTCTGTGATGTAGTCTCAGGTCCATTCGCAAAATGAGGATATCCTTAGGTTATATAGCCAGACCTCAACAATGGTGTGGACCCTTGAGGGGTGACAGATGTGATTTCAACCCTATCTCCACCACTTAATGAAATGATTTACTTTCCTTTGACTCAATTTCTTAATCTGTAAGTATAGATCAAATAATGTCCAAATATATATTCAGCCTCTACATACATATGCTAACTTCTATGTTCTGGAAGTCATAGTTTTTTGGGTTTTTTTATTGTTGTTTGTTTTTTAAAGATTTATTTATTCATTTATGCATACAGAACTGGGGTACAGGCCAAAGGTTCAGGGGCAGTAAGAATATTCACCAGAGACAAAATGGGGTGCAGCAGGCAGATCAATGAAGTATACTGCTGAAAGGAGCAGTGGATGGGTCAGGAGAAGTCTGCCACACCACCATGTGAGTCACCTTCCTGGCGGGGATTGAACTAGTGAAGTAGCTATGTCTAGCTTCATATTCCTGTGCTTTAACCCAATGTGCCACCGGGGAGGGTCCTGAGGTCATAGTTTTAATCACTTCAAATATTTACATAAATTTACAAAGAACTTTTTTTTTTCAATTCACTTCCTTCTTAGAACTATGAAATATACTTCACACTTTATGAAACTAAGTATATGCTTGTTATGACTTTTGTTTCCCTTCTTTAATGATCTAAGCTTGTCGGACTCCCTAAACCTAAACTGGGCTGTGAATCTATCATTTTTATAGCCCCCTACCTTCATTATGTGTACCTCTTAGTGTAGGGAAACATAACAATATCTCCATGTGGTCCACATTTTCTTTCTGACTTCAGAGAATTATGTGATCAGCTCCTCCTGTAGGATATCAAGAACTGCAAGAATTTGTGCCAATATGACCAAGCAAAATGATATTTGCTACTTCAAGATCTCAAATTAGAGCTCTCAACAGCCTCAGACTTTAGTTGTGAACAACTGGCCTCACCAGCCATAAGCAGCCACAAAAATTGAGTGTTATGACCAAAACATATGAGTTCTAGTTCCAACTTTTCCACTTACTGGGTGAGCTTAAATAGACTGCTAGTGGATAAGCTATCTTTTTATGGACATTTGCAAAGAATGAATGAGACAAGTTATATAAAAGCATGCTGAAATTGTGAGTTCATAAATAGAGTATCGGCCAGTATGCATGTGTACTGGACACAGTGCGACTGATTATAATGCTCATCCCGAAAACTATAGTGTTCATTATTAACAATCACTTTTCATGCACTTGCATGAAAGTAATCTCGGAGATTTTAACTGTTCAATACTTGACAACAAATGTTAATGTGACTATAGCTTGACATAAGTGAGAGACTGAGATGACCACTACTATAAACCCATATTATTTTAGTCATTATAGAAATGACATCCAAACTGGAAGTTTACATGAAGCTCTTAGTTCAGTTTGGCATCTGGGCCTGTATCCAAACTGAACAAGATTGGCAACAGCAAGCAATGATTTACAGAAAGTCTTTGACTGGTAATGTCATCTATTTTATACAGCAAGGTTTGAAAATATAATATAAAATCCAAACATCAGGTTGAAAGTACTGTTCAGATATTGAACAACTCTTTTCTTCAGACTTAGATTACAAATAGTTTCCCAACGGCCTAAAATAAATTGCCTAGTAATAGTCTACTGATGATGCCTGTTCATTCATTATCAAAAAGAAGGTCTGCACAGAGATGGATTATTTTTGTGGGTAGAGAACAAAAGGCAAAGTTCCCATATCATCAAGGTGTCTACTGGTAAGAAAAAGAGCTAAACAGCATCTAAACCTTCTGAAGGAGTGAAGGGCTGTCAGCTTTGAAACCTGTTGCCAAGGTAGTTAACTGACCTCTAGGAAAGCTCCTCACAGACCATCTGATGGTTCCTCACAGGGTGCACTGCTCATCTCTATGAGAGGTGCAAAAATTTAAGATTAGTCTTCTTCTACCTGTCAACTTATCTTTTAATATTTTATTCTTTTAAATTATGACTTTTTACTTGATGCTTTTTTTTTATTTTTCACTTTCACTAAAGAAATTGAAAGCCATCATCAAAATCCTTCCCATAAAGAAAACTTCAGGTCTAAATGGCTTCAATGATTAATTTCTTCAAAATTTATGGAGGAAATAATATCCAATATATACAGATTCTTCCAGAGAATAAAGACAGACAGTTCACTTTGTAGACTCAGTACAACCTTGATACTGAAACGTGATAAGGACTTGATAGTGAAAAAAACTACATTCCTTTCTTTCACAAGAAGATAAATTCAAAATTCTAAAACACAATGTTAGCAAGATTGAAACAACATAGAAATATGGTAATCTCTTACTCATAATCAAATAAGATTTATTTCATCAGTGCAGTTTAATATTTAAATGTCAGTTACCATAGATAGTTAATGAAAAAAGGAATGAGCTTTTTTTTAGTATTTCTTAATCCCCTTGATTTATATTTATTAAGAGTATATAGAGTAGCTGATATAGTTTGATTGCAAGATGTGATAATCAAAGTTGTAAGAACCTGAGATAAAAATAAGAACTGCAAGATTAATTCCTTTGTATCACATAATAGTATTATTTAAGCTCTGTGAAGGCAGGGATGTCTGTGTTCTCAACTGTTATATTTCTAGGTCTTAAAATCATTCCTGGAGCAGAACACTCATTGTATCAACAAATGTGAGTCAGAAGAATTATTAGAGGTTGTCAGGTAGTTCTTATAGAACTGATATTACATTATCACTCTTGAAAGAAAAAGAATAAGGCATTAGTAAATGAAAATGGGTATTAAAGGTATCCCTATGTGGTTGATTTATTTTACAAGTAGATGTGTAATCTTTATAAGGTCATTATTAATTTATTAAATTGTATAATTTATACAATTAAAAGGAATGTTCACGGGGAAAAATCAATTAGTCAATATAATTTCAAAAATAACTAAAGAAGAGAATACCATACTATCAACTCAATGGATACAAAAAATTCACAAAGCATTTAATAAAATTCATTAATAAGGAATATTATACACTGATTATTTTCAAATAATATTATTTGAAATTATTTTCAAATATTTTAAATAACTAACTTGCTTTTATTATTTATTAACTCTGAACATGTTTCTTAGCCTAAATTTTAGTTTATCTATAAAATGGAGCTAATATTAACATCTATTTGTATTGTTAAGGATATTAAATAAACAATACATATATAGCACTTAGTACACGGTCTGTAATATGCATGTTGAAAAATGATAGCTGTGTTCATCGGCAGCCACTGAGTCACTAAAGTTAATTGTAGACAATAAACTTATTTCAAGCAGATCCACAAAGAAGAGCATAAGAATAATTTTTTAAAATGCTTTCAGGCCCTCCCTGGTAGCGCAGCAAGTTAAAGCACAGCATTAAGAATCTAAAGTCACTTCCGCATGAATTAGATCCCTGCCCGTCTTCGCACATGATCCAAAAGGGCTTCAGACCTCTCCTGACTTGCCTCCTGCTTCCCTCATCAATCTGCATGTTCTGCTCCCCAATCTGCATGTTCTGCTCCCCACACTGTGAATCCTCTTACCGTCCCTGCACCTCTGCTCTTAAAACTTCTTCCATCCTTGACATTCCCTGCAAAAAAAGTCAAATAGGAAAATGATTAATACCCAATACCTAAGCCACAGCATCTGGCTAGCTTAGCCAATAGTTAAAAGACAGGGCCCTATACTTATACTTTGACTTCTACCAGAGGAAGCCAGAGTCATCTGCTGTCTCAGACATGAAGGGAAAATAGAAAGTTAAAAATAACAGGAGGAATGTAAAGGAGGCAGGCTCAGATAAGGTTTATGGGTAAGAAGGGAAGGAGACATTTGAAAAACAGGCAAACAATTCATTTGCTGATGTATCAGAATTACTGATACATCACCAGTGACCTGAGCCCAAGACCTGTTGTGAAGCCTTCACACCTAAGCCTGCCATCCCCAACCCATCCAGTGCCTACCTCCTCTCACCCTTTGAGTTTAGTCTATCTGAGTTCTTCCTTCTTGCGCCTAGGGTGAAAAAGAAATGCTCCAGAAAATAGGAGGTAAATGCTTCTGATAGAGAAGTTGAACTATTGGCTAAAATTCAGGAATTTCTTAGGATTTTTTTTTAACTTACATGACTTCTGTTTCTCAATACTATAGTGACAGAAAGTATATTCTAACAAGAAGAGTCAAGGCTTTCATAAACACTCTTTAAGCTAACACCAGCAGGCCTCAAACCAGTTTGTGGTGCCCATTTAATGCCTTTATACCTTGTGTCTTTAATTCTATCTTGTCACTATTGCCTTCAAAATCATTCCAATTTGTCAACATAAACCTCTAAATCATATACAGTGTTGCAAATTAACACTGTCACAATTTCTGAAATATGCAATTTTTAAAAAATATCATTCAACTTTCATTTGACAATTATTAACTAGAGGATGGAGTGGCTGATGTTTCAAGCTCTTGCTCTCATAGAACTCATGTCCCTTTGAGAAGACTGACAAGAAATGACCCTGAAAATATGTGAAATGCAATGAAAAGTTGTGATATGTATCACAAAGGAAGACAAAGGAGGTGCAGGTTGGAGAGACACCTGCACAAAGTGAATGACATGCCATGGAATCTTGAGGTGTAGACTCCCGCAGAGAGCATAGCCATGGGTTCAGGTTCTTTTGCTAACATATTTTTGAAAAGGAACAATTTATTCTGTAATTTCAAAGAATCTAGTTATTTTCTCTCACCGACTACTCAAGTCAAGGAAGTAGCACACTTTCTTTCTCATCATCCTCCAGCATGACAAAGGTCAGTGTTTGATGAAAGCCTCCATACAAGAGAGCCTCTTTAAGTATTTCACATTCACACAGGCATTACATACTGTAATGCTGTCATGAAAATTCTTAATTAAAGCATGCCTCATTTATTGACAGCAAGCTTCAAACTCAGATTGCCAGCCATCGCTCTGATACAATGAAGTTCTCAGTTCATTTACAAGTTGATGCTTTCCTTTACTCAGGTAGCTTTAAATTCACGGTTTTGTAATAGCCAGTCTCACCTAGTTAAGGGAAAAATTGAACACTCAGCTGGATAATTGTTTACTATGGCATCAAAGAAGAGAGAAAGGTTGAAGTTAAAGCTGGAGAATAAGATTCATGACAACAGGCCTTAAAGAGGGAGATGATTAAAATATGGAGGCAAAGCATTCAGCTGTATTGTGTCTTGGACTCTGGTCCATTTCAGTAGTGAAAATTTTAAGGATATTTGCAAAGAAACAGCAGTAATCAAGCAATGGTAATAAAGTTAAATCCCAGAATAAACTTTCTCCTTTACATGATGCTTTGAAATTTGAGTTTCTGTCTCGTCTAGAAAACCAGAGGGAATTTCTCATAAACCAAATTTCTTCAAGTGTCTCAGTTATAAGCTCTATAAAAATGGGTGAATTTGCCTAATTAATGAATGGTTGAAAAGTACTTTGAAAATTCCATCAGCAAAGAAGCTATGTAAGTGAAAAAGTGAAAGGATCATTAGATTATGTATTTATAGTCAAGTAAGATGAAAAGGATAATGATTGGAAGTGACACAGTAGCTAATCAGGAAGGCTATGAATGATTCCTTTCCCATAATAATAGTTACTGTCAACAAGCACATTCAGATCATTGCCTAGAAGGAGAGTCTGAGCAGTTCTCCCTCACTAGATGTTCTTTCATAACGTTAAAATAAAATCTCACCTACAGGGAGTAATTGCATTGGGAGACATAGCAATAATAGGCACCATTTTCTGAGGACTGTGCTAAGTATTTTCCATGTGTTTCATTTACAACCCACAACATTTTGGGACAGGTATTAATGTGAGAAATTTAGAATTAGTAGTTAGTGACAGCCCATAGTTACTGAGTCTTAGAAACAGAAATCTATCTCAGTCTAACTTCATAGTCTCTTCCTGAAAACATTACACTAACTTGTCCTAAAAGTTCTCATTTTCTTTTTTAAGGTCGCTTTAACTTTTTTCCAACCAAACAGTTCCTTATTTTTTTCTCCCCCTAACATTTCTATTTATAGAAAGAGGTACAGAACCTATATGGTGGTAGGAAAAATTTCTACTTGATGTCACGCTAAATGTTCTAGAGAATTTTTTGTACATGGTTCTTTACTTTTCTAACATGTTTTAGCTTCAGAATTCAATAATGCATATAATATTGTGTTACAAAGATAATACATTTTCCTTCAGGGCACAGAGTTATTGAGACACTTTGAGCGCTGTGAAAAAAAAAACTGAAAGCTATTAAACCTAACAGTATGAGGGAAAATATGAACAAACAAATTTCTGACAAGATATTTTTCTTAACTGTGAGGAGTTACCTGGAATGTATCCTTGTACATTCAACTAAACCACCAACATTCTCTTCATCTAATATACAGGTACTTACATAACCCCATTTCATTCCATATTAGATGAGAATCCAAATGGAAGACTCCAGCATGGCAACACCAATCCAAGCTCACAATTACTCTTCTATGGTCCTTAAATGGGAGTTGAAATTTCCACTTTTTGTTTGGAATTCAGTTCTTATCTTCATGGGATTCTTTTGCATGTTCACCCATGAAACTTTAGGACCACATAATTTTTATGTAGATGAGATAGAACCCAGCCAAGATCAGAGCAGACTGGAATAGATGATATGTCCATCCTGGAGCTTACAGTATGATATTGAGGAGACAAACACAAAAAAATATGTAGAATAGGTGATACAGCAGATGAGGTGATGTATACTATGTTAGTTTGCCAGAGCAGCCCAAATAGCATACCAGTTACTGGGTAACATAATAGACATTTATTATCTCATAATCTCAAGGCCAGTCCCACATGAAGAAGACAGGAAAGTCATTCAGTGTGGACATACATTCTGGGTTGTTAAGAGATTTAAGAGATACCATCATGATTTCATGGACTTTGAAAAATATAAAATGTTATACAGATCAGATAACTTCTCCTTGCCACAGATTAATGAAAAGTTTTACTTCCCCTTTTAATGTCTTATAATGAGTTTATCATAAATTCACTAATCCTTTCATAGATGAGGGCAAACTGGTTAGTGACTCCATCAAAATATGATCATTTGTTGCCCATGGAAATTGGGATAGAATGCAAGTTCCTTTTGATTTCTTGATCAGTTATTCATATACATAGATTTCACTACCAATATTAGAGCTGCCAGTAGCTCCAATATTTGGCACACTTATCGGATCAACTTATAATCCTGTGGTTCTTTCACTTCAGACAAATTATAATCTTAAGAGCTTAAAAATCTTTCTGGACACTCTGAGGAAAAGGTAGCCCAAAAAATGGGATGGTGACACATTTTGAAGTAGGCAATGTCTATGAAGCCAGGCTGACACTCACTGCCTGTGACTTAGAGCAACTGATTAAGCTTTTAGAAGTCTCAGTTTACCCTACTATAAAGAGCAGATAATATTTATGTCAAATATTTGCTTTAATAATTGTGGTCCTATATTTAAAGAAAGCAACCCACACAGGATGACTGATCACTACAGAATAGTAATGGTTATGATTATTATTTTTTTTAAAAGATTTATTTATTTGTGCATACAGAACTGGGGTAAGACCAGAGGTTCAGGGGCGGTGAGAGGCTTCACCAGAGACAGAGTGGGGAACAGAACAGGCAGATTGACGAAGTACACTGCTGAGGGGAGCAGCGGGCGGGTCAGGAGAGGTCTGCCGCGCCATGTGGTCACCTCCGGGGCAGGCGGGAATCGAACTCATGCAGAAGCGGCTTTAGATTCTCAGTGTTGTGCTTTACCCCGCTGCGCCACCAGGGAGGGCCCGGTTATGATTATTTTTAAAGGAAAACTGCAAAATGAAGTATTCTCAAATTGACCGAGGTTCATGCAGTAATAGCAAGAATTTTGAAAACATATCTTTAATACTTTAGAAAATGATGAGGAAGAGGGAAAAAAAAAAGGGTAGGAGGTAGTAAAATATCTCAGCATGTGTGCCCCTCATAACTACCTGTACATATGGAAAACTTTTGAAATGGAAGAAGAAATACACACTGTCTTATAGGAGTCTGTAAAATCACTTATCAGTCTTATCTCCACAGGGAAAAAAAAAATAGCTGTAAATCAGTACTCTTCAGTGATCTTAGGAGGATCTTTGGGGCATCCTAGGAGGATGTTAGAGAACACCCACATCTCCTCCCATGTCCACACTCCCATCCCTATTCCGCGTAGGAAGCAAAGTCTGAATTCCCCATTCAAGACAGTCAGGGCTCAGAAAAGCCTGACAGCGAGACTTCTGGTCCTTCACAGTTGATGCTGCAACTGCCACATTTGCCTCAAAATTAACTTCTAATAGGTCGTCAAAATAATTTCCAAATAAAGATACTTAACGCTAAACGGGCCGCTTGGACAGAGGTTTTCTTCCAGCTTCTTCTCGAAGCTTCCTTGCCTTCCAATGAGTGTTCCTTCCAGCCAAAGTAAAATCTAAGGTTCTCCTGAAATGCCACAATCTCCCTCAAGTATGTGATACTGTTTTCCTCCTTTGCTGCACAGTGGGTCTTGTTAATGAGGCCCTAGAGGGAGAGTTCGTGGCTGCCAGTGCCATTCTCGCCCTGCGCTGATTGCAACCCGGCATCAAAGCTTCAGAGAGTTTATTACCATATGTTCTGTTTCCCTTTTTAGCACTGTTTGGGCTCTGTGTTCAGAGACAAAGTACTTCCTACTCTGGGGCTGCAGCAGTTTTTAGAAGATACTGGAGCTATAACAAGCACGCAGAACTTCGTTACAGACACCTTGTGGAAGAGAACATTCTCACTTCCACGAGTAGCTATGCTTCAGCACACAATTACAAGTACACATTAAGGAGCTCTGTCAGCCAAGCTGGGCAGGCAGAGTTTTTCTTGCTCTACTAAACATACCGCTCACTGTCAAGCACAATCATATTAAGGAAACCTGTCAGTGTTTGGATGAAATCTCAGGGAGAATTAACCGTACCTCCTAGCTAGAGAAACAAAATGAATTTTTCCAATTAACTTCTTATTTGTCTTTCTTAGAAATAATTTTCCAGTAGGATTGACATATGCAAAATTTTCTGCAGATCCAGGGCAGAAAGGAAGATTGATAGAACTAAAATCCTGTTTTGTCTTGTAAAGCACCAAAGGTTTTATTTATAGTCTATTTTATGACATGTCTTATAAACATGGTCTGTGTTTGTATTTAAAGGTCCCACCCATGCTCCCCTGCACTCTACTCATACGTATATATAATGTGTGTATATGCTATATATATATAATAATCATATATAATGTGATCAAACTTACTGAAAAAGTCTTATAGCAATATTCATACCACAGGCAGAAAAAGACTATATGTACATAAGGGACAAAGCTAATAAATACTATCTTGCCAGTGTAGAAATACAATTAAACTACATCTTACATATTTTCTTCCTCTAAAACTCTTAATTGATTTCTTTCCAGTCCAGTTTGTGGTCATGATTCCCAAAGGAAAATTCCAAAGTTGCCCTGGTTTCCTTAGTAACAGAATCAGGTATAAACTGTGCTCCTATATTTCCAAACATCTGTATCCAGGCAACCTATTTAAGTGTACTACCAACTGAGGTATAGTCTGCACATAAGCCTGACTTTCCAGAAAGAGGGGAAAAGACAGACCTAAAAAACAAAAACAAAATAAACTCACAAGAAAAACAAATACTGTTTATCATGGTTGTATATACTTTTTAATTTTCTGTGCTAAATTTTCAAACAAAATTAAAAGATGGTCAGGCTATTATTGTTTGATAAATTACCAACATCAGGGACAATGCATAGCTTTGGAATACATAGCACACTTTCTAATAAGTTCATCTGTAGCTAGATGTTCTTTTGACTGAAAAATAATTCAAGAAAATTTCCATTTGGTTGTCAGAGGCCTTATTCCTTGGCAAACAGATGAGAAATAAAGAACCCCAAAACACTGATCTTGAGTGAGACTGCAGTATTAAGTTCATCGGCTAGAACTCGCAGAATAAAGTTAATTGTTCTGCAAGGGTCTTTGGTATTCCAGAATTCAGACTTACCTCTTCTAATACAATTCCTTTCACTTCAGCGGATCAGGACCTAAACATATAGATGCATTTATGTCTGGAAACACATCTACACTTCAAATTAAGCACTTCAGGATGTAAATACCCAACTCTAAAATCTAGGCGACGTTCACTCTACCGTTGGGAAGTATTTTCTCCCTTCTTTAAGGCTTAGCTGTCTTGTCTTCAAAATAGGAGTAATAGGGAGCAGGACAATGCGGAGTTATCTCTTTAATGAGTACAGTTTCTTTAGAAAAATAAAGTTCTGGATGGTGCTGATGGCTTCACAAATATGTTAATGTACTTAATGCATATAAAGATGCTTAAAATGGTCAATTTTATGGGATGTATATTTTACCACAACACCAAAACAATTAATAAATAAATAAACAAGGAGTAATAATAATAATAATACCCCACAGAGCTATCTTGAGAATTACATGAGATGTGAAAAGTTTGCATGGTGTCAGCACTTAGTAAGTGCTCAATAAGTAATTGTCAGCATTGTTGTCCTGGATCATCTTAACATTCATGAAAACTGACTCAAGACCCTACAGGAGTCATGACCTCCAGGCTTCTCATGTTCTCGCTCATTGCCCTTCTCTTCACCTCACTGGTCCACATTCCCATCTTGGTCCTCAGTTCCTCTATTCACTTCTTCCCTTTTCCAAATTGGAGCACTTTTCTACATCCTGGCATTAGGCACAATCACTATACAAGCCCAAAAAGTGTTTGGGAGAGTCAAACTCTTTTCCTAAAGTGACTTATAAAATAATCCTAAAAGGAAGCTACTTTAAATTCACCTGCCAGTTGAAAAAAAGCTTCTCAAGATGACTCTAAATCTCGACGCTTGCAAGACTGGCCATGAATAAAACTGCAAACAAAGTTTGATTTCCATTTCCTCCTGTTCTTTCTTAGATGGGAATAGCACCAGCTACCAGCACTTCAGAATTTAGAGTGACTTTTCAGAGGTGTCTCTTCTTTCATGCCCTCCCCCTGTAGATGACACTCCAGGAATAGTCACCCTATCAATCCCAACCCTGCTGTTTCATGTTACCTGTATACACTAATAGTGTTAAGGGGAAGGATGTCCTAAAGGAACTCTGAAAGTTTTCTGGATTCCACCCCCCTACTCCAGTGATTGTAAAACTACAACTCCCAGCAGTACCAAGGAGAGAACTGTGAGGACCCAAGGGCGGGGCTAAGCAGGCATTCTGGGACTTTGGCGGATAAAATAGCAGTTTTTCAACTGTTGCTCTGGAAAGGTAATGGCTCTCTCTCTCTGGAGCAACTGCTCTCAGACTGAGCCCGTGAGACTAGGGGGTATGAGTTAGTTTTGTTGCTAGAGCTCCAAGTTAGCTGAGCTGGTAAGATATTCTAGTTAGCTTGTATCTCTCTCTCTTCCCCTAGGTTATTCCTTTTCCTTTCCCCTTTTGTAAATAAACCCATTACCCTTTTGTGTGTTCCTGCAGAACAATTAAATTTTAAGTACCAGGGTGAGAACGTACAGACAGGCAGCCCAGTTTCACTCTGGGCTACCCTGTAACAATAGGACCCAACTCTGTATGCTTTCCCTTCCTTCAGACTCCACAAAACATAAGGTCAGAGCTAGAGAGAACCATGAATATCTTTCAGTCAATGGCCTGCACTAGTAAAAACTGAAACCCAACATACTTTAGCGAGAGAGTGAGCACTGCCTTGTGGATAGAACTCCACACTGCATCCTCCAGCTCCCTCCACGCACATCTATCCTTTCAGCTCTTCCGAAATTGTTCTCAGGACAACTGATATCTTTTAGATCTTTATATTTGCTCCTGGTCTCATCTTGCCTGATCTTTCTATAGCATATGATACTGTTGACCATATAAGATATTCTATTTCCCTCTTAAAACATCCTTCCTTTGACTTCCTTCTCATTTTCAGGTTTTCTCAAAGGCTTCTGGTCACTTAATCTTAGTGTTTGAGCTACTTGTCCATTTCTGCCCAATCATGTGTTATGAGTGTCTTATGGCCTTGCTCAAGGCCCTTCTTGCCTTTAGTTTTCACTCTATAAACAGTTCTTAGATTGTATTTCCTGCTTCAATTCTATTTTTAAACAATAGTTCTGAAATTATTTACACCTTAGCTCTATGTCTAACTGCCACCCTGATGCTTCCACTTTTATGATCCATAAGAAACCTCAAATTCAGCCCACCCTAGTGGCCCAAGTGGTTAAAGCACAGCACTATGTAACTAGCCACAGCCACTTCAGCACAAGTCCATCCAGGGCCAGAGGAATGACCTACATGGCACAACAGACCTCTCCTGTCCCACCCGCTGCTCCCCTCAGCAGTGTATTTTGTCAATTTGCCTATTCTGCTCCCCACTCTGTCTCTGATGAATCCTCTCACTGCCCTTACACCTCTGGCCTGTACCTCAGTTCTGTATGCATAGAAGAAAAAAGAAAGCTCAAATTCAATCTGTTCACATCCTTTCCTTCCAAAATTTTAATTGTCTAATTATATACCCAGTTGCAAAGTTTAAAATCTGAAAGATATCCATATTCCTCCTACTTCTTTAATTCCAAGTTATACTTTTTGTTTTGTTTTGTTTTGTTTTAAGTTGAAGTAACATAAGTTGACAGCACTGAATGCATATCAGGTATACAGTTTCTCAACTCAGAAAGTTATGTGCAACCCTATGTTCACTTTTGTGAGTAGTGTTACAATAAATGCACATAAATTTTCAAATTAATGTTTTCAGTTTCATTAGGTACATACCCAGAAATGCTACTACTAGGTCATAAAATAGGTTTACTTTTAATTTTTTGAGGAGCATCCATACTCTTTCCCACAGTGGCTGCACCAATGATATTCCTACTAATCGTGCATGAGAGTTCTTTTGTCATTACATCCTTACCAAGTGCTTATCATTTCTTGGCTTTTTGATAGCAGCCATCCAAAGAGGTGGGAGGTGAACTCTTGTGGCTTTGACTTGCGTTTTCCTATATAATCTTTACTGAGTGTGCATTAAGACAATTGAGTGCCTATTTCCTCCATGCCAAGCTCTATTCCAATCATGTCTAATCCATTCTGTTTAATCTTCTCTGTTAGCTAAATGGAGAGATATCCTGCAAAATTATTTCCTCCACCACTCCTCTAGTTCTGGTCTTACCTGAACTACTGCAAACCTCGTAACTGACTATGCCACATTCACTTTTGCTTCTTGATTCCTCTCTATTATATAATACTTAGCTCTCTTCATTGCCCTATTTTAATTATGAACTCTTCAAAGAAGTTTTATAATGAATAATGAACACATATATTTATGATACTTATGAACACATACACTTATCCGTAATTGTTAACATTTTACTACATTTTCTTTATTTTGCTTATTATATATACTTCCATAAATATGAAAATATTCATATTTTTCTCTAACTATTTTAAAGTAAACTGTAAATAACATGAACCTTCACCCCTATGATTTCAGACATACATCTTAGGAATATGAAGAATGTCTTATATGACCACTAGATATAGTACCATATGTAAAAAAATTCCACATCATCCAATAATACCCAGTCCATATTCTGAAATCTCCAATTACCCCAAAAATATTTTCTATGATTGCTTCCTGCACCTTCAGTCAGGGTTCTATCTGGATTAACTTAGTGCATTCCATTGTTATATACATCTTTTACACCTTAGTTTAGAATTGTCTCCAATCATTTTTAATGACCTAACTCTTTGTGATGTTTGAGACAGTTGCATTGCAAAATCCCCCAAATTCTGAATGCTTTTGTTTATGTCATTATTTAGAAAGGCAAACTTGGAATGCCTGGCTAAGGTACTGACTGACAGCTCTCTGTTTTCATCAATATAACCAACCATTTTTTTTTTTCATGCTAATCTTCTTCCCCAACAACCTTTTGCTCAAGGTTTTAGCATCCATTGATGATCACTGTTTGATCATTTACTAAATGGGGATGATCTTTTCAAAATGTAAGTCTGATCATCCTTTCTCTTCAGTCACTTTTGATTACCACAGAAATGTCCCCAAACACTCAGAACTCTTTCTGAGCCCCTTCAAGCACTGCTTACCTGTCTTTCTCATTCTATTTTTCTATCCATATTGGCTTTCTTTCCATTTCACTTCCTACATACTGTATACAACTTGTTTTCTCACTTAGATATTAACATACCCATTGTTCAACTTTCTTTTTTTTTTTTTTAAGATTTATTTATTTTTTATGTATACAGAACTGGGGTACAGGCCAGAAGTGCAGGAGCTGTGAGAGGATTCACCAGAGACAGAGTGGGGAGCAGAACAGGCCGACTAACTACACTGCTGAGGGGAGCAGTGGGAGGTTCAGAAGAGGTCTACCACACCATGTGGATCACCTCTGGGGTGGGGATCGAACTCATGCTGAAGTGGCATTAGCTTCTTAGTGCTGTGCTTTAACCCACTGTGCCACCAGGGAGGGCCCCAGTTTTCTTTTTAATGTTATTTCATGAGAGATGTTTTCCTGGCTCCTTGTATTACACTAGATTCCTCCTTGACAGGCCCCAGTGCTCCATGGCAGGCTACTCATCCTCTCTGCTCAATGTCTACTCCCAACTATTCCACCAGGCTACAGGAAGATGGAAGGGAAATACACAGACTGAAACTTTGCTTAGCCTGCCCTTAGCAATGCCTTTGACCTTCAAAATACCTGCTTTTCTGTACTTTCTGTTTATATTTTTTTAGGGGGGGGGGGGAAGGAGAACACATGACTTGAGGCAAAGCTGGAAGTCTCTATAAAGCCAGATAATAATGTTTTCTTTTAAGCCATTCTCTTTTGTGAAGCTGTCTGTTCCAAAGGTTCTTAGTAGGCAATAGAAGGTCTGGCTCTTTGAAGGGATAAAATGTCCAAAGCCATTTTACGGTGCTTTTTAGCTCAAGGGAAAGTAAGCCATCGGAGGCACTTCTGTGTAACTGCTATTGATAAAAAGGGTTGACCTGAAATTTCTGCCCCTCTACTCCCTCCAGAGGAGATTGAAAGAGGAGACAAATGATAATGCGCTTAATTTTTCTTCCAGCATTTTAGCTTCCACTAAATTTCACTTTTCAAGTTCTTTTTGCTTTTTGAGGTTATTGCTGTTAATAGAAACAATAATTGCTATTATTATTATGACTGTAATATAACAGCTGCACTTTTTTCCCTGCCACCTGGTGAACATCAAAACTTCAACAACCCATTATTATCTTTTTAGGTGAGAGAACACATCTGTAGACTTATTGCTTTGGCAGCAACCAGGGTGTGGCCCTCTATGAACAATATTTTTGGACCATTCAATCCTGCATACAAATGTGTAGCCTTTATACAGATTAAAAAGAGTGGCAGACAACTTAGAAATTATTTATAAAAGTGATAATAATTTTGAAGCAAACACAACTTTTCCAGAAAGACTAAGTTATCTCCATACTGGATACACTGACAGCAACCCAACATTTGGACCAATAATAAGCAGGATGTTCCTCTACGTGGTTGTCATTTTTCTCAGATTCTTATGCATCTTGACGATGGTTTCCTAGCCCCAGAGATGGCCTGTTTTCTACTCCATGTTATTTAAAAAGAGGGATTTCTCAATTCCTGCCATTCCTCTTCAGTATCACCCTCTAGTACACCACAGCTTTCTAGAGCAAAAGACCCAGACAATTTTATTCATGTGCTTCACACAAAATCAGCCTCTGGGGTAAAACAGAACTTATGAGGGCCAATTCAAATAAGTCTTGGTCCAAAATGATTCATATACCTCGAATTATGGGCAGTCCTTGAGAAGAATAAAGGGAATAAGAGTAAATATAAAAAAACCACAGGTGGTTGGTTGTTGTTTTCTAATAGTGCGTTTCATGGTCTCTTACTGAATCCATATTCACCAAAGTCTCCTTATCTCCTCTGGCCTCCTCTCCAGAGGAAACGTCACTCATTCACAGCTGTTGTCCTTTCTAAAATAATGAAGATCTGGCCATTTGGACCATGAAATTAAACAACTAGGAAGATACTTCTTAATATTATTTAATCAAAGGCCACATGTCAAAATCCACAGGGACAAATCCTATTATCAGTGAATTAAGATATCACTCTTATTCGAATCAGCTAGTAGAACTGCCTTCATTATCAGTAGTAACAAGCACTTGGACAAGTACAGATAAGCTGAACATCAAATATCTTAACTGCATTCAATATATGGAAAATACCTCCTAGACTCACAGGATATAAGCTTGATTCACAGGATAAATGTCCTCACCCACAGAAGGCAACAATCTTTGGGGGTGACAGATACATCAACAATTTATGGAGGATTTGCGCGGTAATAATTGATGTGGGATCAAAATGATAAAATAGTCATTCCTGGGAGGGACATAAAAGAATTCAAAGCATGCATATATGTAAAGGGGGAGGGGCTTAAAGGGCCAGTAGTCATTGATTACAGACAGCAAGGATGATGGGCATTTGGGGGGAGGGGAGTGTGGCAACAGAGCCATATTTCTCTCAACAGTTCTTCTAGGTGAGAATTTCATCTTATTCTTATTTCCTGCCCCTCTGCAGGACATCTACCACATGTCACCAGCAGATTTAAATGTTAAAATGGCAAAAAGAAATATTCCATATTTATGTCATGGCATGAGATGGGAAAGGAAGTAGTCTGTTCAGGCAAGTGCAGTACAGTTTCATTAGATCATATATCATTAAATGAAGTCACTTAACGTAAAGAGGTTTGCAGTTTTTCCCTGACCCTTAGCCTGGTTAATTCTTCTTTCTCTTTTTGCAAGGAGCAAATGGTGTGTAGTTTCTTGTAGTACAGAGGGAAACATTAGACCTGCAGAAGTCTGATCATCTCTGGGGAACTCAAAGTATTGGGAACATTTCATTGGACCACAGATGGTAGAGACAGAGGAGCTGGTCTTGGAACTGAGATAAGAAGGACTAGATAACATAGATGACATCATTCTTTGGGGGGAGAAGAATAAGACACTCCCAGTTTGGGAGCATAGGGAAATAAAAGAAATTTTAAAGAGTTGCCAAGAAATATGTATTTGGACCTTTTACATTAAGAGGGAAAGATAAGTAGAAATTACAATTTCTGTACAGGCTTGGTTTATTTACACATGAACCTGATCTGCTTCTGAGACATATGGGGCATAGATCCCAGAGTATTGGATATGTGTGTGCGTGTGTGTATACATACATCTATGTATCTACATCTGTATGAATATATCTGTATGTATATCAATCTGTAGGTATATATCTGTGTGTATATCTACCTGTATGTATAGATGTATAGCTATCTGAATGTGTATGTATGTGTGTATATATCTCTGTGTGTGCATATATAAGTATATACTCTGTAGGCTTGATTCATGCTTAGCAATATGGGAAAGGGATCAGGGTGTGAGTTTACATTTACTAAATACTTGTCATATTTATCATACTTGAGGCATTTTTTTAAAAAAAGATTTATTTATTTATGCTTACAGAACTGGAGTACAGACCAGAGATGTGGTGGGTGAGAGGATTCACCTGAGACAAAGTGGGGAGCAGAACAGGCAAATCAAGTACACTACTAAGGGAAGCAATGGGTGAGTCAGAAGAGGTGTGCCATGCCATGTGGGTCAGCTCCCTGGCTGGGGATTGAAATCGTGCTGCAGTGGCTTCGTAGAGCTTCATAATGCAGTGCTTTAACCCATTGTGCCACCAAGGAGATGCATTTTTGTTGGAGATTTTACATGTTTCTCAACACTCATTGGATTCCTTTACCTTACTTCCAAAGCTGTCTGCTTGGGAGCTTCTGCTGTACCAGGGTTCTGTAATGCAACTCCCAATGCCAGATTTATCCTTTAGGCAACATTTGGATCTTAGATATATCCCACAATTTTTTATTCTCCACCAAAATTTACTGTGGGTTGGATGCCCGTGTCCCATCTAGATAATTGGTACACAGTTTGCACCATAATGCTTTCTCTGCTAACAAATGAAATGTTTCCAATGACTTTGCTAAGGTCCACCTATATGTAACTCTATAGAGTGGGGATTCACCTGTGTCAGAAGGTGTTAGAACAAGAATTTGCTCACTCTTTGTAGTCATTTCCTGAGTTGCTAAAACAAATTACTACATCTTGAAATAACAATTTGTATTCTCACCCAGTTCTGGAGACAAAAGTCTAAAACTAAGGGGTCAGCAGGGTCAGACTTGCTCTGAAGTCTGTAAGGAAGGAAGAAACCTTCTTTACACTCCAGTTCTGGTGGCTCCTGGCATTCCTCAGTCTGTGGTACTTTAGCTTCTGTCTCCCTCCCTATATTCACAGGGCCATCTCCCTTGAGTCTGTGTGTGTCCTCCACTCTTCCTATAGGGATACTAGCCAGGACAGAGGTGGGGGAGGAAAGGGGAAGCAAAGTAGAGAGGAAACCCAATGGACTGTGATGGAAGATTGTGCCTTCATTGTGGGTGTGGTGAAGTGACCACTTCATGGTGGGTGTGGTGTAGTGACCACTTCATGGTGGGTTTGGTATGGTAACAAGCATCTGAGAAGGTGTGATCCAATGCCACTGAATCACCATGTTGTAAATGAAGGTCACCTCAATAATAAAAAACAATAACTAAGATTCTCAAAATAAATTCAAAACACATTAGTCATTGGTAGATCCATGATGATTTCATATCCAAATCCTTAACTAATTACATCTTCAAAAACTGTGTTTCTAATTAAGTTCATATTCTTAGTTTCTGGAAGGACATCAACTTATGGAAGAGAAGGGATGCTATTCAATCCACTAGACTCTTTGCATAGTCAAACAAAAGGAGGAGGAAGGCCAAAGGAGGACAAGTGCCTCAACCCTCTCCCAATACCTCATGTCCCAGCATCTACCTATTTCATGAAATGGCTTTGTGCTACAACAGTTGATGTCCCAGCTAGTTGTTATCCCTTGACAGCCTCAGAAGTCTCCTTAGATGCAGCTCAAACACTAGTTTTCACCAGCTGGTGAAAGTCTATGCGTCTGTTTTTGAGATGCCTGCATTACCCAACACACTCACAGATATTTTAAATCACCTTTCTATCTGACTTTCCTTTGGGATTCGTGATAGGTGAGCTTCTTACCCATTGAGAATAGATATTTACCATGATTTTTCTCTAGTCCAATCTGTATTCTAATAAACTAACTTCTAGATGTGGCTTAGGTGCTAACTGCTAGTTCTATTTTAAATAGGTTCCTGATGTTCTCTAAGTTACTTTTTGCTGTACAACAGTTTTCCTATTTTACTCATTTTGAACTAAGCTTTCCAAATAAAAAATTGTAAAAGCTAAGCCTCTCTTGCTGTCTGGTGGGAAGTCTGTGCTTTTGGAACACTAAGTCCAAGCATGTGTTCAGACCTGGGTGAGTATACTCAGTGGAACCACAAACTTAAAGTCCAAACTTCAGGAAAGTCAACTTGCCTTAAGTATTGGAGAACTCAATAAATATTAAGAAAGTTTCACGAAAAACATTAAGTTACATTGTCTTTACCTTCTATAAAGACAAAAATACTTCTCCAGAAAGAATAATCTCACATGTCAAATCTCAAACTTTTTTTACCTGATCTGGAGTCAAAATGAGAATAAGGGAATAGAAAAGACACTTCAGTCTTAGAGTAATCTGCTAGCAAAGCAAGATTTTCCACAATACATGCAAACTAAATATTTGCTTAATATTTGCTCTACAAACATAGTACTGTTCCAAGACTAAATAGGTGATTTCCAAAATCAATCTTCTTGCCAGTGAAGACCTATAAACACACTTAAGCTTTAGTCAATACAATGGCAAGAATATCCTAAACAAACAATTTAGTAATGCAATATGTGCATTATTCAACAAAGTAGATAGAAGTCCTCTGATTCATTAAAAAATGCAATCTATACCTTTGGTTTTTATTTTCCAGGTCATTTTTGCAATTTTCAATTGCTTTTTAAACATGTTAGTGTATCATATCTTCTTAATTAAAATGATAGATTATCCATTCAAAATATTCGCTATCCTTCTTATAAGAGATTTATTTTTTTTCTTCTTCCCTTCATCATTTCACATAGTTCTTTTAAAATAATGCCTCATCTCTGTAAATACTTATGACAGAAAAATATGTCTTTTCATTCATATTCTACTTCAGGTGGGGGCCTTTTTCCTGAGTCTATCAACTTCAATGTGGCTCCATATTGTCCTCGGAGTACAGCAAAAAAAAAAACAGGCAAAATGGAATTTCCTATAGGTACCAATATCAATAGCAAACAGCTAAATCACAAGTTCATCCCATCCTCAATTGCTTAGATTTGATGTTTCATTCTCAATCAATCTTTGTAAAAACTCAGATGGTCAAGATGTGAGCCTCTCTGGGGAGAGTCCTTATCTTTCTTTCCCTCCACCCCACTTGGTCTGAATCCAGGCATCAGGATAGGCAAGCTCCTGTTCGTTCCTCACCACTTCACAACTTCTCTCACCTGTCCCTCCTCAGATCACTCCCAAATGGTGATACAGAGAGTCAAACAAGAGTTACAGATACAAATTGAAGTACCTCCTTAACTCACACTCTGCTTATGTTCAGTCCCTACTTCGATCACAGGCCCATATCTGGGCATAAGCCTGCACCCACACCTGAGGCTGATGTAGCTAAAATGACTGATCTAATCTGGGCATTTAAAAGGATGCCAGGAAAGAAAACGCTTCTCTGATTTCCCATAGAAAAATGTAAGACCTGAAGTCTGTAATGTTGTTTCCTGCCATATTTACAGCAAAAAGGCTTTGTGGAAACAGATGCCAGAGATCAGAAGATAATCCTGCAGATTATTCCCTTGATCCTATTACCCTAGGAGATGTTACCCATCCATTTGTTGGATACAAAAAATAATAAATTCCCTTTCAGAGTACAGGAGATTCACCTGGATGTGCGTCTGTTACAATTGAAATAATCCTGAATAATATCAAAAGGTATAATTCTGAAAACAAAGTTGCCTGGACATGTTATGCACACAGTCAAATGGGACCAAGTGAAGCCTTTTGGAGGGTTGGGAAAGGTAACTAGTAACTGGATAGGAAATAGAGCAAAAGGATGAGAGAGGGAAAGTCCAAATGGTGTCCAAAACTCAGGATGTTGTGTGAGTAGGGATATGTCAAGCAATTTTCAGTGCTAAATTTTAGAGGACAGGCATGCGATCCAACAGGTGTCACACATTTGATCTTTGGGAGACTGGGATTTGAGTCTGAAATTAATCTGTTTAAAGAGCTGGGCTACCAGGTAACTACTTGGTACAGTAAAATGAGCCACACGTAATTAGGAGTTGGTACACCGGAATCCTAGTAAGCCCAAGCAAAAGATCAACTGACAAGATTCCCTTAGCTCTTATATTCACTTCATCTGGGGATTGGTTTGTTCTCAGAAGTTAGATGTTCAGAAGCAGAGAGGACCTATCTTCTTGATGGTACAAATTTTTAAGAGGAGTCTCAAGACCTGTTTCCAATTAAAATTTCCCTCTGTAACTCTAGAAGCCTTGTGTCTATTCTGTGACATTCTTTACTTGTTTCAAAGGATATGTATTAGCAGGATATTGACCCCACCGTATCCTTGAACAGGACTTTCCTTCTGTTATATCCTGTACATTAGACTCCCTGAGAGAAGACAGGGCAGAGTGTGGAATCATCTTTTCCATGGTATTGCAATTTCACCTGCCAGATGGAATCTTATGGCTGGCTTTGGAAGAAGGCATTCCTTCTTGCCATTAGCAGGCATTTAGGGCAGTTTCTTTCTGGCTCATAAAGTTGTCCCTTGTAAACATAATAATTTTGGCATCTAGTCCTTACTCAATTTTCCATGCTAAAGGGAGCTGAGTTTTGGAATGGATAATGCACAATATATTACTTGGATACTAAATGGGAAGCTTATTCTAGTGGATGATTTTTTTGGTAATAGATGTTTTGTTTTGTTTTGTTTTCCATCTGTGTGTTGTCCAGACTGGTATTGAGAACACAGCCACTGTCAGTAGCCTTCTAGAGAGGAGGATGTTGAATAAAAGTCAGTCAACGCATTTTGAAAATTGTGATAAAAAATCATATAGTTTATAAAATATTCATTGTGCTTTATACCCAATAATACACAGGGGAATTTAATTAAGGTACATTCAATATATATCAAATACTTCAGAGGAGTGGAATAACATCATACAGGAAGTTGGGGAAGTATCCCATAAGCCCAAACTTCCATGGAGTCAGAATATTCTTAAAATTTCTTAAATCTGGGCCCGTCCTGGTAGCACAAGAGGTTAAAGCACCACATGATGAAACTCTCCAAAGGCACTGCAGCACAAGTTCGATCCCTGGCCAGGGAGTGACCCACATGGTGTGGCAGACCTCTCTTGACCCGCCCACTGCTCCCCTCAGCAGTGTATTTCAGTGGATCTGCTCCCCACTCTCACTCTCCCTGGTGAACCTTCTCATCCATCACACCTCTGGCCTGCACCCCAGTTCTGTAAGCATAAATAAATAAATCTTAAAAAATAATAATAAAATTTCTTAAATCTTGATAATAAATTTCTTTTTTTAATGTACCAGACTTAATATTTTTATAAATATTTGTAAATAAATAGTTGTAAAATAAACCTTTAATTTAGGAAATAATTTTCACTTTCACAGAAATAGCAATGAAACTTACATTAGCTCCTGCCCATCTCCTGGTTCAAAATAAAGGAATCCTAGTCACTATAGTACTTCTTTATATCTTAGTAGCAGGTTCCTATGTAAATCCTTAAGCATTCATACTGAAAGGGCACTTAACATTTATTTCTCTATTCACAGGATGGAAAGACAATTCAGTATTTTACTTGCACAGACTGATAGACACAAATAAGTCATTTTTTAGACTTAAGCCAATTATCTACATTTCCTTTTAATCAGTCATTCAGAAATCATAATTAACATGCCTATGACTTCCTATTAACTTTGCTATCTCTCTTAGCTAGCATATCTGTTTGAAAACTAAGACAAATTTTGGCCTTAAAATTCAGACAGAAGCATGTTCTCAAAGTGCTTTTCCATTGATAATTAATAGCAACAAAAGTTTGGGGATTTTCTTCCATTTCATTTGAAACTTCAAATGTCAATGGTCACAACTACAGCTTTGAATATAGCAGTATCCTGAGAATGTTAAGAGCTCAGAATCCAGACCACTTCTTCCCTGGCATAAATCCTTGGCCTCTACTTCCTAGTCCTTGCTATGAGTTGAACTGCTGAAGGGTCACTGCTTCTGCCCTTCACTAGCTCTATAGACCAGTCTGACAAGTAGTGACTAATGATATGATGTGAAGATCATGGAAAACCTGCTTTGTCCTGGGAAAACTCCTAAG
>NW_004567108.1:55136402-55145094 GCF_000260355.1 Condylura cristata | reverse complement strand
CAACTAAGCACACACACACATTGCAGTAAAACAAAAGAGGCTTAGGTTCAAATTCTTCCTTTGCCACTAGTTATTAGTCCTCGAGTCAACACTTAAACTTCAATCAAATTTATTGCTCTATTTGATTACATATATGTAGGGTTTATATGAAGATAGGAGATACAACTTAAGTAAATTATTTAATCCTTCAATATCATAAGTAACAAAAATGGAACGTTTCTTTCTTTGCTTGATACTTAGCCACGATCATATTTATATTGGTAAACAGGTAAACTCTTGATATATTTCATTTTCTGGGCTGAAGATAGTGCTAAGTACTGAATCTCAGGGAAAGTGCAAACTCCAATTTTTATCCACTGATTATTGTATATCCATACAAAGGTACTGTCAGTACATAGAAAATGAATGAACACTGTATGCATGGAACAATAAATAATTATAGCAGGCTGAATACCTGCCTTTAAGAGATACTGTATCTATACAAAAGTCAAATGAGAAGGAAAATTAAAAATAACTATGTTCAGTAGGATTCATAGCCATTTTCTCTTCACGGAGGTGTCAGTGTGTTTTGCTTTAAGTTTTGTTTTTCCTGTAAAACTGTTGAATTTTGCTCCAGAAATTAAACCAACAGAGGAAGAATTTGTTGTTTTTCCTTTGAGAAATATTGCAGATTATTGAGTTCCAAGAATAGTATAATTACTTCCACAATAACAGAAGCATGAACAGTCACAGGTGTTGAGTTCGCCTTGCACACAGTGGGGAAGAACATCAATAAAAGCTTTGTTCTCAGTGTCACCAAACAAACATCACTGTGCCTCTCACAGCTGCCAACACTTGAGTGTGTCCAGGAGTCAGATTCTCCCAAGCCTCATCAACCAACCTCTTCTGGATGAGGTTACTCATTTTAGAGGATACTGTTCATTTATCTTTCTCACCCTCTTCCGCAGATGTGATAACAGCAACTGTCCAGAATATGAGGACTCTTCTTGAAAGGAATATCCAATGCTAGAAACTCACTGTCAAATGTTTCCTCCAAAGACACTCTTTTGAAGATGTCCTATGATCTTGCTGAGGTGATACTGCTCCTTCTGGACCTAGGTGTGTCTTCCATCTTCCTCCACACACCTGCCAGTTGGCATGTCAACTATGCAATGGTCAGACAAATGCAGTAGAGTCAAGCATGACTCCAAGCTTTGACCCATGCATATGATGGATAGAGTTGTCACTAACTTAGATAGGGAAGAAGGTGTCTAAAGCTGGCCTCCAAAAGGAGAGTGAACAGAGCAGGAGTGCAGTTTCAGCAACATTACATAGAAGCATCTATTAGGAAATCATGTGGATTGCATCAAGTAAATAGTTGAGAGAGAGGTCAGGGTTGGGAATATATTTGCAACAGTTGGCAGTATGTAAATGATGTTGGAAACTCTATGATCAGATGCAATCTAAGGATTTAGGATGGATGGGAAAAGAAAAGGACAATGGACTGAACCCCATGATAATTCAGCAGTAATATGTCTGGCAGATGGGAATGCATAAGCAAGTAGTATGTTTTTATTACTATTATTTGAGTCAACAGGTTAGGTATTCCAGGTTCTCTTAATAACTTTGTAGGGTATGCTTGCCCAAACCCATGTTTTACTTTCCTTGTAAGAAGTAAATGAATATAGAATGCTTAATCAAACAGAGCAAATCTGTCATGAATGAACTACACAAGGAAAAGAAGAACCCGTATATCTACTAATTTGAGCTCCACACTTTTGTAGACTGTTTCATTATTTTATTTAGAAAGCAAATCATGTAAGACCCCTAGTTCTTTTCATCTCCTGAATTATTGTAAGTCCAGTATCCTCAGAAATATAATTACCAGATTAAATTCTTGAATCTAAATAATATGTTTCACATAAAGTTCATATTATTGGATTTAGCTCATCATCAGTCAAGTAAGATCTTTTCACTAAACACTCACTGCATTAAATTTTCTTGACTTTGTGTTACCACATGTGTGGAAACCATACCCATTCCCTTTATTCAGGAAACACTACACTGAAAATTAGAAATTTCTAAGATTTCCAAAAACTTTACCATATGAATTAATACAATTACTATCAACCAATTTTTATTTGATATATTACCCTTTATTCTGTCCTCAGTAGTAAATAAGAACCACTAGACCAATAACTTGCCAGAAAAATGCCAGATGATCAACTTTCATTAAAATATCAGAAACTTTGTCCAAAGAACACCAAGATGACTCTTATTAAGGTGAAAAATTCATTTAAAGTCAAAGGGTAAAAAAACAGTATGGCAACTCCTTAAAAAACTAAAAATGGAAATATAATCCAGCAATACCACTCCTAGGTATTTTCTGAAGAGCCTATGAAAACACCGATTTGAAAATATATATGCTCAGGCTCCCTTACCCCCTCCCTGGCCTGGTTCCACCCGCCTATGAGTGCCACTTTATTTCTGTTCTTTTTCTCCTTAATATGTTTTCTTTTTCTTAAAAAGAAAAGAAAAAATATATAAGCATCTCTATGTCCAAAGCTGTATTATTCACAGTAATACAGGACATGAGAACAACCAAAATGCTCTTCAGTCAATGACTGGATCGAGAAGTTGTACTACTCGGTTATTAAAAAACGATGAAATCTTACCTTTGCAACAAACCATGAATAGAATTGAGGTGGTGTGAAGAGAAGTTTCAGAAAAGGAAAGATAATTAGCAGATGTTGTCTCTTGTGGCATATAAATAAGTAAAGCAAACAGACTAACAAGTTACAATAAAAACAACTTACAAACCATGTGAAGAAAATAGCGGTTACCAGAGGGGGGAGGAGAAGAGACTGGGAGGGAACCAGAAAGGTCGCTCTGATCAGAGAGGGGTACTAAACTTTGGTGATGGGTGCTGTGAGGCTATGCACAGATAGAGGTGTGATGCTATACTTCCGAAATTTTGATGGTTTTATAAACCGGTGGGAATCAATAACATTTTATTTTAAAAATAATAAGAGCCAACATGTTTCTCGGGCCACCTCAACCTTGGAGGGAAAGCAGGTTTCTACGTGTTGTTAGTGGACAATAATTCTTCCTCCCACAGCTTTGTGACCATAATACTGGACCTCCATAGGAACACTGTGGTTTCTGAGCTTTTGGGACTTGGGTGCTTACAAATACAACTGATCCTGCTATTTTTCTCCTCTCATCTCCCACCCAGTCTCCACCTGTTTACGGTGAGATCGTTCCACAGACTGGCATCCGGTCAGCGTTAATTAGTGAAGGTTCGAAAGTGAGTATCTGCCAGTGCAAGTCCTCAAACCATGAAATGTGTGGAGCTACTCACCACTGCTGTGATCCTCAAGGCAAGCTCTGGTACTGCTTCTTTATTCCAAAGGTAGGTCGGTTCAAGCAACAGTTCAAGTTACTGTGTTTATTCTATGCTTAAATACTCAACAACAGTAATCTCTAATAAAGCCCAATCTCCCAATGGGCTAAATTCACAATGTGAGCTACAAAGTAGTTCTGCGGTGGGTTCATGATTTCTTGGTAACTTACAGCGATCATTATAAAATTACTTTGTTAATGCAAAACAAACTTCATTTTAAACTGTGACTTAAACCCTTGAAGTGGGCATTGATAGATGTGAAAACAATTGTAATGAAAGACCATTGTCTTCATTACAATTGTATTCAAATCAGCCCTTCCCCTCCAGGTACTAAGGTATTTTCTTTCTAGTCTCTTTTGAGTCTCCAGCAGTTTTCTTGCATTCCTACAGAACTCCAGATGAAGATTGACATGCTAACACACAGGGAAAACGCCACTGCAGCTCATGAAGGCAGGAGGTTGCTATACTAGAAATTGCTTCCTACTTGTTTAAACTCTAAGAGATGCTCTTTCTAAAGACATACATGTAGATGTGTGCATTTATGTGTATCTGTGTATTCCTGTCCTATGTCAACCTCATTTAGGAGGTATGTGGTTTTATGTGTGTGCATTTACTATCCTTTCTATCCTTACTTAGAGTTGAGGGGCTTCATTTTTGTTGACTCAATTTTGTATTTCATATGAAGTGTTACAGCTTTATTTTTTTTTTTTCAGCTTTATTTGTGCCCTGAACTGTATTTTAAGTGTACGAAATAACTGGGAGCTTGAATATAAGAAATAGCCTTGAGTGTAAGATGTAACTTTTTAGCTTTCAGCTAAAAGTGCCTCCTTGCACACAAAGGATAAATCAGAACAGTTGTAATCAAAATGAGATGTAGTCTTCGAATTCCCTGCAATTCTCCCCACATGGGTGGGCTGTGTACTCCCTTACCTGGGGCATGCTCAGTGCTCAGTCAGGAAGGAACATGTATGCCGGGCTTGTAGATTAGCACCTCATGTGGGCTTTTGGGTTGGTTTTATTTTTGCTTTTAAGCTACAAATGATAACAAAGGAGGAAAAAAAATACATAACTGGGCACAATTCTCTGGTTTTGTGTGCCTTTGATATTCTTCTCCTTAAATTTGTCCTTGATATTCTTCTCCTTAAAATTGAGTTTCATGTTAATATTAAAGAAAGTTAGAGATTGTAGCTCAGAGGGAGTTTCAAGTTATTAGGGAAAATTGTTTCATGGAAGAAAACTGATACTAAAAATGCTATTTATGCAGCATTCTCAAATAATTGTGACATTTGAGAAAAGCAGTCAAACATGACCTTAACTGGAATCATAAGATTATACTGTTTTCAAGAGAAATAAGAGAACATTAATTATATAAAATCTTCTTTTATGCTACATTTTCAAATTTATCTACTGGCTACCATTTCTTTATGAGACCGTTGAATTTTGCACCATGAAATGTGGTCAGTGTTTGTTCAAGTCCAGAAATTGCTACAGTAATTTTTTCCACAGATATTAAAATGATAGCATGCAACATTCCAAGAAAATGAAAACCTGCTTACCTGATGAATAGCAAGAGAGCAGGAAAACTAGGATGTACAATTTTACTGTTCTACTGAGTAAACCTTAAATGTACATAGTACAAAATTAACTTGACACTGAAAGCATCTCAGGTTCTCCTGTTATTTCAGGAGTTAAATGTTCAAGAATAAAAGTAGAGGCAGGAAGAATAATGAAGTAGATAATATTAGAGCAGTTCTCAGTATTTCTGGTAAGAAAAACTTGATTTCTCCTAAAATCATTTGAATATAAAGTGATTCATCATCTTATGGTGACATGGATTACTTAGCACTTTCTTTTAGAAGCCATTAATAACCTATGAAACTGGGCTTCCATTGGGAAAAGACCTTTCAATGCATAATCCTGCGACCTTTTACCTAAACATACAATCATAGAGGTTTAATCCCTCAAAACTTCTGAAACATTAGATCCAGGGTGGCAAATGGATGCTTGTATTTTGTTAAAAAAAAAAAAAAACTCTATGAATGATTCATAATCGGGCAGGTCTAAATCACTAAGTGGTTTCAATGAATTCACTTGCTAAACGAGTGTGGTAAAAATAATTCAATAATTCTCAAACTTTCCATCTCTGAGCCACTTCAATGGTGCTAGAGAACACAAGAGCCCACCCCCCTCCTCACCCACTCACACTTCTATGGCTCAGACACATCTCCCCCACATCAATGTTGTTTCAATAGGATAACACCCAAGAAAATCCTTTTATTACAAATATTCTAAACAAGATTCAGCTCTGCCCTACTTATAGTATGTGATTGCAAATGTTATTGGCCTTTCTTAGAACATCTTTTAAAGGGATGTATGGTGAATGAAAAAAACTCCCCTTCAGCTAAACATTAAAATGTCATATGTCAGGGCCCTTCCTGGTGGCACATCAGGTTAGGATGCAGCACTGCAAGCAAGCAAGCAGCAGTCCTTCAGTGTGAGTTCAGTCCCCGGCCGCAGAGGTGATCCACATGGCACAGCAGACTTCTCCTGTCTTACCCGCTGCTCCCTTTAGCAGTGTACCTTATTGATCTGCCTGTTCTCTGTTCTCTGTCTATAGTGAATCTTCTCACCCCCTTGAGCCTCTGGCCTGTTACCCCAGTTCTGTATGCATAAATAAATAAATCTTTAAAAAAATATATCAAATGTCAAATTCAACACCTAGTCGTTTCCTTCCTTGCTTTTCTATGTAGCCACCCTCTCCCCTGGTTAAACCACAGACTTGTGTATTGCATGAAGCTTTAAAATAATAAAATCATGCACCCTTCTCTGACCATCATCTCCTTTCCTTCTTCACTTATTTTTCTGACCATTCTTTGTCCACATGGACAAAGAATTTTTTCCTGTTTACATATATTGGTGTCTATCTTTCTTTACCCAAATCAAATTTTAGAGTCACAAGTTTAGTAATTCTATCCTCCATATCTCTGTGTCTTTTCTTTTTACATGCCAGCCTAACACCACAACTTCCTCCATGTTTGCATTGAGGCTGCTGAGTCTTGGGGGGAATAAAAACCTCATCCTGGAGAATCTGAATTGCCACTCCCTATTCAGAAGCTTCCAGTGGCTTCTACTTTTGATGTGATTAGAAACCAATTCTTTTCTATGCTCTAAAGTACTCTGTGATTTGTTCTCCAGCCTTCACTCTAGTCTCTTCTTTCTTCATGTCACTTCACCCACTCTGACTTCATTGCTGATCCTTCTTCCTGCCTTAGGTTATTTGCATTTGCCTTTATTACATATTTCCTAACCTCAAATATGCTTCATCTAGGTATCTCCCAGTCCCACTCCTTCATTCATGCAGGCCACTTCTCAGATGTCTCTCTCTCTCTGACAACGCTGTGTAACAGATATCCTCCTATAACTGTCCATGATTTTTCTGCACAGCACCTATTAACACCTAACAAAATATACAATAGGTTTATTTATATGATCTTTGCCTGTCTTCCTCCATGAGAATGTAGACTTTAGAGACACATAATTTGTTTTGTTTGCTGCTTTACCCTGGCTCCCTAGAACAGTGCTAACAGTCAATATTTATTGATTGTTCAATATAGCCAGGCATATTTGTACAGTTTTAAGCTCATGGTCACATCCTTCAGTAGGGCCTCACACTACCTGGTCATTCCACAATTTTGTTTAGTCAACCAATTCCCAGTCTCCACAGTAACTATTTCAGAACTCTTCCACAGTCTTTAAGTCTCTTACTCTTACCCAGCATACCTCAATATCTCTCTTTCTCTCACGTACACGTGCCCCACCATCCAAAACCACCCTCTATAGCAAACATCTTGACTTGCTACTTTTTAGAAAAATAGGTTCTCAGACAAGAAACTCATATACCTTTGTTACAAAACCTACAAGCCTTTAGACTAACAAAGGTTTCTACTCCTCTTGCTATGTAAGTCAATCCTGCTCTTTGTGGTAGGCCCTATCTTTCCCTACTTTCCCAGGAACTATCCCTTTATGAACTTTCAAATATCTGAAAGTCTATCCCATTTTAAAACACAGTCACTATGGGTGACTTAGTGGTGGTTGTGATGTGGTGACATGCATTTAAAGAGGTGTGAACCTATACCTCTGAATCATATACAGTGCTATAAACCTATGTTACCTCAGTAAAATAATTAAAATACAAAATACAAATATTTCCTTTAACCACACTCTTCATAATCACTCTAATTCTCTGTTTCCTTTCACCATCAGACTTTTTAAGGTAATTTCTTTCCCTCTTTTCCCTCCCGCCTCAGGCACCATCAAACCTTCAGACTTCACTAATATGGTTGCATGTACACTCACATCTTCGTAAGAATGACTTTGGCTAAGGTTACCATTGACTACTTCTACATTGCTAAAAAGCATGGGCATTTTTCAGGCCTCACCTTAGATGAATTCCCAGTAGAATTTTGCACTATTAAGAACTCCTTCTTTAAAAATACACATGGCCTTCTGTAAGCTTCCTTGATACCACAGTCTCCTAGCTTTCCTCTTAGTTTTTCACTGTCCTCCACAGCTTCTTTTGTGAAGTCAGCCTCTTCTAGCTGACTTTAAATATTAGCATTGCTCAAGACTCATCCCTGGCCTCTTCTATTCTTACTCTACAATTTCTCTGGAAATATCGCCAGCCGCTGAGACTTTAATTACCACCAGTGTTTAGATTTATATCCTTAGCTTTAACCTATGCTCTCAGCTTCCACCTTGCCTCTCCAAATAGTTTCTGCATTTTCTTCTGTCGAATGTTTTCAGGCCACCACAAAATCAACCTATTCAAAAACTGAATTTATCTACTTTTCTTTCAAATCTAGTTCTTCATCCATGTTTCCAGTCTTAGAAAATGAACATCTTGTATCCAGTAATGAAAACCAGAAAATGGAGAGTTATTATAAACACTACTCACCTCCTTAATTTTCTTCTACTCTACTACCAAACTGTGCCAATTTTATCTCTTAGGTATCTAATCTGTTCTTTTCAGAAATGACAAAAGTCCTTTCTTTCTAACTCCCTGGGTACCATTTCTGTCTGAGATACTATCTCTTACAAGTTTTTTCTATTTGTTCTTCCCATTTTCCTCCCCAATCTGTTCTCCACATGGCAAAGACATATTCTCAAAATGTGGTTTGAGTTATTTCACCTTCTGCCTAAAATCCTATAATGGTTTATCAGTATACCTCAGAGTAAGACCAAAATCTTAGACATGCCTTGCACTGTCTGAGGGTATTGGTCTGAGGGTACTCTTCAGACCCTGCTACCTAC
>NW_004567108.1:55126081-55136092 GCF_000260355.1 Condylura cristata | reverse complement strand
GATCAAGCACACTGCTGAGGGGAGCAGTGGGCAGGTCAGGAGAGGTCTGTGCACCATGTGGATCACCTCCGGGGTGGGGGATTGAACTCATGCTGAAGAGGCTTTAGCTTCTTAGTGCTGTGCTTTAACCCACTGTGCCACTAGGGAGGGCCATTCTTGCTGTATATTTAATGACTTCCTATATTTTTCTTTCTGGCACTTGTTGCAGTAAAGCATTGTAAATTCATACAATGACAGGATGAATCTTAGCTTGATAAGAAAGGCCTTCCAAGAGTAAATAGATCTATACCTTACTTAACATTGCTAATTGACAATTTTTTGTTATTATTCTCTAAATTTTTCTTTTTACAATGAAGGTCACTGCTTTTATATTCAAGGAGGGAGAAAAAATTGTAAAAATAAACACTGATTGAATTATTAAATGATAGTATTTGCTTTTTCAAAAGCAATATTATAGACACTGTCATTTTCTAAGACATCACAATTTGAAAGTGCCAGCTGATACCTATGTCCCATCTCTAGAGGTTTCTGATTTAATTGGTTGGGAATGAGATTTGGGCTTTGAGATTTTTTAACTCCCCAAGAGAGTCTCATGTGCAGCCAAGTTTAAAAACCACTGCAAAAGAAGATGCTTATGAAATACTAATCAATACCTTTTTCCCAAGCTGAGTACTACCCCCCCCCCAGGAATGTACCAGTTATATAAATATAGCCAAGACCACATCCACCAACAGTTTTGTGTAACACCGGGCAGAGCATTATAGGCTTATGGTGGTTAATAAACAGAAGAGGGGCTCTTGGGTGAAGTGATAAAGTATTCTTTGTTCTACTAATTTGGAATGTGTCTCACAGCTGAAAATCGCATAACAGCCCTTGCCAAGCAGCAATCCTTCCACTCAGGGAGCTTCCAAAACTAAGTCAGGACAATAGACAACAATGTCAAAAAGCCATATGCAGGCTTAGAATGTCTGGGTTTCGATTGTGGGTCTGCCATTTGCTTGGCTGTGATCTTGGTCAAATACTTCAATTTTTCTAAGCCTCAGTTTCTCCTTTTAATATGATAGAAAGGACAAGTGTACAAAAAAGTGTATAACTAATGGACCAGGCGAGAAAATAATAAGAATAATGAACATATACTAGAGACATTTTGTGGGGGTGGAGTGGGGAATGGGATCAAAAACGGGGGAGGGGGAAGAAGGAAGTACACAGGACTATGGTGATGGCACACGGGTGACTCGATGATGGGAAACCCATGGGAATTACAATTGAGATGAAAAAAAAATGTACAAAATGATGTAAAAATAAACTATTATATTATAAGAAATGTATAATAGTAACTATTGCAAGTGTTTTCTTCAAAGGTTAAGTAAATAATTGAATTAAAGCATTGAACAAAGTGCCTCGTCCAAGAAAAATACTGCTTACCCATCAATTATCACTATTTTCCAAATTTAAAGCTGAAAACTTTCACCCAAGGATTAGAACTAGTTCTAATCCTTTATTATTTTAAAGCTGGTTTGTACATCAAAGAACATCAAAAGCTGAAATTGTAGAATACTTAGAAGGTAGTAATGTTAAAAACAGAGCTAAAACAACAAAAGCTATATTCATCTGATAAATTCTTCTACCAATAGGGGCAGGGGAGACTGCAATAAAAGAAAATAGTGCCCAACAACACAATGAACCTTAAAAAGTGCAAGAGAATTAACATATTAGAAAAAATAATGCATTTAGTAACATAAAATTATAGAGCAAGATTACTCTTGTTCTGAAGAGTAATCAATGAATTCAAGATCTAGTTCTTTTTTAAAAAGGACAAAACAGATACAATTTTAGGTCATCTATTTTTAAAATGGCAAAGTGAAAGCCCAAATTTAGGGTTTGGAGGAAGACTAATTCAATTTTTTTTTTTATCCTGGGCCTGGCTTGAAGTTTAAATTTATTAGTGTTATTTTTCTTTTTTTTAAAAAATTATTTATTTGTGCATACAAGAAAACTGGGGTACAGGCCAGAGGGGAGCAACATGCCATTTGGGTCACCTCCCTGGACAGTGGTCATATTGCAGTGGCTACAGCTAGCTTCATTGTGCTAAGCTTTAACCCCTTGCACCACCTGAGAGGGTCCATTACATTTACTTTTTACTCTTGTTCTGAATAGTCCTTTGGTGGTTTGCGACAAACACTGGTTCCTGGAGCTTCTGAAATCCTCAGAGATCAATGAGTAGAACAGATATCTGGCATTGTGGAAAGAGGTTACTAAAATATCCAGTAAATTGTTAATTGCAGCATTTTGTATTAAGTTATGGTTTAGATTAATAAATTCATGTTTTCGTGAATGTTACTGAGGAAATCTCAGTGACACACTCTGGTGAGCATAAGCTCAGCATCTTTCAAGAGGCTGATGTACTTAAATATACAGGGAGAAATACAATGGAAAGATACCTTCACTATGATGGCAAAGCCATCAATTGCTGACGTTAAAATTGTAATAAACTTACAACAGCAACACTTACTTTAAATCACTGGGACTGGGGACTAGAGAACAATCTTATATATTAATTAATTGGTTGGTTGATTATCTTACATCATTATTTATTTTTATATGATTTTTTGATTTCTCCCCTCCATTGTAAGTTCCCAACCACCACAGCACCAGTGAGTCATCACCACAGTCCCCTCTGCACTTCCCTCTCCTGTTTTGTACCCTCTCCCCTGCCCACCCTCGCTGTTTCCTCAGTTCTAAGGTCTGTTTGCAAGGGTTTTGTTCTGACCCTTTGTTCACTTTCCTTGTATTCCATCTATAAATGAAACCATCCAGCATTTCTTTTTCCTTCTGACTTATTTCATTACACATAAGCCCTTCTAGCTCCATCCATGTTGCTTCATCTGACATGAGCAAAAAAGAGAACAAATTTTTTACATAGTGTTATTAGTATTAGCGTTTCTTTGAGGTCAGGAAACCATCACCCCATTGAAAAACAAAGCCCTGTTTTGTGTGATAAACTAAAGCCTCAAGGCGTTGAAGACCATGCAAGTAAAAGCAAGATGTCACCCTGGTGTTCCTGGGAAGATTTGCAATATAACCATTCAGAAAAGAGTGTCACAACTGTCCTTTCCAGACTCACAAGCACATGGAGTTCAGGGTTTTGGTCATTTTGTGCCAGTAATGTGTGGGAAGGAACAAGTCACTGACTGAAGCAATATTATATTTTTTTAATGTTTTAGTTTTTTTTAATTTGTCATTTTACACCTAATAAAACATAATTGAACTGTGACTTATACTTCAAAATTTACATTACTAATTAATTGTTTTGCTCTTTTGACAGTCCTCTTTATAAGCTTTTTCCTCTGGGAAATTGAAAAACAAAACTTCCTCCATATTTCTCCCTTCCTTCATCCAAGCACTCTTAAACACATAGACTGGAGCTGAGACTCAGAGCGTGTGCTGGTGACCACTTCTCTAGGGGTTGAGGGAAGCCCTGACTTGTTGCTTTCCCAGTTTCCCTGGTGTAACTATTCCCACAGTGGCTGATTTCAAGCTAGTGTAATTACTATGTGTGTGTATGTGTGTGTGTGTGTGTGTGTGTGTGTGTGTATATATAGTCTATATATAGTATATCTACTATATATATGTATGTGTATATATAGTCTATATATATCTTGGTTGTAACCCCATGGACTTTCCACCACCACTTCACCCATGTGCCGTCACCATAGTACCATACTCTCCCCCCCCGCCCCCCAGTTTTGATCCTATTCCCCTCTCATCCCCCGTAGAATATCTCTGGTTTATAGTTGTTAGTTGATTTTTGTTTTTACTTTATTACAATTACTTTTTTTCCTGATCTCTTACATTCCTGCTATGAGGGAAATCACCAGGTATTTTTCTTTCTGACTTATTTCACTAAGCATGATCCCTTCTAGCTTCATACATGTTGCCACAAATGGCATGAGTTTATCAACTTATATTTATTTTTTTAAAGATTTATTTATTTTTGTATACAGAACTGGAGTACAGGCCAGAGGTGCAGAGCTGGTGAGAGGATTCACCAGAGACAGAGTGGGGAGCAGAACAGGGTGAATGACAAAGTATACTGCTAAGGGGGGCTGCAGACAGGTCAGGAGAGGGAGGTCTGCCACACCATGTGGATCACCTCCAGGGCAGGGGTCAAACTCATGCTGAAATGGCTTTAGCTTCTTAGTACTATGCTTTAACCAGCTGTGCCACCACAGAGGGCCCTCAATTTATATTTAAATATAAATGTTCACATATGTTTAGAAGGGCTTATAAAAGATACATCAAACTAGAGGTTGCGGGGGGGGGGGGAATTCCTGAATATTTAAAATCAAATCTCATTAGCTGGTTCCATCCAATTCCTGCTTTGGGGCTGTGTCTTCCTGATGTTATTCTCCCTACAAGGTGTATGACTTTGGAATATAAATGATTATATAGCATCACTTTTCAGTGAACTACATTGATTTCACTAGGATGATTTTGTTTGGTGTGAACTGGTATAGAGGAGTCAAATGAGAAGTCTTCCCATATCTGAAGGCATTTATGGACATAAAGACAAGGAGCATTAGGCAAGAGAAACACATAAACGGTATCCAAATTGGGGGAATAAAGCTATTATAATTTCAAGTTGATAATATATAGAGCAAATCTTAACAAATTCATGGAAAAATTAACTAAAACAATACATCTCAAAATGTATAAAAGACCTGCAGCCATAAAATATATAGAAGAAACCATAGACAAAACACTCCATGACATAAACCTCAGGAACAGCTTTGAGAACTCATCTCCAGAAGCAAGGAGAAGATCAATAGCTGGAACCTGCATCAAACCAAAAAGCTTCCATACAGCATAAGAGAGCTACCAAAATGAAGAGATACCCTACTGAATGGGAGAAAATAGTTGCACATTATACATCTGATAAGGGGTTGATATCAAAGATTTACAAAGAGCTTACATAACTCAACAAAAACAAATCAAACAATCCAATCAAAAAAATGGGCAAGGCCCTCCCTGGTGGTGCAGCGGGTTAAAGCACAGCACTAAGAAGCTAAAGCCACTTCTGCATGAAATCGATGGCCGCCTGCTCCGGAGGTGACCACATAGTATGGCAGACCTCTCCTGACCCGCCCGCTACTCCCCTCAGCAGTGTACTTCGTTGATCTGCCTGTTATGCTCCCCACTGTGTCTCTGGTGAAGCCTCTCTCCGCCCCTGAGCCTCTGGCCTGTACCAGTTCTGTATGCACAAATAAATAAATCTTAAAAAAAAAAAAAAAGGGCAAAAGGGCTAAATAGAAAAGAAGAAATGCAATGGCCAAGAAGCCTGGGGGTGGGGGGGGAGGGGATGTTCATCATTACTTATTATCAAGGGAAAATGCAAATCAAAACCACAATGAGATACTACCTTACACTGGTGGGGGGGTGGGGGTGGAAAGCCCATTTAAAAAAACAAACAAGCAAACAACAAATGCTGGCAAGCATGTGGAGAAAAGGGAACCCCCTTAAACTGCTGGGGGGTTATAAACTGGTCCAGTCACTGTGGAAAGATGTGTAGGGGTTCCTCAAAAACAAAAGAAATACATCAGCAACATGATCTAGCTAATTCACTCCTGCCAAAGAACACAAAATCACTAATTTGAAAGGAAACATAAAACCCTATGCAGCACTATTTACAAGATATGGAGACAAACTAAATATCCCCAAACAGATCAAGAAGATGTGGTATACACAACAGAATACCATGCAGTGATCCAAAAAGACAAACTCATGCCATTTGTGGCAACATGAATAGAGCTGGAAGGCTTAATGCTAAGTGAAATAAGTCAGAAGAAAAAGATAAATAATGGATGCTTTAATTTTTATGTGGACTCTAGAGAAACCAAACAAAGGGTCAAAGATAAACCATGAAAGCTGATCATAGATATGAGGCATTAAAAAAAATTACAAGGAATAACAATGTTATATAGCCACGTGCTGCTTAACAGTGGCTTGGTCAACAACAGACCACATATTCCAGGGAGGTCCCCATGATCTAAATCACATAACTTAAGTGTGCAGTAGGCTGTATCATCTAGGTCTGTGTCATTACTAACCATGACATTCAAGCACCAATGTAGATGCCTAACAATGCACTTCTCAAAACCTGTCCCCATCATTAAGCAATGCCTGAGTTTATTAGAATAGTGGTGGCTATATTTAGTTGACAATCCAGCTTTAATCTGTAAAAACCGAGCAGGTACAAGTCTGCTCAAAGTTCCTGAAGGTATAAGACAGCCATCAAAATTGAAAGTATTAGAAAGAGAGAAAACAAGCACTCTATAGAGCTGTTATATAACTCAAGAAAAGGAATCACATGGAAGAGAAAAACAGCCCAGCTCTATCTCTGGGCATTTGGATGTTGTGAGCAGTTCAGAAAGTGCTGCTGTATGAAGACACCAGTTAAGGCACCAATAATGTTGCTGTTAAGTTGATGCCTGACATTTGTATTTACCATGATTCACCAAATGGATCTAAGGCTTGTTGACCCCACACTGGGGCAAGAGGGCAGCGAACAGGCAAAGGCAGTCAGGGTCATTGTTCTAGAACCATCTGGCTTTGATTATTTTAGCTACATCTGCTGAGAACTCCTCAGGTCAGAAAACTGAGGAGGTAATCATTATTCCCTACTTTCTACAGCTGCTAAGATGGATCCATCTGGTACTTCTACCTGCAGCTATGACCCAAAGAACTCTGACTTTTCTTGTGTGTTAACAGATGGTGTTAGCTAAGGGATGAAGGGTCTTACAGCATTTTTTGGTTGTTATGTATTCAATGCATTATTGCTGTTCTTTTTTTTTTTTAGTTCCTTTTCCTCTTCTGTCCCTATAACTTTTTGTCATAGGTCATACATTTAAAGGATTAGGCTAGGATATTCTCAGTTAATAAAAACTGATAGAAAATCTGCTTCTTTTTACCTGCTGTTTTGTCCCCAGTACAAGAAATGAAGAATAAGGTGCTAATCACCCTAAATACTGTCTGGGTCAATCCAGAACCATAATCGTCATGTTGCCTTCATAAAATGAGAGGATGGCAATAGTAACCACCTACATTCATAGAAATGTAGAATGAGAAATGCTAAGTAGAAACCATCTAAAATACACAATACTGATAGCCTAAAGTTGGGCAGAATTCAGCCTGTTGAATTCAGTTAAGAGAATCTTAGTGATTTTTTCCTCAACTTGAAATAGGCAAATCCAGTTACTTTCTGTTTCTACTCCTCTTTTCCAGTTAACTCCATCCTCACTTCCCAATTCCTCCACCTCCTGCATTTTCTCTATTCCTTCCCTTCTTTTTAATTTACTTTTCCATTCTCCCCCAAATGCAATCATCTACCTTCAGCTCAGAATTTCCTTTGAAGTAATTCACTTCAAAGCCACTTGGATGTAAGGTAACCATGGTTACTGCTCTTGGAGGTAATGTGAAACCTAGATGCCTCAAATCTACTTAGGATGTTCACTGAAGAAGCAGCATCCACGAAACCCAGTGCTCCCAGGCCCTGAGGAAAACATAATTCCTACTGAGACTATAGCCTGAGGAAGAAATCACAACCAAACACATCCTTTTAAAAGTTGACCCAGAGGGAAGCAAAGCTAGAAATCAGCTAAGGATGCTAGAGGTCTACAGCACTTAAAACATAGCTCAACTTAAATACTGGGCAAAAGACATGAATAGACATCTCTCCAGAGATGATATACGAATAGCAACAAGAATATGAAAAGATATTCAGTATCATTAACCATCAAAGAAATGTAAATAAAAGCTATAAAGAGCTATCTTGACATACCCATTAAGATGGCTACTACACAAACAAACAAAAATCAACAATTTGTGAGGAGGTAGAGAAATTGGAACCCTTGAATACAGTTGTTAAGTTTGGTGTAATCACCTAGGAAAACATGGAAGTTACTCAAAAAAATAGAAATATCACCTCATATGATCCAACAATCTGATTTCTGGGTAAACATCCCAAAGAATTGAAAGCAGGGTCTCACAGAGATATTTGTATACTCAGGTTCATAGAAGCACTATCCACAATAGCCTGGTAATAGAAGTGACCCAAATGTCCGTAGTGAATTTACTGAATAAACAAATATGGTACATACTGATATGGATTATTATTCAGCCTTAAGAAGAAAGGAAATGGTACAAAATGAGTAAACATGAAGATCCTTATACTAAGTAAAATTAAGTCTGCTACAAAAGAAAACTAATATATAATCCCACTTAAATGAAATACTTCAAATATTCAAATTCATAGAAACAGATAGTAGAATGGTGGTGACCAAGGCTTAGGGCAGAAAACGATAGTTATTTAACAGAGTTTCAGATTTTCAGGATGAAAACACTCTAGTTATGGTTCTCAATGATGTGAATATACTTGCACTACTGACCTGGACTTTAAAAAATGGCTAAGATGGTCAATTTTATAATAAGGTTTTACAGTAGATAAACCTGTGTGCCCTGAAACGACAGGAATGGGTATGTGGGAAGCTTGCTGTATAGGCTGTGAGCACAACTCCCACCTGGAAGTACTGTGGTGTTGAGGCCTGGAAGGACCTCTGAATGGCTGTGAGTGCTGAAAACACCTTACTGATTTTATGTCTTTGCTGCTTTTGAGAGAAATCAATATTCTAATTGGGGCCATGCACAGGTTCACAACTGGTTCATCCTGTCAGCTGTGTCTGAGTTCAGCAACATGCTAGGCACTGTGGAGGCTTAGGGGATGCAAAAAGACAATGCAGGTCACCAGCTGAACTATAGTTCCAGCTGAGACATGAGGTTGTTCCCATGTCCTGCTGATGGACAAACTGAAAGAAACACTAATACTAACGTATAAACCCAGGAACACATTGCATCAGTCCTTCCTGCTGCCTTCCTTCTACCAACCACAAGTTAAAATGAACAAGAGTTGCTACATATGTACATTTTCCCATAAGCCTAGAGGTTCATAAGAAGTAGTTTTCCATTATAATAAGAGTCCGTGAAAGGTAACTTCAGAATTGTAAACAGCCACTTCACTAAACTGATCGTGTCTTTACAACTGAGGCCACCGGACCCCCTGATATAGAAGTGGGTTCTTTCCATCGTGATATTTGCTTTGCAACTGGTGTGTGCATGGATGCGCCTTTTCCTCAACCCTACAATACCCATAAAAACAAACAACTAGTAAATGGAGAAGACCAGCTGCTGAGGAAAATTTATAAGAAACAACTGTTGAAAACAAGTGTGGACTCAACTTTGCAATTAACTAGATAATCCACAAATCCCTGAACACATGGGATTCATATTGGTTTCTTTTTTAAAAGGCAAAATTTTTATATCATCTGCAGAGAAACTAGAGTCTGCCTCTTTTTGAAAAATGAGTTTCTATTCACTAATGTGTCCATTCTCAGATTCTGTGCAAAGTCTTAGAAAAATAATCGGTGAGAATCACTTGGTTTAAACAGTGATTTCAAGTGTTTATCTACCTCAAAGCAGTGGTTCTCAGTGGTGGTCCAATGTCAGCAATAATTCTTCAAAATACTCACCTACTTATGATTCACAATTGCTGGCAGTGGAGGCCATGGAATCCATATTACAATGAGCCCCCAGAATCAGACACTTCCTTTGCAGTTTTGTGCAAGAACCTCAGGCAAGATGGAAACAGAAGAGCGTAACCTAACCTCCTCCTACAGACAACCAAAGCCATGGCTACCCAAGGGGCAATTTCCTCGGGAAAAATAAAAAAGGACCCTAAAGCTAGCCAACCCACTAGGTTCACACAGAGATGATTCGGCAAGGCTGACACAGACACATGCTCTCACTGTACATCTCACCCCCAGGCTCAGAAATCCACAATCAGAGGAACTCAAAAGCCAAAGCTTCTCTCTGAGCAGTGGAGGGCTTCTTCCCCACATCAGTCACACCAACTTTTTTTTTTTTTTAAAGATTTATTTATTCATACAGAACTGGGGTACA
>NW_004567108.1:55098724-55124536 GCF_000260355.1 Condylura cristata | reverse complement strand
TAGACAGAACCACCTGGCCCACGTCTGTCTCTCAGGGACATTGAGCCAGTTAACTAATAGTGATTATCAGCTGCTTTTAAGCTTCTCCAGGAAGGCTGTTATGTTTGAATAACGATGTTAATTAAAAAAAAAAAAATCAAACATTTGGCAGTACTCAACCTCACCAACTATGCCACAGCCAGGAAAGAAGCATAAGGGCTGTCTCCCCCTCAAAGGAACCAAGAATGGGCCACATTCTGTGTGTTCTTTCATGAAACTTTGTGTGTGTGGCTTGTAGAAATCTTTCCTTTAAAATGTGAGTGGAAATGGAACAATGAAAGCTTGAGGAATAGAAAAAAGAAAAATAACAAAAATATAAAAATGGAAACTTTTTCTGGCATGATGTGATTGGAAGAAAAATAAAATCAAGGCTCCCCTCCCCAATATTTATGATCAGAGACAGTAACATTAAATTGCACTATGCTTTCTTGTCATTCAACTCCCTTGCCTTTAAAACTGGAAAAGTGAAACTTCCCAGAGACACTGGGGAAGTTGTGTGGCATGATGTAAAGAGCTAAACAATATCTCTGGTTTTTGCTTCACTTGTTGACATCTTGTTGTCACGAAATACTCACCTAGTGTGATACTAGTGGTCCTGGTGTGTGTAGAGCATATTACAATTTGCCAAGAGTTTTCATACGCTTATTCTTGATTAGTCAACCCAATAATGCTTTCAAGCAGATATTCGCATTTCCATTTTAGATATAAGAAAAGTTTCGGTGAAGAATAGTGGATGGTCAAGTTCAAAGGTTAGTAAGTGGCAATGCTATAATTTCCATGTAGGAATTTTGAATGACCTCCCAACTACAAGGCAGAATGATGAATGTTAGGGAGGGAGGAAAGCAGAGGGAGAGAAAGGAAAAGATGGAGGGAAGGGGTTGGAGAATGAAGGAGGAAGAGAAATAGTTTCTAAAATATCATCACCCACAGTAACCTAGAGCAATATTGTCAGTTTTCATGTTCAGCCTATTTGAATTATTTAAATGCCCATCTTTTCAATTTTAATACTATTCAGGGGGAAAAAGTCATGTTATCTTGTTAGCCAGGTAATGCCACACAAAATAATATAAAAGTTCACAAGAAATCTTGAAATCTTAGAACTAGAAGTGATTTTGATGATCACTAAATTCAATTTCCTCATTTCTCAAGCTCAATGGTGTTAAAAATGTTTTGTTCAAGAAGGTTGTAAGTTAAGGGAAAAGCAGTCCTAAACCAAATCTCTGAGCTTTCAATGTAATCTATTTTCCTACAACACCTCCTTCATCTTGTATTTCGGTGATTTGTGAGGTAACAGAGGAATAGATGATTCAAGTAATCAGTTAAATTACTGAAGCACCAGTACCAAAAATACCCAAGTAAACTATTTCTCTCTACTGGGATGGAATTATCCCTCTTCACATCTGTATTCTACATGATAGAACTAGGGTAAGAAAATGAAAAATATGTCACCAAAATGTCTCTGTTTACATTTGAACTATTGTCTCACAAGCAGGTTGCTATACTCCAGTATTGGGGAGCTCAAGGACAGCATTTGGGAGAGTGTGGCATCTTTTACCAAAAATCAAAAAGCTGTTGGAATTAATCAGTGTGCTTGGCATTTTACAAACAAAAGTCAACTGTATTAATAACATACTACTTGAAGTTGAAAGTTTTAAATATTATTACTTAACATCTCTATAAAACATTTAGAGATACCTCAATTGTGCAAAGATATGCAAGTCTTTTACAATGAAAATTATGAAATTTGCTGAGAAAATTGTTTCCAAGCCTTCAAAAAGGAAAGAGAAGTACCACTTACAATTCATGGATTGTATGACTCAATAGTCTAAGATACCAAATGTCCTTCAAATAACCTTTAATATGATGCAATTCCAGTTAAAATTCTGACAGGTGGGCCCTCCCTGATGGAGCAGTGGTTAAAGCACAGCACTAAGAAGCTTAAGCCCCTAAACATGAGTTCGAACCCCGCCCACCCGGAGGTGACCCACAGCGTGGCAGACCTCTCCTGACCCGCCCGCTGCTCCCCTCAGCAGTGTACTTCGTAGATTTGCCTGTTCTGCTCCCCGCTCTGTCTCTGGTGAATCCTCTCACCACCCCTGAGCCTCTGGCTTGTACCCCAGTTCTGTATGAATAAATAAATAAATCTTTAAAAAAAATTCTGACAGGTTTTTTTTGTAGAAATCGACAGGTTGATTTTAAAATTCATATGAAAATGCGAAAACTACCAAAGCCACAGCAACCTTGGGGAAAAAAAGAGGAAATTTTTAGGACTTATACAACCTGATTTCAATACTAATTATAAAACTACAGCAGTCAAGACATTGTGATATTGGTTTCAAAACAGAGAAATATAAATGGAAGTCCAAAAATAGACCCTCACTTTTATGGTCAATTAACTTTTGAAAAATGTGCAAAGGCAATGTGGAAAAAAAAAATAGAAATAGCCTTTTCAACAAATGGTGTTGGCACTATCAGGGAAACAAAAAATCAAGTCACATATTGAAGGAAATATTTACAAGTTACAAATCTAATTATATTACACACAGAGTACATCAAGAATTTTCAAATAAAATAAGAAATGAAGTGATCCAGTTTTTAGTAGAGGACAAACATTTTGAATAGGCACATTACCAGAGAAAATAGTAGAACAACAAACACCTATAAGGATGTTTGGCACCATTTATTACCAGGGAAGGATGACCTTAAATCACAATGAAACACTTCCATGTGCCTCTTAAAATGACTAAAAATTTAAAGACTAATATCAAGATTTGGTAAATATGTGGTGCAATTGGAATGCTTGTATATAGTCAATAGAAATGTAAAATGATGGTAGCATTTTGGAGAAATAATATATACATACAAAGAGTTGTATGCAAATATTCATAGCCACTTTATATAGCTGTCAAAAACTGGAAACAAATATCCTTTAGTAGTGCATAAGTCAATAAAGAGTGTTATATTTATACAATGGAAGATGTCAATAATAAAAGGAAAATAAACTCATGGTAGAAGTGAATGATTGCTGGACACAGAGACCATAAGCAGCATGCATTGATAGTTTCGTGGGACAGCTACTTTAAAAAAAAAAAAGATTTATTTTTACTCATTTATGCATACAAGAACTGGAGTGTAGGCCAGAGGTGCAGGAGCAGTGAGAGAGTTCACCGGAGACAGACTGGGGAGCAGGTAAGCTGATGGACTAAAAACACACTACTGTGGGGAATGGCAGGCAAGATGGGAGAGATCTGCCATGCCTTGTGAGTCAGTTCCCTGGCCAGGGATCCAATTCAGGCCACAGTGGCTGGTGGTAGCTTGATAGGGTTCAGATTCTCTGGGCCACCAAGGAGGCCCTGGGACAGATACTTTTAAATAAGCCAACGGAGGAACGATAAGATCACTCCAAGTCACTTCCAGTTTCTTACCCTGCTCATCGGTTTCCATACATATTTTGATTTCCAAAGGTTGATTCCAGAGTTTGATTTCCAAAGTAGATAATATTTGCTGATAGAGGATCTAGACAGAGACAAAAAGGCAAAGACAAATTATTGGGTAGAGAAGAAAACCTGGGTTAGTTCGTAAGATTTCTATTCACAGCTATTACCAACTATATTTTATTCTGTAAGATTTTCATATTAGAGGGGAGACCATGGGAAAATTTTCTTGTTCTCTAAAACATTGTATAAAAGCAATTTTCTCCAAAGTGAAAGTTCTGGTTTGAAGTTGACTGCAAGGAAACAATATTTGGGTACATATATTTATGTCTTTAAAAATCACTCACATACAGTGATAAGATTGTGGCAAGATTTTCTGGCATTCTGCATTTAGTTTGTTTTTGTTTTGTTCTTTAAAATCCTGAAATGGAAAAAAATAAAGTACATAAAGGCAATGAAGCTTAAAATGGATTTAGATATTATACAATCAGTAATAACTCTTCAGATGTTAGCAGCGAAGACTCTGAAGATGGACAAAGACCCCTGCATCCAAATTCTCTAAGTTCCTATAAAAACGCTAATTCCTGGACATCACCTCTCCTTAGGCTAAGTCCTGAGACTCATGATTTCTACCAAACAGCCCATGTAATTCTTTACACTGGAATTTTTGAGAACTCCTAGGTTTTCAATTGTCATATAACCTAGGAAGTAAGTAGGAAAAAAGAATTGAGATAAAATATTCTATTACTAAACAAAATAAACACTAGATCAAGTCATATGAGGGACCCTTTTCCACACTGTAAGGGGATGCTAAATTGAGCCTGTTTGGAAGAAGCTTTTCAAGCCAGCTTTAAAAAAAAATGTTCCTGAGTCTGCTAAGTGACACAATTTTTAAACACTATCCCATTGGATTACTGTCTCTGTCAAGCAGACCTCTCCTGACCCATCCACTGCTCCCCTTGGTCATTCTGCCTGTTCCACTCCCCACTCTGTCTCTGGTGAATCCTCTCACTGCCCCTGCACCTTTGGCCTGTATCCCAGTTCTGTATGCGAAAATAAATAAATCTTACAAAAAAAAAAAAAAAAAGAAAGTAAGTAAGAAAAAAGAAACAGGTGCCTGAAAGAGCAGACTCTGGTACTGGGAATTTTTGGATTCAGAGAACCCTGAAAGGGATGGAGGAAGTGGGAGGATAATTAGTGTTACAGGTGCCATTGGAAAGTCATGCCAGCATGAGTCTAGATCCAAAACTGCTGGGCCAGAACTTATTCAATGGACAGCCAGTTTCCTGACCTGGGCAGGCCCTTTTTAGGTGGGTCTGGACTGCTTACTATTCATTCTTGGTTGACACTTTGTCCGTATCTACAAGTGCCACAGTAAGTAATCACACATAGTAAAAGGACAGGAAGATAAGAAGGTCTTCTCCTCCCCGGGACCAACTCTTTATATTGTAAACTAACAAATATTTACCCAAATGCCCAAAATTTACATGAGTTTTCCTACTGTTCTCCTTGTGCCCCTCACCCACCTAACCCAGACCATTGAGGAGTTGTCTCATGTAATTATGGAAGTTGGCAAGTACCAAGATCTGCAGAATCAACAAGCTGAGGCCTTGAAGAATTAATGGTTTATGTCCAGTCCTAAAGCCTGCAGACTGAAGACCTAGAAAGAGCTGATGTTTCTGTTCAAACTCAAATGCAGAGAAAAGTCCAGTGGCCCACTTCAAAGGCAATCTGGCAGGAGGATTTCTCATTATTGAGGGAGGGGAGAGCCAGCTTTTTCTTCCATTCAGGCCTTCAATTGAATGGATTGGGTGAGGTCTACCCACATTAGGGAAGGTGATATATAAATACTTTACTCTGACTGCTGATTTAAATGTTCATCTCCTTTAGAAATACTTTGAGACATATTCAGAATAATTTTTTCCCAGTCAACACATAAAATTAACCATCCCAGTCCCCAACTGTCAGACTCGTGGAAATCTGACTTTAAGGAAATATAGTAAGTGCACCAGCAGGAACTATCACAACAACCTTGTTCTTTATAAGTATGAAATCCTATCTCAAGAGCTGTTTACTGAATTATTAAGAAAAACAGTTACCTGGGATAACATTGATCCAGAGGCTACATCCAGAGTGATAGACTTTCAGGAGAGAAAACGATCAGCTAAACAGTAAGAGGTTCCCAACCATTGGATTAATGCAAGTGATGAAATGGTTTCCCTCCTAAAAGTATTTCAAATTGAGTAGTTTTGTTATTAGAATATCTTTCTATGCTCCAGAGATACCAGCAGCCAAGAAGGGTAAGGAATGGAGTTGGAGGCCCATCTGTCACTTGATTTTTATATTCCATTGCTCAATTTCTTATTAAACTGCAAATTTCCATCATCTCAGGGCTCTGAGATGCTTCTGGAGGTGAAGGTCTTTAGGACTTTGCTATTCATGGCACTTGATGGGGGATACTAATCTTCATGGGGTCACTGCTTGCATCCTAACACAGGCAGAAGTTATGGTTTTTATTTTCATCTGTACCCCTGCATCCCAAGCCAATTAATCTTCACTATGCAAATGGGATGTAGACAGTTAATTGCAGTTCAGTCTCAACCTTTCAGCCTGTATTGGAAGTTTAAAAAAAAAAATGGGATCCACTTTCAGTGACTGGGAAGTGTACATAGTTCTCAACCTCCAAGGAAAGTGAGGGAGTCACTTGAGTGCCCCCTTACCTCCTCCTGGCCCTGGGAAGACCTGAGTTACCTGGAAAATTCTGCCTGAGTGTACATCAAAGATGCCAGTACAGTAAGGAAAGAGGAATTCCAGCTTGTGCTGGCAGAAGGGGCCTCCCGCTGTGCCAAGGACCGTGCCATTTGTTTATCCCATCCAGTGCCAAGGAAGAAACTGAATTTGCTTAAAGCCAACTCTGAGAGCTAAACTTAAGCTCAAAGAATATATGAAGGCCTGGAGTTTATTACATGTGCCTAATAAAGTAGCACAATTGATTTATTTTAACATTACCTCATCAGCAATGACAAATATTCTGATATTAAAAACATTAACCTGAAGAATGGCAATAAATCCCCTTCAGAGGGACATGTTGTGGTCTCTTTGTGTCTTCAGTAAAACCAGAACATCCGCTTCTAATGTAATAAGACACACTCAGGCTCCCCCCCCCCCATGCACTTAAAACTACTTTTGGAGGATATGAGAATCTTGTCTTCCAAACGATCAGTCGATCAGATTCCGCCCTGAGAAACATCAGCATCAAGAAGGAGGAGCTCACCCCTTTCTAGTCAAGACCTAGATATTTATAGAATAAGACAAAAATCCATTGCACAGGTGAAAAGCTATTTCAGTTACTTCTTGCTCTTTTTCTTTCAATCCACTTACTTGGAAAGTAGTCATCTTTTGATAACATCTGTGATTATTGATTTTGAATTTAACTTAGAAAAATAAGATTTCAAATCGAGTTGCTTTTTGAGGAGGAGAAAAGGGAACCCTATTCCTGAACCCAGTTGTTGAGGATGGCCTGAGCGAGGTGACCTTGGGGAGCAGACTTAGCACAGAAGAAGCTCACGGGAGCAGCTTGTGATCAGTACATCTAGAAGAGAAGGAAGCAGGGTGGTCAGAGGAAGAAGGTGGGCTGTCATGTGACTGACATAAACTTTCAGAATTGTTAAATAAAATTTAAATTAGATCTGGGATATCCAAGCAGGGAGGGGAAGAAGAAGAGAATGAGAGGCAAGAAGAAGGCTTAGGGAGAACAGAGCAGGGGAGGACTCTGGGTGCTCGGGTGGCCAGAGCTACAGTATCCACTCTTGGTACTTCATTAAAATAATTTTTAAGTAGTCTATTTAGTAAATGTTAGAGGCATGTCTGTCTGTCTCTAAAACCTATGTGATCAAGGCCTTCCCTGGTGGTGCACCAGGTTAAAGCACAGCACTATGAAGCTACCAACAGCCATTGCAGCACAAATTCAAGCCCCAGACAGGGAGGTGACCCACATTGTGCGGTGAACCTCTCTTGTCCTGCCTGCTGCTCCCCTCAGCAGTCTATTTCAATTGATCTGACTGTTCTGCTCCCTACTCTGTCTCTGGTGAATCCTCTCACTACTCCTGTACCTCTGGTCTGTACCCCAGTTCTTGTATGCATAAATAAATAAATCTTTAAAAAAAACACAACACCTTGTAATCACCTTGACATCACAGTTGTTTACAGATGAAGCAAGAACTTTAATGGTTTTACTTAGTTGCCCTGCTCTGGCATTAAAAATGCTTTCCCAGAGCTGCATGAAGCACAGAAACAGGGCATATTTTTTGCAGAGCAGGATATATTTCCACCTTTGAGATCCATAGTTTCTCCTAAATGGAAAGGAGGGGAGGGAGGAGGGAGAGAGGGAGAGAAAGAAAACCTTTAGTACGAATTCAGTCCGTATCTTTTCTCCATTATCTCCTGAGTCCAATAAACAAAACTTTTACCCATTTATATTCTCTGACTACAACCTAAAATAGAAAGTAATCAGCATCCTAGCAGGATCTTTTCTAATTATAATTTTGTCCCCCATTATATGTTACCTGTTCCTAACTAGTATTTTAACACCAGGAGATTTAATTCTGCATCAATCAATACAGGAGGCTTAAACTCTTAAGTGAACTTCCTAGAATGTGGCCCTGTGGCCTGACTAACCCACCATATGCCAGGCAGCTGGATTATACCCAGCATAACCCCTCAGTAATAGAATATGTGTTCAGTCTTCAAACTTTTAGCCATTTCTCCCTTTTCCCCATCCACATAATTTGTCATTTATCAAATTACCCAGTACTTTCTGTCCAATTATTTTTTAAAAGATTTATTTATTTATACATACAAGAACTGGGGTAAAGACCAGAGGTATGGAAGAGGGGAGAGAAATGAGAGGATTCACCAGAGACAAAGCAGGCCAATTGACTGAAATACACTGCTGAGGGGAGCAGCAGGCAAGATAGGAGAAGTCTGCTGGTCATGTGGGTCAACCCCTGGCAGAGGATGGAACTCTGCTGAAGCAGCTGCCACTAGTTTTGTGCCATGCTCCAAACCATTGCACAACTGGGGAGGGCCCTCTGTCCAATTCTTACAGGCATTCGAAAAGTGTATTTGTTTAAAGTCTATTAATCTCTTCTTATACAGAGAATGGTACTGAATAATGCGTGTGATGCACTTCCATAACTCATTGTTGTCAATGTCGTGATATTATAATTTTCCAGATGATTGGATTAAAAAGATGCGGTACATATACACAATGGAATACTATTCAGCAATCAAAAAAGATAAACACATGCCATTTGCCTCAACATGGATGGAGCTGGAAGGGATCATGCTTAGTGAAATAAGCCAGAAAGAAAAGGAAAAATACTGGATGCTTTCACTCATAGCAGGATTATAAAGGACCAGGGGAGAAAATAATAATAATAATGAACAACTATATACCAGAGACATTTTACAGAGGTGGAGCGGGGAATGGGATCAAAAATGGAGAGGAGGGAAGTGCACTGGACTATGTTAATGGCACACAGGTGATTTGGTGATGGGGAGCTCATGGGGATTACAACTGAGATGGGAAAAGGAACAAAATGGTGTAAAAATAAACTACTATATTATTTAAAAATTAAAAAATATTAGTAAAAGAAATGTTTGGGTTTGGGAAAGATGTTCTACTTCAAAGCATATGAAATGCTTCAATCTCTCCCTATATATACCAAGAACTTGTCTACTAGCTGGGGTTATTAACACCCCTCAGCACACCCATGCTGTGTGGACTCCCCAGGTTGGTAGGGTAGACATGTACACAAGACAGATGAGGTCAGGGAAGGTGGAAAGAAGGAGCATGATTTAAACTGTATCTGAGGTGGAGCTTGACGGGATTATGCTCAGTGAAATAAGCCAGAAAAAAAGAAAACTATCAAATGGTCTCACTTATAGGAACCAAATAAGCTATAGTAAAGTAAAAATCAAAACCATCGGGGAACTACAGATCAGAGACATTCTGTACGGAGGAGGAGGGAGAAGGACTGGGACAGGGGTGGGAAGAGCTCATGGGAATACGGTGATGGTGCACGGGGGAATTGGTGGTGGGGATTTCACCCGGAAACCACACATTGTAACAAAAATGAAGGACGATGTAATGAATATATTTTTTTAATTAAAAAAAAAAACTAAAACTATCTGAAAAAGAGCCTGTTATCAAAGAATTTTCTTTCTGCTAAGAGACCTCAAAATTTTCCTGAAGTTGCAGGTATAAAACAACCCAAAATAAGCAGTATATTTAAACTCTTCACTTGGTCTCAATTTATATTGGTCTACCAAAAAATAGACATGTGTCAACCTCACTCATAAAACCCCACTTTAGTATATTTTCAAGGCTTCTGGCATCAGCTAAGGCCCATGTCCTGCCTGTTCAAAAGTGATTCAGTTCCTCAATCTACATGATCTGAATCTTTCTTCTGACAAAAATTTTGACCACTCAAAGGAGATAGCATTTCAGTTATTACACTGAAGACCATTAATGTAAAAGAACAGCTCTGTTTAATCACACAAAAATAATGAAAATAGTATTAAATGTAAAGCCAAAGATTGGTTTTCGAATTTGCTCTAGCATGTATTAACTACATAACTTGAAGCAAACCATTTGACTTCATCAGAATTTACTTCTTCAGCTATGAACTTAAAATAGACTGCCCCAAGAGTGCGCTAAGGATTAAATAAAATGATATATTTTAAAGCATGTAGACCAGATTTTCAGATGCTTATTAGAGACAAATTATTTTAAGAACAGAATATTGCACAATCAGAGCTAATGGAGAGTGTGGCAGATACTCCTATTTATTTAACCATTATTTATTTTCTTCTTTTTTGACAATCCAGTTTTGTTTAGAATAACAATAGACCCAGATCAAAATAATCCTCACCTCCTCGAACTACCTCACTCAAGACATGAGAAAAGTCCTATATTTAATCAAGCCAGTGTAATTGGCATTCCATCACCTACAGCCAAATGCAATCCTGATTGATGAAGGGAGAGAGAATTAAAGGGAAGCACATGGAGCAGAGCTTGCTGGATGGAAGACCAGAGGCAGCCAAAGACAGGGCTTTAAAGGGGTGGGGAAATGCCAAAGGGGAAATTGGAAAGTCATTACAGAAAAAAATGAAATCCTGACTACTCACACACTCCCAGGCTCAGCTTCATCTTTGGAAGGTCTGACTGAACACAGGCTGCAACTCCTGAAGCAATTCTGAGCTGCTGTCTTCCTTCTAGAACAGTTTTCCTACTTCTCTATAGGAAAAGGGGTCTCCGTTGCCTGTTTTTATTTATTAGGTGCAAACCCATCTAATAATTCTTACTTTAATTTGAATTATTTTTTATGTTTCTTCAAAAAGTTTTCTTCACTGCCAAACAAAGGAAGGATGATAACAATGGCTGCATTCATTTTCATCCAAGAGCAATGGTTTCTATTTATTTTCATTGCAAAGTTAAAACATGACTAGACTTGGCTTCAACTTTCAAAATTCAACTGATTTTAACAACTGCACACAAGGAGATGACCAATGTTTAATCTAGCCTAAATCCACAAAAGTTTGCTGATTTGATTTCATCTCATCTAGGAACTGGGACAGAAAGTATCTGTCCCACAACACCTGAAGGTACAACTCCCTAAAGTCTATTAGCACTCCTGGATGAACACTTTGGGCTATTACTATTTAAATCATATCCTAGAGCAAAGTATGGGCTGAACAGAGGACTAAGGTGACATAAGTGAGGCACTAGCCTCGAGCACAAAATTTCAGAGTGTCCAATACAACTTCATAATCAGGAGAAAATCATATTTTTATGCAACATTTTAAGAAAACCAATCTCTCAAAATATATGATGAAAAAAAATTGTTTTTAGTGAAGACAAAGTCTGAGACCAAAATTGAATGACTACATCACTTACTTCTTACTCACAACCCTGAGGTCACATGAGGTTGGAAAATCAGTGGCTCAGGTTCAATCCTCCCATGACCCTGTGGGGTCCAGCAGTTGCCAAAAAAAAAACAAGCAAAGAGAGAAAAAGCAACAGCCACTGGAGTAATTCTTGGGAAGGCTAGTGACTGCTTATGTAGGCCCTGAGGCCCTCTAACATGTATCTTGTTAGTAGCTTGCCCAGAGAAGTAGTCTCCATCCATTGCTCTCATTTCGTGAGCCAGGTTGGTGTCCACTTGGCCCCTGAGTTTTAATTCATTACCTTGGAGGGAGTCTGGCACGGTGGTGGCAGAGTGAATTCACTAGCCACCTCCTCCATATATTCACAACCATTACAGCCAAATAAAGTTAATAGTCACTCAAAGATAAATGGAGGATAATTCTATACCCCAGGAGCAATGCTGCAATGGAAAAGGGTCAAGAAAACTATATTTAAACATTTTTACAACAATACCATGTGTGTAACCCCAGAGAAGGAGGGGTGGTACTAGACAGAGCCCCTCTGCTATTAACTCAGGAACACATGCCTACACCACAGACTTTGGAGACCCTCCCCCCACTGTCCAGAGGTAGCATGCAGATCTCAGGGTGTGCCACTGAAGAACTATAGCAATTGGGGTACAGAGTCATGATTGCTGGCTTGAGCCTGTGGCTTCCAATCTACAGCAGCTGGAGTCCAAACAGGTGGGGTGAGTCGGATGGGAACATATGTGTCTTCTTGTAGAAAAGGCTAATATTGCAGCATGAGGCTGTGATATTCAAAATATTCCACCCAGGACCAAAACCCAGCCAAAAAAATGAATTCTTTGACTAACCAGAACTTAAGCACCTGGGTCTTAATAATAGGCACAAACACCCCAGATTAAGGCTTTGTAATCAAAAAGAGAAGGAAACAATTCCCAGGTTGTGACCCTGTTCTCACCCTGTGTTACATATACATAGTGTTCCTAATACTAAATAAATAGGAAATATGAAATAAGATGTCAAAAAAGAAAAACACCAAGATGACCTAAAAACATAATCAAAATGACAATAAGCATTTATGTCTGAGCAATCAATCACCTTAAAGGTAAATGACTAGAATTCACCAGTGACAAGGTATAGTGTGACAAAATGGATTTTGAAGCAAATTCCAATCTTCTCCTACCTACAAAAAACCTTTCTTACCAACAAAGACAGAATTAAAAGTTAAATGCTGGATTGCACTCCTAGGTATCTACCCAAAAGACACAAAAACACTGAATCAAAAAGTAACTGCACTCCCATGTTTATTGCTGCTTTATTCACAATTGGAAAGACATGGAAACAGCCTAAATGCCCAAAAACGGATGAATGAATTAAAAAGATGTGGTACATATACACAATGGAATATTACTCAGCAACCAAAAAAAGAAACACGTGTCTTTTGCGGCAACATGAATGGAACTCGAAAAGATCATGCTTAGTAAAATAAGCCAGAAAGAAAAGGAAAAATACTGGATGTTTTCACTCATATCAGGAATGTAATGGACCATGCAAGAAAATAATAATAATAATGAACAGCTATATACCAGATATACCAGAGACATTTTGTGGGAGTGGAGTAGGGAAGGAGATCAAAAACAGTGGGGGGAGGGAAATGCACTGGACTGTGGTGATGGCACATGGGTGATGGTGATTTGGTGATGGGAAGCCCAAGGGGATTACAACTGAGATGGAAAAACACACAAAATTATGTAAAAATAAACTATTATATATTAAAAAAAAGTGAAATGCTGGAAGGTAATTGTACGGAAAATGACCGTTAAGTAAGACATGTTGACATATGGAGGTATGAATTTGCACTCCCCAAATTATGTAGTAAACTGATGGCAAATCAACAAGACATTTTTTAAATTCAGGAACAGCTTTAGTTATAGCAGATAAACCATATTTCCAACTAAGATATGTATTAACACATAGAGATGGGCATTGTATTAGAATTTATGAGCCTAATACAACAAGAAGGAATTAAGCATAAATATATTATGTACCAAAAGATGGGCCACCGAAATACATAAGATAAAGAGGAATTGACAACACAACAATAAAGTCAGGGAAGTTAATAGTCCACTTACAACAATACACAGATCAATAAGAATGATAATAAATAAGGAAACAATACTCTTAAATGACTTACCAGACATCTCCCAGGACACTCTACCTCAAAATCACTGCAAACGCCTTTTTTAAAAGTGCAAATGGAATATTTTCAAGAATAGATGAGTGTTCAGCTCCAAGTCAATTGTTGATAAAACTGTGAATATTTACATAGAGGAAAACTAGACGAGGCAAAAATCCTTACAAAACTATCAGAAACTAATAAGCCAAATTGGTTTCTGAAGTTAATAGAGAAGAAGGAAAGAGAAAAAGTCAAATGGGTAAAAGAAATGGGAGGATGGAATGACTCACTGTAAAAGAAATATAAGAAATTAAAGTTCACTGATGGAACTAATCCTGTTCCTAAGGAGGGACTCATTCCCAGTAGCAGTTCAAACCAGGAAGCACTTTGTGCCTGGACATGAAGGCAAGGCAGGTTAAGAGAATGTGTGAAGAAGGGGGTTGCTGTGCAGGGTCCTGGCAAAAATAAGTAAATTAATAAAACATGGCCTGGGGTCTTCTACACTACTGTGCTCTTCTCTTACCTTGGCCATCCCTACTCCACTTCCATTGCAATTAACACATCCCCAGCAAGTCTAGCCCCGGATGGTATCTGACGTTCTCAAGAAAACCAGACTTTGTTCACATCCCATGATGCCTGTGCTCAAATCTTGCTACTTCAAAGAGTATGGTTTTTTAAAAAATCAAGTCAGTGAGAGTAAGTTGATGTTTTTCTAAATTTCTGTATTTGAAAAATGTCAACATCGTTTTTCTTTTCTATTTTCATAGAAGTAACTCAGTGCTAAGACTTCCTGTTAACAGGGATCTTGGTCCTCCGTTAGGTGTGACTGGAACCACTCAGGCTGTCTGGGTCTTCATTGTGTAGCTACCGTTAGTGCCAATGGCACAATAGACAAAAATGGGACTCCACACCCAGGCCTTGTTTTAAATATCATGGCCATATGTGCTCATGAGTCATGCATTATGCTTTTAGGCAATCCTGCCAGCAACAATGCTCAATTCAGGAAGGTGTCTGACCTGAGGCATTAACTAGAGAAAACAATTTATTCCCTCAATTCTGTCCCAGCAGAGTCCTACTTCTGAAGATGAAAATAGCTCATGTGGATAATACAGAGCAGGTTGCATTGATGGAAAAGCAAATGTTTCCCAAAATCTTGCAGACCACATTGGGAATCATCTTCATTATTGCTTGGTAGTAGTTCTAAATGACAGAATTTGGCAATCACAAATACCATTCGGTTTACTCAAAACTATAATCTTCACAGCCCAGGAGAGTCAAAAGATTTGCGCGGGTCCTTTTTGGTGGAACAACACAATGACTTTTTATAAATTCAAGCTGAAATAGACTTTAATTTGTTCTTTTTCTCCAGCATCTTTTTAAATAGAATTTATTTTCTTAGTGTTAATCACTGAATCATATGTCAAACTTATAAGGACTCTACATATGCCTCATAGCAGAAAAGGCCCCAATATGATTCTTTGATGGGCACCTGAAATCTAAGGAGGGGCATTGTGGGAACCTCGGGCTACCGCTGGTAGAACAGAGCACGGGTGTCATGCACACAGTGTTTAAAGTTCATTGATGGAATTAACTTGGCATGCGCCCAAGAACACCATGCCTAGGACAGAGCTTAGAGTTATTCTGCTGTAAGTTAAGAGAGGCCAGAGAGTGCCAGCAAACCATACTGAGGCAAGAGACAAGGGATTGGTCCTCCCTAGGTGCCTCCAGAAGAAGCCAACATTACCAGCACCTTGATCTTAGACTTCTAGCTTTCAAAACTGTAATAGTTGCTTAGATCATTGAGATTGGTGTACAATGTAAAGTTTCTCTATCACCCTGTTCCGTGATCCAATGCCCTTCCTTCTGTTATTACCCTTCATCCTTTCACAAGACATAAGATGGTTAAGACTTAATTATAGAAATGAAATATCTGTGTATGCAGGTGTTTTAGATTTTTATGTTTTGCACTATTAACAGGTGGTACCCTGCAGTATAGTGCACACTTATTTCTTTGGTTCTTAGTCTTATGTCTTAAAAATCTTTCCTTATAAGTGAACAGAATTTCAAAAAGCCTCTTTTTCAAAATTGATATTCTTATTTACACCCAAAACAGAAGTGACATTCAGGAGAGTCACTGTTGTCCTGTGGAGAAAAACATTACCCATAGACAAATAAGAATCTGTACTGCAAAGCCACAGGTCTATAGTGAGGGTAGAGAAGGCAGTAGCTTCGCCCTTTCATAGCTGAAGAAATGGAAAAAGTCAGAATGGAAATGAAATTAACAAGATGCCAATAGCTGAGCAAACATTTGAATCACAGTCTCCGGTTACTATCCCTGGGTCTAAACAATGGGCAGTGAAGTGGTGGAATAGTTATTCTGTATTCTAGAATTAACTCCTAAACTGCCAATACAGCTAGAATGTCATGCTATGGAAGCAAAAGCAGAGAAACTGAGACAAAATAACCAGGTGAAATGCACAAAAAAATAATTCTGGCTGCACCCCTGCAGATTTATATAAATTATAAGGAATCCAAGGAGAAGTTAACACTTCCTTTCGCGTGAGTGAAGCTCTTAATCTTGCCTGTAATTTAGAAAAACATATCTGATTAAAAGAAATAATCTTAACCATTTTCCAAAGTGAAACTGTCATTCCAGTTGTCCCACATAGTTACAAGTTTTTGTATTTACTGTCTTTTTTATTTCAACCATTCTGTAGGGTGAAGAGTTAGATCTCTGTGTGGCTTTACTTTGTATCTGTGATCACGATCGAACTTGAACTCTTCATCCATCTCTTAGTCCTCCTTTAGCCCTCTTTTATGAAATGCTTTTATTCAAGCTTTTGCCTTTCTTCCTATCAGTCTGTCTCCCTCGTTTTTCTAATCAATTTGTAGGATTTTAAAACTATATTGCAGCTATGAATACTTTGATATAGTTATTGAAAATATCTTCCCACACCCTGTGGGTTTCCTTTCACTTTTTAGTTATGTTTTTGATGAAGATACACTTAATACTAAGTACAGCTGCTTCTAGAATTAACATGAAAGAGAAGAAAATTTTCCCAAGTCTCCATTCCACCATCTCCCCTTTCTAAGAGTCTTCTCCCTTACCAAAGCCTACCTCCAGTCTTGCTTTGCTTCCCAGAAATTTCCATTGTCAAATCTTTTACTGTTGCAGAAATGTCAGTGCCTGAGCTTTTCTTGAGATTGTTTCTTTGAATTCTTTTCATATTCTTGTTCCAAATGAAGACTCCATAAAAACCCCTAGCCATAGCAGATGTCTCTCGCACATCTGCCTTCCAAAATCAGCTACAGGAATCCACCAGAAGATAACTTATAGGACCCACAGGATGCATGGAAGAGACTCTCCATGTACTAAGATGTGATGTCAAACTCAGCACGACACACTGAGGAGACGGTGTCTGCCAGTGTATCATGTACTATCCAGACTGCATGGAAGATCTGGCTGTCTGAGGGGGTGTGTACAGGAATACAGATGGCCTTTTTGTTTTCCTTGGGGTCTTATCTATTTGTTTTACCCCAGGTATACAAGTCACTCAGAAACCTGCTCCATTTTCCATTCTACCTTCTTCCTCCTGAGCCCTGTTTTACATTTCATTTCTTCCTCTCCATTATTTCCTTTCTTCTCCCAGCAAAAATTGGCAGGAGAAAAGGCCTGTATTTGTAGCCTCTGAGTGAGAAGTACTGGGGGGATAAGGATGAAATAGGGTTGAAGAAACACTGTGGAGTTAGACCCTCATTCAGGCACTGGAGTCTGTCACACAGCAAACTTGTTTTCTGTTAACACTTAGCAAGGAAGCCTGAATGCAGAGTCTGAATCAGTTTCCTTCTTCAGAAAGCAGACCTGGCATTGAACTCCAAGCGCGAGAGTATGCTCACACACAAGCAGTTGTTCAAGGTTTAGTTGAGGTAAATACTGCCTTCAATTGCAGTCAGCCTGGTGGAGACTAATGGCCTCAGCTGGTATGAAACTCTCCTCACAGGCAGTGTCTCCTCTCACCATGACCCCGCGAACTCGTGATCAAATATTTCCCTGAAGCCAGCTTCTCATCTGTTCTCTAACTCAGCCGGAGATCCCTGCCGATATCAAAGGGTATTCCCACAGGGCATGATGAAAAAGGCCAGGCTGGGCCCTCTAATTGAGCTAACAGGACCACAGGAATATGGAAGTTATGACTCCTTTGAATTGTGCTGTAATTTGTGGGTGAGCTAGGCAGGGGAGGCAGGAGTTCTGGCAACACACAGTCGTTTGTGCCTTGCTTTAGCTAGTTTCCAGAATACCTGCTCCAGAATAATATACATATACATAAATATAAATTTTCATTCATTTCATCAGATTTAAAGTAAAGAAAGGTATTATAACATTTTTATTTGGTACAGCACATATTTGCAGGTATTTTCTGGTTTTCTTTTCCCATTAATGAAAGCAGTTTATCAATTTCCTCATTACAGATGATTGTCCTCTCAATGGACGCTAATTGGTTCCACATCTTCATCGCCAGAAGAATCAGTCAGCTTGTCAGTTAGTCAAGGTTTCATGATTCATGACTCCCAAATAGCTTGAAAATGTGTGCCATTGTAACTTGATGGACAAGAAGAGAAATAGTTTTGCAGCTGTCTTTTGTGATATCTGTACCATCACCTTCATTCCCAAGGGACAATAAGGATTTGTTGTATCACAGCATCACATAATGCTCCAGGATGTGTAAGATAGCAGGAGCCAGAAACTGAAAGTGTGAAGGATCCAGAGACCTCACTCCATTTTTAATCATGCTCACTTCTAGGTGTGAGACTTTGGGCAAGTCATTCTCTTTCAGTTTCATCTGTAAATTACGGATGAGAAAACTAATCTCTAAGGTAACTTCCCACACAAGATTCTCTGTAGCTCATGCATAGGTAAGTGCTTTAAATGCTCCAACATCTTTAAAATGTACTTAGTTTTTATTTCCATTTATCATTTTGAGCTACCATCCCCCATCGATCATGTATACAAGCCAGCTGGGCACCATCTGAGGTAGCACATGATAACTCAGCTTCTCTACGAGGACAACAGTCATGGATTTGCAGTGGAGAGAAGGCCTACATTACGTAGCCATGTTGAGCCTCAACCCCATGAGCCCACTCTGGGCCAAAGAAGAAAAACCAGATATGGAAAAAAAAATGGGCTGATCTCAGTGAAGTTAGAGTTCAAGAATTGATGTAAAGGGAAGTCACTAGTACCAATACAGGCTTGGCCCTAAAATTCAGGAGTGCGCACTGAATTGTGACAGAGAGAAAGAAAAGAAATACCAACCTGGGACAGAGTTGGGGGGTGGGGGGCCTTTCTCAGGGGGAAGATGATTATTTTTTTTTTGTCAGCAATCTTTGTCACTTTGTCTCCAGAGTGACTAGAGGCTATCATCACTAGCTTTCACTTCTCCAGCACTATAGATCCTTATCACACTCGATGGATAGAGGATTCGTGAAAAGGAGATGTAATGATCAGGACCCTGGGACTCTGCAAAGCCTGTGCTATAATCTCTGAGTTAGTGATGGATGAGATGCTGCCTGCACCCCACTAGCTCCCATCACAGATTTGAGATAACGAGAAAGCTCGAAACAAGTGTATTCAACTGACAACATGGGTCATTCCCAGGAGTGACATTTGGAAAGCTGAGGTAAGTGAAGAGCCCCAAGGATTTCTGAATTTAGCTTATAAAAGTTGTATTTTGTGGGTGTTTGGTCCATGGTGCTAATTCAGTGTCTCTAGAGGGGATATTCAGTTTGCTGTGCTTCATTAAGTATCTACTTACAACCTTACAAATAATAATTTTCAAATCTATTACAAAGATATTTGAAAAAACAAAGCCATTAATCTATTTCTCTCTGGGTAATTTCAAAGCACTTATCTCCATAGTACCCAAGAAGACAGACAAAGAAAAATCCAATAACAAGGGAGGAGAAAATAGCCTTGGTGTCTCCTACAGAGAACCAGGTGAATATGAACAAACGTGTGTATTATTTGAGTACCCTTCTGCTGACGCAATGCCAAGATACAGTGAGCTTTTAGGATGTTATGATTTTCTTACCCTGTTCTGGCTGTTTAAATGCAATTCCTCTGTTCTACAGAAAACATTTACTAACTGAATTGTTTCAATCTGTTGTTATCACACAGCCTGAAGTTTACACAGGTTGAAGTATTTGTCTTCCCCTTAGTTTCCCAACTGGAGGTAACCAGTCAGGTGACAACATTAGTCCAGAGATTTTTTTTTTTTGTCTTGGGGGAAGTTTTTTTGTCTCCCCACTCCCACCCATGTCAGGTTCAAAAAAAAAAAAAAAACAGGCAATTGCTCAATTTCATTTAATGAACTATTATCTCATGATAATGTCAGCATGACTATGAAATCCAGATCGCATTCTTTCTGTGCTTCCACTCTGCCCACATAGTGTGCTTCAGATATTTGACACTGTTACAAAATAAGGTGTTTCATGTCAATGATAACCGTGGCGTATCCAACAGAGACTTTGAATTCATATTTATTTGGACTATTTTATTGAAGGTATTTCTAAAATACATTGAGTGTTTCCTGCTGCTTCCACAGAGATTACCTGTCAGGATTTTGTCTCTTTGCTTTGCTGGACAATGCAGGGTCAACGATACAAATTGCATCCTCTTACCCTGCAAGGTGGTGATACAGAAATGCTTTCCAGTCTGGGGAGGCCTCTGGCCTGTGCAAAATGGCTGAAGGCTGCAGCAATGCTTGTTTGTTTACAGTTATTAACCTGCCTTTTCTCATTTCTCTGCTTCCTCCTTCACAATATAACCATCATGGGAGCTACTCATTGACACTCAAGGGTTTGCCCTCTCTGAGACATAGTTTCTAACACACTATAAGCTGGGAAACCAGACTCTTAAAACTGTTAAAATTTTGTATGTAGGTAGTATCAATATACAGGAGCAAAATGAAAATCAGAGGGGCCTGTCAAATAAAGTACATGAACTTGATATATATGGGCACTGAGAAACCCATGTGTTTGCTGACAGACTTTTGTTTTATTTTATTTTTTAAAGATTTATTTATTTAGCTTACAGAACTGGGGTTTAGGCCAGAGGTGTAGTGGGTGAGAATATTCACCAGAGATAGAACAGGCTGATGGAGGAAGTACACTGCTGAGGGGAGCAGCAGGCGGGTCAGGAGAGGTCTGCCATGCCATGTGGGTCCTCTCGCTGGTGGAAGATCAAACTTGTGCTGATAGTTTTCAAAGAGCTTCATAATGCAGTGCTTTAACCCATTGCACCATCAGGAAGAGCCCTGCTGACATACTTTTAAAAGTCTTACTTCCCTGCTATTTCTCAGCTGCATTTCAAATAGAAAAAGTGATCTGTGTTAAGGGAAGTGTTGCAACACCTAGACGTGCAGGGTGGCTTTGAGTCATTCTTGGTCACAGTACATTTTTTGTGAAAACAGTTCACTGGCCATCTTACATGATGCAAGTCAGGGAAAGGATTTTGTTAGTGCATGACCAAAGGGTAGTCAGGGACCCCAAACAAACAGGTGCACGCTCTACAATAGGGTCCTGCCATCTATTGCATAAACACAAAGGCTGTGGCTCTTTTTTTTTTTTTAAATATTTATTTATTTGTGCATACAGAACTGGGGGTACAGGCCAGAAGTGCAGGGGCGGTGAGAGGATTCACCAGAGACAGAGTGAGGAGCAAAACAGGCAGATCGACTAAGTGTACTGCTGAGGGGAGCAGTGGGCGGGTCAGGAGAGGTCTGTGGATCACCTCCAGGGCAGGCAGGGATCGAACTCATGCTGAAGTGGCTTTAGCTTCTTAGTGCTATGCTTTAACCCGCTGTGCCACCAGGGAGGGCCTGGCTGTGATTCTTAATGGGATAGATATTTAATAGAATAATGCATAGAGAGAGAAGAAAGGATAGTAATGTCCCAATAGAATGCCCCAAATTACCTATCACCTTGTAAGCAAATGCCCAGGCAAACAGGGCCACCCAAACAGGGCCCCTAAAGCCCAAAAGCTTGCCCCCTAAGGCACCTTCTGCCAGGGAACCATAACAAAGGGATTCGGAAGTAGGTCCCAGAAAGCTGGGACAAGAAAAGGATACAACAAGAGAATGGATGCCATTGTCAGCCTCCCCACATCTCTCACCGTGTGTCTCTTCCAAGTGTCTCTACAAGATTCTCCTCCATGTTTCTCTTTCCATGATTCCTTCCCACAGATACCAGGGCACAAGGTAGGCTGCAGAACAAGAGTTTCTCCTACAGGCCTCCTACCTTCCATCTTCTGTAGTCCATTCTGCATCACACCTTATTTCCCACAACTCCCCTGCTCAAAGTCCATATGGCAAACTGGGACTTGTGTCTAAGGCAGCCGCATGTAAGTGGGGGGACAGAAAATAATGCGTACCACACCCCTTTATGCAGATACCTCTGTAAGAGTATCTATATTGGAAAAAAAAAAAGTATCTATATTGGGGCCTCTCTGGTGGTTTAAGGGATTAAGTCTCAGCACTAAGAAGCAATCAGTACCCACTGCAGCATGAGTTCAATCCCCTTCCAGGGAGCTGACCTGCATGGCACCACGCTGCTCTTGTCTCGCTCACTTCTCCCCTCAGCAGTGTAGCTCGGTAGATCTGTCTCTTCTGCTCCTCATTCTGTCTCTGATCTATCCTCTGACAAACATCCACCTCAGCTATACCCCAAGTCTTCAGGCCTACATCACAGCTCTTGTATGCATGAATAAATAAATCTTTAAATTAGACAGTATATTTTAAAAGACCATTAAACATTATTAACTGCTCATTAGATTATTGACAAACTTTGGCCCCCTCCCTTTTTTTTTTTTTTCGCTCCTACACAAAGGACCTTGGTTAAGGAACCCTTTTTAGTGTCATAGCCCTCCATGCTCACCCTGGAAGGATGGAAACTTGCCTTGAAATGAGTCAAAGTTAGCTCATTCACAGCCAATGAAAGTGGAGATTTCTGAATTCTCTGTTAAGCAGACATTCATAAAAGCAGATCTTACCTTTGCTCCCAAACATCTAACACCACACAAAGCTAAAAATTGGGAGAACTGAGTATAATCAGAGGACTCCTGGAGGAGACCCCAACATAAAAAGAGGAAATGTCCTTTTCTTAGCATCCCCACATCTTTTCCTAAATAGTTAAAATGTCCCCACTAAGTAGAAGCTGAATTTTCATCATGGAAATGACTTTTCCACTAATTACTTGGAGCTCAGTAAAAGCTCTCAGAAGTTAGAACACTAAGTCAGTTGTTTCTTTCCCATTGATCCCTGGTGAGATTTTATTATAAGAAAATGTATTCCATTTTCTAAACCTTGAGAGTCAGTAAGGGAGTTTGATTTTCTGTATTATGTACCTCTATTCGGACTTTTTGAAAACTATTCCCTTGTTAGATTATGCCTGATTTTGAACAGGTGACTTTCTTTATGCTGTTCATTGGAATATGAGTCCCAAATTGGCTAATTGAACCTCGATGCCCTTTTTAGATGTAACTGGCACAAAAGTCTGTCCCAATACGGCTGAATTTCGAGAGGTGGCTTTTTCCCCTTGAAAAATGCAGGCTTATGCTGAGTGCAACAAATTTATTCCAAATTTCCTATTTCAGCCAGTAGAGATTTGTCACATTGAAGCCTGCTGTACATTTCTTTATAGCATATCAAGAATACCTGAAAGACGTATCACTTCAATTAGGTGTGTCAAACCATCTGCCACCGAAAATTCAAAGTGCCCTCTCTGCCACCTGATGGAATACAGTTGATTTATTGAGAAGAGAGCTGGAAAGTTGGCAAAGGTTCAGCACTTCATGATGGGAGGAGTTATTGTCATGAAACAGAAAAACAAAACCCTCACTCATAATAACCAGGGAATGCCTGCTGAAGGAAGCACGAACGGATTGCCGCCGAGCCCTTTATGACATTAGTTTACAATAGATTTCACATCCCAAGTTGACTTAATGTCAGTGAATCTTGACATAAACCTTGGAAAGTGGAGGCTGGATCAGGACATTTATTTTTAATGATTTTATTTATATATTTTTTACATCATTCTTCATTTTTGTACAGTGTATGCTTTCTCCTCCGAGGTTCAGTTCCTGTAAAATTCCCACCACCAATTAACCCATGCACCATCACATAGTCCCCTGTGTTCTTCCCGCCCGTTTTGATCCCTCCCCCTCCCCTGCAAAGTGTCTCTGATTTATAGTTGCCCATTAATTTTTTTATTATAATTTTTTTTCCTGATTCCTTATTTGGTTCCCCTATAGTCCTCTTGTAAGTGAAACCATCCAATATGTATATTGGATGGGATTTTTTTTTTTTAAAGATTTATTTATTTGTACATACAGAACTGGGGTACAGGCCAGAGGCTCAGGGGCAGAGAGAGGCTTCACCAGAGACAGAGTGGGGAGCAGAACAGGCAGATCTACGAAGCACACTGCTGAGGGGAGCAGCGGGCAGGCCAGGAGAGGTCTGCCACGCCATGTGGTCACCTCCGGGGCAGGCGGGAATCGAACTCATGTGGAAGTGGCTTTAGCTTCTCAGTGCAGGGCTTTAACCCGCTGCACCACCAGGGAGGGCCTGGATGGGATTTTGATAGGGAAGTGGCATGCCATTAATTGCTCTGTATTCTTTCCTCCCTGCAGGATTATCCCAAAGCGGACAAGTAAACACAGAATGTCTAAGAATCGAGGGCTAGGGGATGGGCAAAATGAATAGAGGGGATCGATTGTGTCATATTAGATGGGAACTAGACTTTTGAAGGGAATCATAGTGTAGCATGTACAGATGTTCAACTATAATGTTCTATACCTGAAACCTATATAGTGCTATAATCTAATGTCACTTCAATATAATTTTTTTAATTTATTAAAACAAATAAAATGGGGCCCTCCCTGGTGGCGCAGCGGATTAAAGCACTGAACTAAGAAGCTTAAGCCACTTCCCCATGAGTTCATCCCTGCCTGCCCCGGAGGCGACCACATGTCGAGGCAGACCTCTACCGACCCGCCCGCTGCTCCCCTCAGCAGTGTACTTCGTCGATCTGCCTGTTCTGCTCCCCACTCTGTCTCTGGTGAATCCTTTCACCCTCCGCATCTCTGGCCTGTACCCCAGTTCTCTATGAATAAATCTTTAAAAAAAAAAAAAACAAATAAAATGTATAAATGGGGGAAAGGGGAAATTATCAGTGGGATGTGAATAATCCTAAGAGAAGAACGGGGATTTATATGTTTCTCACAGCAGCAATACTGTGAAACATACTTTACCAGTTCTGGCGTTTTTCATAGCCAATGTGAAGCAGATCCAACTCAAGCTGTAGTTCATTCTCCCAGCCCCCTGGCAGCTGGATGTCAGTGAAATCATTAACCCTGAAATCTTCAAAGGTAGGGTTTCTCAATCTCAGTGCAAGTCACATCTGATACCTGACAGTTCCTTGATGTGAGCCTAAGCCCGTGCATTGTAGATGCTTAGCAGCAGTTCCCGGCTTCTTCTTTCTAGATGCCTGCAAGAACTTACTAGCCACAACAATCAGACATTTCCAAGGGTCATTTGAGAGTAGGAGGGGTAAATAATTATCGGTGACTGGGAACAAGTCCGTGAACAGTTTGAGAAGAGAAGCCAGAGATCCCTCCTAGGAAGTCACATGAGCATTTTTAAGCCGGGTGCAGCCTGTTCATAAGGTCAGGTTGGTAACTATCTCAATGTCTCCACTGTGTCTTCATGATGGTAGGAGAACTAGCAATCACATCAATTTCTTCAACTTCAATAATTTTTGCATATAACACTTTCAAATTTCTTAACTCCTGTTTCTAGCACTCATAATAGAGGTAAATATGCCAGTTTCATGAGCTGTATTAAGCTGTGTGAGTTCATGAGGAATCTTTGGCTCTCCCAGAAAAGCCACAGCAAGGAAGACTGAGAACTCATAATCTGCATATCTCATTGTCTAGAAAACCACAACAAAAGCAAAATATTATTCCTCCAGGTGACACATGAGGGTAGTGTGCACTACAGTTATGTCCTAAGTTGAAATAACTATGGCTAAAGAGATAGACATTGATTTTTTAAAAGATTTATTCATTCATGCATACAAGAATTGGGGTGCCAGCCGAAGGGGGACATGAGAGGATTCACCAGAGACAGAGTAGGGAGCAAGAAAGGTGGATCCACTGAA
>NW_004567108.1:55095734-55098239 GCF_000260355.1 Condylura cristata | reverse complement strand
TTGTTATTTTCTCGCCTGGTCCATTATACTCCTGCTATGAGTGAAACCATCCGGTATTTTTCTTTCTCTTTCTGGCTTATCTCACTAAGCATTTCATGGCATATTTTAACCTTTTAATAAACTAAGCTTTAGCTTCAACTTTCTCACTAAAGTGTTCATTCTAAGTTTTCCTTTTGCCATCATGCATAAAACTGAATTAAGACACTTTAAATAAAAAAATAATAATTGTTTTGTAAAATTATATCCAGTTTTTATGATGTACAAAACATTTCTCCAATGGAAAAGTGTCCTTTCTTGCATTAATTTATGGGTGCTCCTTAGACCTGAAGTATCCTCACTCTCAGCTTGTGGCCAGCTAATAACAGGATGTTATTACATTTTTAGAGCAATGTTTCATGGAGCACTTAGCACTTTCCCACATATCATCTCCATTAACACTAAAAATATAACCATTCTCATCTGCCTATAGAATAACCTGAATGCAAGTTTCTCCCAAGTCATCTGGTGTGGAAATAAATAAGGAAGATTAAATAATTTTCCCCATTTTTATTAAAAAGCAGCTTTAACCTCTTGTGCTCTTTGGTGACTGAGACTGGTCAGAGTTTTGCATCTGAATGATGGGAGAAAAATGTTTAAAGAAGAAAGTTCAATGTACTATGTCATTCTAAACTGATCTTTGAGAAGGTAAAATGCTTGCTGAGGCATGGTCTTGCAGTAGTGTTACACTGTCATTCCATGAAAGAGGGAGGTTCCGTGGTCCCTGCCCCACTTCATCAAGGGAGGAGCTGCACCAGAAGGAGAAGCTGAAGACTCAAAAGAAGGCTTAGAGAAGAGACTTGGAGGAGGCATGTGGAGAAGAGAGACATGATAAAGAAGGGTGTGTTTGCTTCTTGGTTTTGGATTGTCCTCGAGACTTCAGAGACAAGGAAGAAACACATGGGTGAGAGGTGATGGGAAGTCTGACATTAGCAGCCTTCATCATGACTTGTACTCTCATTTTGCACCTTTTGTCCAGAATTGCCTGGGCCCTTCTGCCCCTTTCCTATGGTCCAATGCCAAAAGGTGCCTTATACTTGTGGCTAGCTTTAGGGATAACCCTTTTTGGGTAAGCATTTACCCATGAGGGCATGGTAGCTTGGGTAGTTTATTGGGAAACTATTATCTTCTCTCTCTAAGCACACTCTCCTACAAAAGTATACTTTGTTTTTTTAAGATTTATTTATTTATGCACACAGAACTAGGGTACAGGCCAGAGGTACAGGGGTGATGAGAGGATTCACCAGAGACAGAGTGGGGAGTACAGGCTGACTGACAAAATACACTGATAAGGAGAGCAGCAGGCAGGCCAGGAGAGGTCTGCCATGCCATGTGAATCACCACCAGGGCGGGGACCAAACTCATGCTGAGGTGGCTTTAGCTTCTTAGTGCTCTGCTTTAACCCACTGCGTCGTCAGGGAGGGCCCAAGTATACTTTGTTTTTATGTGGCAGATGACAGAGACCCCTTTAGAGCATGCACATTGAGGGGCCCTGGGGTACCCCTAAGTCTCCCCACTGTGTGTATCAGGGCTCATGTACAATGCAGGGAGATACATGATTTAGGCATATCACTCCTGTATTTCTGTTCTCCTTCCTCCATGAATTACTCAAGTTACATGGTAGTGATATGAACACTAAAGGTAGCCCTGCAGTAAAAGAAAATCATCAAAACATAAGAAAAGATAGGACACATGGTTAAAAAAGAGTACAATTTCCATTCTTCTATTTTGGTGATGACAGGAGGGATTCTGGGTAGTTGATGCCCTGTAATTCCTAAGTTTTATTTAGCAACAGTCACAGAGCAACCTGCCTTATCAAGTCCCTGTCCTTTTAACAGCAGCCCAGCCATTTCCCACAATGACCACCCTGGCATCTCGCAGCTGCTGGATCTATGGCAAGCCCTCCTACCCTGAGCCAGCATTGACAATGGGAGTTAAAAAAAAAATTAAAAATTGCTTCCTAGCTCTGTGCTTAGGGGAGAGTGAGCAACCAGTTTCATGGTCTTGTAGTCACCTAATTTACTCAGATATGTTTTCATGTTCAATGGCTTATAGGAAAATTGGGGCTCATAATATAAGCCAGCTTCCCTAAGGTAATCCAAACTGCTCATTGCAAAACAATTTTGACTCAGCCAGTGTTGAACACACAGTCATACACAATAGGCCCCGGGATGAGCAGGGTGCAAACCTGAAAGCAAACAGATTGAGGAATTAAAGCATTGCAGGCATTACCCTCACTCCCCGGGAACTAGTGTGTGCTCCTGCCACATGGCGTTGTCCACACCTTTCAGCCTATTGCATTCTCTGTGCACCAACTATCCCCCTATTTACCCTCATTCTTTCTGATGACAACAGAAATCTCCATTTTTTTTAAAGATTTATTTATTTGCACATACAGAACTGGGGTACAGGCCAGAGGCTCAGGGGCGGCGAGAGGCTTCACCAGAAACAGAGTGGGGAGCAGAACAG
>NW_004567108.1:55083926-55094027 GCF_000260355.1 Condylura cristata | reverse complement strand
TGACCTGCCTGTTGCTCCCCCTCAGTGTATTTCAGTAGATCTGCCTGTTCTGCTCCCCACTCTGTCTCTGGTGATTCCTCTCATGCCCTGCACATATGGCCTGTACCCCAGTTCTGTATGCATAAATAAATAAGTCTTTGAAAATAAAAAAAAAAAGGATAATCTCCATAGCAACTCTTTTTCTCTTTAATTTTATAGTATTGTTTTTATATTTAGTATTGTTATTTTTAAGTGAAAATTATCTGGTTGTATGGTTGCATCAATCACATGCCAAAATAAAAGGAAGTCATTAAAACTGAGCATAGCATTGTGGCCTGCTGTCTTAGAAAATGAAAGAATGTTCAATAAAGTCTGGTTTTTCATTATCATGTAGCTTTGTGCTATTCTTTCTCACAGCTTTAACCTCACTACCCTTGCCAAAAAAAAGGAGCCAGATGTAACAAATACTTTAAAAGCTGAGCCTATCATTGAGGTAGTTAGTTTCCATTCCTTTTATCTTGCCTTATTGTAACAGCTGAAATGGGGCTCTGGAGAGCTTTACATTCCCGAAACTGCTTCTTAATAGATTCTAAGAGAGTCACCAGGTTATTTGAAGAATCCTTGACAGATATGGATAAAGAAAAAAACACTATCCCACACCTTGAATCTAGAGACATCTGTGTGAACAATTACAAGGTTATTTCAAAGTGTGTTTGTCTAGAAACCTTGTAAGAGAATTGTACCTTCAAATAACTGTTTTACCTTACCCACTAAGTCGCCTATGCCTATACCCACCGCTCCTTCCTCCACAAACTACTGTAGAACAGCCCTCTGGAAGCTTCCTGTTCAGATGCCCTCTTGTTACACATGTGCCTATCTCCTCAAGACATCTGTGAATGTTCTCTGTGCAACTGGGTGAATTTCCCAGGGGCTACTAAAAATCATCAACATACACAGAAAAATACATAGAACTCTCTGTCACCTGGAATCTGGTGTTCAACTATGGTGACATATAAATCATAACTTTAAACCCCATGCTTATAGCTAACACCATTTAGATCCCAGGAAAATCCTTTTTATTCATCACTTTTATTCATCTCTATATCATAGAAATGAAATGGCACTGTACCCAAACAACATAAAGAGTTAGTATCATATTGACACACAACCACTGAATCAAAAAAGAATTTAGGGATCAGAAATACATAGGTAAATATATACTATATACACATACATACACATATACATATATCTAAAGAAAAACTAATTTGTTTCTCAAATCCCTTCATGAACTAGTTTGCCTGCAATGGATTCTTGCAGATAAAGCTTCATTTCCCTGTAAAACTAAGCATCTATTTTCTTACTCTTTGTTATGTTTCAATTCATGGTTCTGGACATAATGGTTTGGTGGAATATTCACAACCATTTTACATGAATGAGAAAGATACTGCAATATTTACCAGTTCGTTTTTGTCTTAAATGACCATTACATCAATGGCAAGAGAAATAAAAGCAAAAATAAGCAAATGGGACTACATCAAAAAAAAAGTTTCCTCACAGCCCAACAAATTATCATTTGAACAAAAAGGCATTTTATTGAATAGGAGAAAAGTATTTGTATATCTGACAAGAGACTCATATCCAGAATCTACAAAAGAATTCATACAACTCCACAAAAGAAAACAAACTCAATTTAAAAATGGACAGAAGAGCTAAATAGACACATCTCCAAAAAAACACAGATGGCCAACGGACACATGAAAAAATGTTCACATCACTCATCATCGAGAAATGCAAATCAAAGTCACAATGACATACCACCTCACACCAGTGAGAATGGCTCATCTCAAAAAGACCATAAACAAAAAATGTTGGCAAACCTCCAAAATATGGAGAATTCTCAAAACATTAAAAATAGATCTACCATGTGATCTAGTGATTCTATTCCCAGTTATTTACCCACATAATGCAAAAGTACTAATTCAAATAGGCAACTTCTATGTTCATTGCACCACTGTTTACAACAGCTAAGCTATGGAAACAAACTGAGTGTCCAGTGACAGATGAGTAGATTGTTTTATATCATATATATATATATACACTGAATGGAATACTATTCACTTATAAAAAGATCAACTCTTGCCATTTGCAAGACCATGGATGGAACTGGAAGGGATTTTGCTATGCAAAATAAGTTAGAGAGAAGACAAATACTGATGATTTCATTCATGTTTCAATATAGATAAATGAAACAAAGGTTTAGGCAAAAAACCTAACAGACCCTGAATTCTGATTAGAATTGGGACTACCAGAACAGAAAGGTATGATCTGGAAATCAAATTGAGGGAATGGCCCCAATGAACTGGAAGAGTATGGGTGTTTGGTGGTAGGTAATATATTTCTGAGGAATTATGAACCTATACTCATATCATATATATTGCTATAAACTAACATGATTTCACTAAAAAATAAGTTTTTTGATAAAAAAAACCTTGAGTATCACTACATGAGTATAATTAAATAAAAATAAAGTGTGATATTCATTAATTATAATTTATACTTTCACCTTTAAGTTTAATTGGTAATCATTAATATTAAGCTTTAAACAGTTATATAAAACAATAGCTTTACACAGAATTTTTAATTTGTTTTTTATGAGGTTAAAATTTCAAGCTAGGAAGAGAGAATATATTTGATATAACAGTTTGTCAATTGATTTATAACTTATAAATGCCCAGGTTGCACAAAGGTTAGAGACAGTCCTACTCTTTTCCTATTCAAGAATTTCCAGTTTTGTGTTGAATTCAAACTTGCCTGGATAACCTCTTCCCAAACTCCTCTCTCCCCATTACTCTGAACATTCTTGGCTTGTCATGAGGCTATAGAGATGGATATAGAACATCCACTGAGGATTATATCATCCCTGTTCTCTTCTTTTTTCCAGTTCTCAAATATACAATGACATAAGCTCAAAGCTTAAGGAAATGGAAGGTATCAAATTCTCACCAAATTACAAGAACGCTACCCTAGGATATGTGTCCAAGAGAAATTTCATTCTTTCTTTCATTTTATGAACATTCTAAAATAATGAAGGATTTATTCACATCAAGTATATAACATGCATCTGTAAGCAAAGCAAAATTTTCTGATCAATGAGTCATTCACTCTAAAAAATAAAATACTCATATGGGCTACAATTATTTGGTGAAAGTTTCTGGAACATCACTTAAATTTTAACACTCACTATATTTTTAGATAATCACTTCATGTTCCATATTTAAGAAGTTAAACTGTCCTTTGCACTTTTTTGGGAATAAAATACTCTTGTACCACTATTTTAGGATTCCTCAGTATGTAGTTAATGGGAAGGAGTTTATCTCACCATTCTGTGCTTTAAAGTCTGCAGGGATCCATCTCTCAGGATGTGTAATACATGTGTAAGCTGCTATTAATAATAATTTGTCATGATTAGAAGAAAAATTAGGTAATCCTTTGACTGTCAGGTTGTTATCCTAATGAAAAGCTGTCAAGATAATTTTATTTTACTCTGAAATGTCTCCATCAATTAACTTTAGCTGATTGCCAGAACATTAACCTTGGTTTGTCTTTCAGATTTGCTGTTCCCAGAAGGGAGTGTAAACAAAGACATGGTATGAGATGTCTCACTGTTTAAAGTTAATTTGTTAGATATTTTTTCTATACTATATAAATCTAATGGCCTAATCATGGAAAATGTAGCATTTTCCTGAGCTTAAAAAAGTATACCTTCAAATGTCAAACCCTAACTCTTATGGCAGATATAGGCCCTATTGAAGTTTTTCACTGTCTACAGAACTATTGTCTACTCACATGAAACATAAAATAATTTGACTCAGCATACTGGTACCTACCCATCATTATGATTCATAGTAGAAGTGACAACTACAAAATTTTCTTGATAATATTAGTGATAGCAGAAAGGTTACACTCACGGTTCATACACAAAACAAGTTCAGACAACAGAAGACAACAGACTATAACAACATGAGTGACCCTCGAAGAACAGAATTTAAGCTGTGAATGATATCCTCAAACTGCCAGCTCACCCCAGATCTGTTTGTTGGTTTACTTCTATGGAGTTCTGTTCCTTCATAGGAACCAGGAAAAAAATAGTTCATATAGAAAGTTGTGTCTCTGGCCATAGAACTGAGTTCTTAATTATCCCAGTTTTATTTGGAAAAGGACATAGGGACATTATATTATAAATAATGTTGAACTTCTCTACAGTTCATTAAAATTTTTTAAAAGATTTATTTATTTATGCTAAGCTACAGGCCAGAGATGTGGTGCGTGAGAGGCTTCACCAGAGACAGAGTAGGGAATAAAACAGGAAGATCTACTGAAATATACTTTTGAGGGGAGCAGTGGGCTGGTCAGGAGAGGTCTGCCACACCATGTGGGTCAGCCCTCTGGCTAGGGATTGAAAATGTGCTGTAGTAACTTCTGAGAGCTTCATAGTATGGTGCTTTAACCCATTGTGCCACCAGTTCATCAAAATTTTACACTAAATAGGATTTATATACTACTCCCTAAACTTGATTACAATCTCCTTAAGCAGAGAAATAGTATCCACTCTATAATTGCCTCCCACAAATATCCAACAGAGTAGATGTTTGACAATTATTGATTGAGAGAGTAAATCAATGGATATCTACTTCTGATGAATCTTTTTTCAGATATTAATGGAACCCAACCATAGAGACCAATATTGTTTAGGCCTTACTAACTCTGTTAGAAACCTTGTAAGATTGTAAGGATTTTTCATACAAAATTATACCTGCAGCAGAAAACACATAGAAGTTTTTTTCCTCATAAAAGACAACCACTTATGCCCTGAAAGCATCTACCCAGCTGGCCAACTAGAACTTCAGTTTTCAAGGCCTCACTATAAAGGAACAGAAATTGCCTTACTGGAAATTTTTTTTTTTTTTAAGATTTATTTATTTGTACATACAGAACTGGGGTACAGGCCAGAAGCTCAGGGGCGGCGAGCGGCTTCACCAGAGACAGAGTGGGGAACAGAACAGGCAGATCGACGAAGTACACTGCTGAGGGGAGCAGCGGGCAGGTCAGGAGAGGTCTGCCACGCCATGTGGTCACCTCCAGGGCAGGCGGGAATCGAACTCATGCGGAAGCGGTTTTAGATTCTCAGTGCTGTGCTTTAACCCACTGCGCCACCAGGGAGGGCCCGCCTTACTGGAAATTTTAACAGGACAACCTCCCCTTCATAAAGCTCTATTCTCACTTTGAGTCAGATGTAACCAAGCATTTCTTCTCCCAACACTTGAAGGAAAGTTGACAAACAAAGGAGAAATTTTCTAAGCTGTTAAAGACAAAAGTTCACCATTATGCAGATTTGCAAACTAAATTTAAATTCACTGGGGAACTGTGACAAATGTACCATATTGGTGCAGGAGTTGATGGTAGGGAAGGCTACATGGCGTGGGGAGTAGGGGTATCTTGGGAACTTTGTACTTCTCACTCAATTTTGCTGTGAATTGAAAACTGCTGTAAAAAATAAGCTCTATTAATTAAAAGAGGATGAGTCCTCAAAATTCTAAAACTCAGAATTTATCTTTAAGATCCCCAAACTCTAAATGTCAATGATCTTCAAGAAAACAAAAATTGTTTCTGAAGGAATACACCATCACTCCAAGCCTTAAAAATTCCCAGAAAGGGCCCTCCCTGGTGGCGCAGAGGTTAGGATGCACCACTGCAAGCAGCCACAGCAGCTTCGGTGCGAGTTTGATCCCCAGCCCCGGAGGTGACCAACATGGCACAGCAGATCTCTCCTGTCTCACCCACTGCTCCCCTCAGTAGTGTATTACAGTAGGTCTGCCTGTTCTGCTCCCCACTCTGTCTCTAGTGAATCCTCTCACCCCCCCCCCGTACCTCTGGACTGTACCCGAGTTCTTGTATGCATAAACAATAAAATCTTTTTTAAAAATGGCAAATATTGACATAATAAGACTTAATAATAATAAAATAATAATAACAAGTCATGTACAAATTTGAAAATAGTTTCAGAAAATATAAAATGTGGATTAAGATACTGCAATAACAATGAAATATCATTTTAGGCATACAATAATACAATAATTGCAATAGAAAATATTACAAATAGTTTTTCCAGAGAAGACACATCTGAACAAAAACATTGCATAGTGACAAGCCAAAGGGACCACTTCAAAATGAAGCATAGGGGAAAAAAATTTATAAAGTATAAGTGAGCAGACAAGATACAGGGGAGACAGTATCTTGTCCCTTCCTGGTGGCACAGCACTCTGAAGCTGCTAGCCTCAGCGCTTCAGCACAAGTGGATCCCCTGCCAGGGCGATAACACACATGGCACAGCAGACCTTTCTTGTCTCACCCCCTGCTCCCCTCAGTAGTGTATTTCAGTAGGTCTGCCTGTTCTGCTCCCACTCTGTTGCTGGTGAATCCTCTTACTGCCCCTGCACCTCTGGCCTGTACCCCAGTTCTGTATGCATAAATAAATAAATCTTAAAATAAAGAAAAAGAAAGTGTAGAATACATGTAACTGGAGTTCCAGAAAGTAAAGAGGAAGAGACTGAGCATCACAGGGAAATTACCCAGACACTGGGTAGATATTTGTTAGACTGTCAGGACAGAGTGAATGGGTTTGTGTGTTACTGTGATTACAGCTGCTGCTGCTTTTCACCCTAGTAATCCTTAAACTGCTGAAGTCCAGCTCCAGCTAAGTTAGGGTCTCCCGCAGGAAAGGACGGCATCAGCAAGGAAAAAAGATAGAAAAAAGGCAAAAAGACAAGGGGAATGAGGAGACACAAACACTTGATCAGGGTGAAAGCATCTTCTGTCGAGTGTCCCGGCAGGTCTTTATTTATGTGTTACAAGCAAGCGGTGGGATTACATTAGTGTGTGCATAAAGCTGAAAGCTTAACAGTCATCACATTTTTCTTAAAGACAGCTCGGGACTTTTTGATCTCTTATTGGGATGGTGATATTCATCATTCATTAATTAAAAGTGCAGTTGATACACAAGATATTCCTATAGTGACCAGTCATTAATAAAATATTCCTCTGGTGATCAGTCATTAAACAAAATTTTTCTATAGTGATCAGTTATCAAACAATATATTCCTATGGTGATCAGTTAACAATATCAAAATGGTTCTATGGTGATCAATTAGCTATTACAACTTAAGCAATCATTGTGTTAATATCTTAATGAACATACATCTTAAAGGTACAGGATCTAATGTTAAGGAACTAGAATCAGAAAAACACTAATGCCTAGTGGGCTGACATTTCCCTGCCCTTAAGGAAAAGTCTCTTTTTTGATCTATAAAAGGAGCTCATATTAATCACTATTTCTGCAACTATTTATGTCAACCTAGTCTCTATATCAAACATAAGAATTAGGGGAAAGTTTCTTTCTTTATGGTCACTGATTATTATCCTATTAATCTTATCTAAAAAATCTTTCTATGTGAAAAAGGGTTGGGGTGAAAGTTAGAGGAAAAAGCAGGAAAACTTATTATTTATAATTTTATTATTTAAAATGAAACTATGTTACTTAAAACTATACATCTTTTATTAAGGACTGGGCAGGAAACCAAACCAGCCTTTGGTTCCCAGAATTCTTGGACCGTGACATGTCTCTTATTGTGAGACCTAGATTTGTGCCAGTGCCCTCAAGCAGAGAAATATTAATTATTTTACAATGTACTGAGCCATGCTGTGTATGATGCTATTGTTATTAAACCAATCAATCTAATAAATTATTGATTTTATATTGAAATATATTTGGACAATTGCTATGCTTCTTGGAAATGGTCAAAAACAAACCACTCTTCTTGTAAATAGCCATAAGCAAAATAAAAAAAAATCCAGCAGAAACCAGCTGTAGAATATCCTGACTTTTCAGGATTTCTCCCACGTCAGGACATTGTCATACAACGTGGGTAATGTGGCTCTCGCCATTAAACCACCACGAAGTCTCATGAAGCTGTAAAAAGGAATGCACAAACTTTACAGATAAGTAAGTAGAAGCAAACTTTATTCAAGAAAGTTAAGTTTATTAAGGATAAAAGGAACAGAAATAAAGTGGGACTCCCAGGCCTACGGAACCAGGTCAGGGAAGGGAAGGGAGCTGAAGTGAAGTCGTACCTCAGAAAATATGTGCCTCCTTCCCCTAATCATTCTAAAGTTCTGTCGATCTTTTTGTGGATGGCTAGTTCTAGCTGTTCTCACTCACTCTGCCTTAATGTCTTTGTGCCCTGAACTAAGTCTCTGTGTCCCTGCCCTTATCTGAGAGTCTTTTTTTCTTTATCATCCTTGTTCCAGAATATCATACTGTCCCTAGTCCTGTGAAGCTTGTTACCATTACTTCCGGAGCCTCTTTCTCCTCTTCTTTTCTGACCCAAGGAGCTCTCTGATTGCCCAATGACTCCAAAGAATGATCACCTTCAAAGTGCCAACATTTAGACTAATAGCAGTAGTGGAAGCCAAAGGAGAATGGAATGAAAAATTCAACTTGCTAAAGAAAGTACATATCAACAAGAAATAAATTCTTTCAAAAAAAAGTTTGCCACCAATAGATATTCACAAAGTGAAAGTCTAAAGGAAAATGATTACATATCTATAATACAAGAAGAAAAAAAAATCTTAAAGAATTATAAGTGTTACAGGGCAACCCCAATATGAAATGGGCTGCCTGACTGTGGGTCCTCACCCATGCGCTTAAAGTGACTAATAATAAGACTCAGCTGCAGGCACACACAAAAAAGTTAATGGTTTAAGTACAAAAAGAAGGGGAAATGAAAAAAATAAATATTTCAGTATAAAAGAAAGGGAGATAAACTGGGAAATGTATCCTACTAATTCTGTTGACCTAGAATCCCAATGCCATGCTGATTGCTAGCACAATGCCAAGAATCAAGCCAAGAGCCAAGAGACCCCAAGGCCCACATGTCTTGTTTTATATCAAACCTGGCTGCCTGACTCCACCCTCAGGTCCCAGAAATCCTTCCTTCGGTGATGATAGTATTTATAGTTCCCAGTATCTTGATGGCTTTTGGTCTGCAGTGGGGCTGGGGTCCACAAAATCTGTGTGGAGTTTGATCAGGATGTCCTTTACCCCTAACATAAGCATATATGTGAAATAATGTTGAAGCATATGTGATATTAGAGTTCTTTGTAAATCCTGTCCTGATGACCTGGATAACTTGACTTTACTACTTCTACTGCCACCAACATACATTAGACCATCAACCTTTCAACTGTTGGAACCATTTTTCTAGCCAGTCTTTCTGCTTCTGCCTTAGGCCAGATTATTCCTTTTGAAATGTAAATCAGTTCATGACACTTCTCAGTGCAAACAAAAAGTCCCTACAGCCCACAAGGCCCATATTATCAGCCCCACATAATTGATCCTTCCCATTTGTTTCTAGTCTTATTTCTTAATGTTCTTCCTCATTATCTCTTTTCCAGTGGAACTGGACTCACCCACTTTCCTGAACACACCAGAGTTGCTGCTACCTCACAGCCTTGGAAAAGAATAAAGCTTTGTTCCCTTGCCTAGAATGTTCTTCCCTCAGAAATACACAACTCTTGTTCACCCCCTTCAGTCATGAAGGTACCTTTTCAATGAAACTCAACTGGGGAAATCTTCTAAAGAATTGTTAACATTAAATTCCTTACATTACTTGGAAGTTGGGTTTATAATCATTTTTTTAGATCACTACATATGGTTTTGTTACAGGGCACCCCAATGTGAATTGGGTTGCCTGTCTGTGGGTTCTGCTTGGGGCCAAATCTGTTATAGGACAGGGAGAGAGGCACCACCCCTGAAGACCCAAACCTGCCTTCTCTAAGTGGGTTTTGCCATCTGCCGCAACACAACAAAGCATATATACAATACGGAACACAAAGAATATAACTTCTAAATCAAACATCTGAAATTACCCATCCCCTTGTGGGCAAAAATCAACCCAAAAGGGGTTGGTCCAAAGCAAGGCCTGAAAGCCCACCACTAGACTAAAGCACCTTCTGGCCGGGACCCATGGAAAAGGGTCAGAAATGGCCAGACAAGTCTGGGAG
>NW_004567108.1:55073104-55083141 GCF_000260355.1 Condylura cristata | reverse complement strand
CACTAGACTAAAGCACCTTCTGGCCAGGACCCATGGAAAAGGGTCAGAAATGGCCAGACAAGTCTGGGAGGAAAAGAGCAAAATCAAAATCAGTATAAACACTGCCATAGTCACCTCCCACCCACATCTCAACCAGTCCAAGGCCAAGAAACAAGCACGGTTTCTTCACATGTTTCTCTGTTCCATGTGGCTTCCTCAGATCTCCTTCTGGCTCTCCATCCTGCTTCCTTCTTCCTCAGATTCCTTCTCTTCCTTCTCTTTTTTCTCTGCTCAGCTCCACCCTCCTTCTCCTTCTGGCAGGGAACCTGGAACTTCCCCTTTTCCTAGGGACCACCCTGCTACATTGGGACAAGAGCTACATTTGCCAGGACAGAATTGTTCTGATATCTTGTTTTTCCTTTGTGGAGGAATTCTTTCTTTTCTGGAATTGTTATCTTAGTTAAATAGATAGGGTGTGACTGGGTTAATTTGTAAGGACCCAATGGGTCTTTTTAACCCTCAGTCTCCATTAACCCCACTGCTGTCACTCAGGGATATTTTCCACATCTGTCTGCCATGTGTGGAATTTTTCATTTTATCAGCTGGTTTAACAACTACATTAACCTCCAGTTTCTGGTCTTGTAACTCCAGCCAAGATTTTCTGCTCTAAGCCTCTATCAGTTTCTATACTCTTCTGTATATTCCAATGTTTAAAGATGAAAAAGCACCACTCTGGATGTCTTGGGGGTAAGGATGAAGCATTGCCTATAGTGCATCTGAGGAGGTGGGATCCTGTGTCTCTGATCACAGGTAGTGTTATAAGCCAATGGTTCCTCAATGAAAAAAAAAAGAAAAGAAGTTGAAAAAAATGATTAAAGGCACTGAATGAGTGAATGAACAAATGAAGGATGGCTGTTAATTGTGATTACCTTTTTCAGGAGATCTCTTACCTTAGGCTTCTGATGACACTGCTGCTCATGTTTGGGGAAAGTTAACCGTCCCTCTTAAAATTTCTAACCTTCGTTTTTTCCAAAAGAAGACTTTTTCTTTTAAATCACAGCAGCCATTCCTGGAAACTCACTCAATAGCATTTTTTGACAATCATTTGTTCCTTTTAAAAGCTTTTTCTCTTTAAAGTCCCCAATAAAGCTTTGGGTTTTTGTTTGTTTTTTGTTCCTAAATCAGACAATCTGCATAACAACTATATTTCATTTGAAACCTTCAAGCAGAGCTAGAAGCAGCTGCCTGCCCACGATTTGTGGCACGTTATTGGTGCAGCTGAGGATTAGTCAACTGAGGTGATAGTTTTAATTATTTAGGCTGCATTTAACTCCTACTTCCTTCCCAATATTATGAACAGGCTTTGGAACTAAACCTACCTACAAATTCTACTTTTGCCAGTTACTGTCTCATCCTGAACAATTCCACTAACTTCTCAGAGCCCCAATTTCTTCCATTTTGCGACACAGATGAAGATAGGCAATACAGCAGGTAAGACCTCTCCCCAGTATCTGATGCATAGTGGATAATTCTAAATGGAAATAATTACTGTACATGGGGTGGGTTCAGAGGTAAAGAATATAGGAACAGAGTAGAACCGTGAATGGAATCACCTAGAACCGTGAATGGAATCCATTCTTTTCTACAAATGTTTCCACACAATGTAGGTAGGATTTGGATCATTAGGCAGTTTTTGCAGGTAACAGTAGTTCATTCACAGGCACAGGCACACAGTAGCTAAGACAGCAAAGGAAGTTTCTAGGAATATGTGGACTGTGCTTTACTGTCTCCCAACCTGCAGATGAATTTGGCATGTGGGGCCTTCAAGGTCCCACTTCTGCCACAAAGGCTCTGCCTCTAGTTCTCTTCCTGACTCTGGTGGCACTTCTTGGTTATAGTCTCCCAGGGGTGGGGTCCTATAGTTTCCCCCAAAATGGTTTATGAGGCCATAGCTCTCTGTTACTAGATGGTCCTCATTTTTTGATCTTCCATGAGTCTTTTATTCCTTCACACATATATGAAATATATGTGGTCCATGACATGTTGATACTGGCCTTATCCTTGCATCAACTTAACCTTAGAGTAATCCACTTTTATTAAGGAAACCAATCACCATGATCATTCATGACATTAAGTAGGTCTCTCTACAAGGCAGTTCTCATAATTTTTTATTGGTTTTTGCCTAAATTGTTTTAAAGATTTATTTATTTATATGTACAGAGCTGGGGTACAGGCCAGAGGTGCAGGGGGCAGTGAGAGGATTCACCAGAGACAAGGTGAGGAGCAGAACAGGCCAACTGATGAAGTGGAGCAGGCTGCTGAGGGGAGCAGCTGGCGGGCCAGGAGAGGTCTGCCATGCCTTGTGGATCCCCTCCAAGGCAGGGATCGAACTCATGCTGAAGTGGCTTTAGATTTTAGTGCTGTCCTTTAACCTGCTGTGCCACCAGGGAGGGCCCCAGGTTTTTGCCTAATTTTTTTTTTAATTTAAGTTTTACATTTTCCTAAGAGAAATAACATCATGAAATTTTTCAAAATTCATATAGTTATACATCTTATCATTTTATGTATTCTTCTAGCAGCTTCCTTCTAACAGTCTCCTTTACCCTGTACTGTCTTGTTCTTTCATCGCAAAATACAGGAAATATTTGCTTTTTCATCCAAGTATTCTGACTACCTGGCATAGATCTACTACAAAGTTAGCTCTGTGTTTTTTTGTATTTATATTCCCATTTATATACATGGGACAACAGATACATATAATATGTGATTATATTCAGATTCACATTAAGTATCAAAACCTGAAAATGCAAATCAAATCTACAGAAATGTGTCACATCCAAGAGTACACGTGTGAATTTTTCCTTACTGCCAAGGTTTGGCTGTCACTTGTAAAAATCGAGACTCATTTGAAAAAGAAAAATCAAAAACTGCATACAAAAGTAGTTGTGTAGAACTGTTATAATACCTATATTTTATAATACTGAATCCATGATTTAAATAAGTTTAATCTTTCAATGAAGCACTAACTTTACTTCCTACGAGACAATTTCTCTATCTCTCACACTATAGAATATTGTTTTCTAACGTTGTTTGGATGAAGCACGATTAAGGGTATGAGAGGCCTTCAACCCCTGGTCAGAGTCATTTTCGATTGTGCACAGAAAGATGGACTTGGGAGTGTTTGTAACATTTTCATTGAATTGAGATGAAAAAGTTTTTATGGTGTTGATCACATGCTCATACTCAGAGAAAAGCTAAGTGGCAGAACTAGGTAAAAGCTGTATCTGTGAAGGCCATTTGAACTCTTTTTTTCACTGCTCCATACTGACCATGCTACTTCCATCTCGACTCTTTCATTTTCAATGCTGTCGCAAGAACTGTTACTTCTAGAACAATAATTGTAGTAAGTTTAATCAGGACCCATTCTACCAAGCGTAGAAATGTCATCAAACTTGTAGAATTTCAGTTTGTATGGCTGTTTGTTATTTCTCTAGAAGACTTAATATAAAATTAAAAAAAAAAATGAACTGCCATTCCTTGAAAGAAACACCAAAATGGAATTTTACTGGAAAATTCCACTGCTTTAATGTTGGCAGTTGCGGAATGTTGTTCTGTATATGAATTGGTGAAATCATCTGAGAAGTTATTAATTCTGTGATCAATCCATTTACCAACTAAGATTGACCACCCAATTATGGACACTCTCAGTGTATGTACCTGGAGATTGGGGAGGAAAGGATATTATAAGACCTAAAGTAAAAACAATGTTTAAAAGAACAATTATCTTCCCATCTGGGTAAAATATGTTGATGTAACAGTAGTAATTCAAAGAAGAAACTAATAGCATCATCTAGAAATAAATAGAGCAGACTGGAAGAGTCTTAAAATAGCAGTAAATAGCCCTCCCTGGTGGCACAATGGGTTAGGACTCAGCACTGCAAGCAAGGCAGCCTCTTCAGTGCAAGTTGGATTCCCAGCCAAGGCGCTGACCTCCCCTCAGCAGTGTATTTCAGTAGATCAGCCTGTTCTGCTCCCCAATCTGTCTCTGGTGGATTCTCTCACCCCCTGTATCTCTGGCTTGTATCCCAGTTCTGTATGCATAAATAAATAAATCTTTCAAAACAAAACAGTAAATTATAGGCAAATGAAAAGAAAGATAGAAGAAAGACATGAGAATGGACCTCAAAAGAGGAGCGAGCATACAGTCTATAGATTGCAAAATGGCTCCTTAACTGGTGTATAAGTCTGTGGGGAGCAGTAGGGTGAGGCAGCAGGGGATAGTGCCTCATACAATAATTAGGGTTCAATGACTTTCAGGGAGATAACTAAGTATCTAAACCTGAAAATAACCAGGCTGGACATAAATATAAACAAATAAGCTAAAATTTTAAAAGTTTGATGTGTAGATAAAAGTATAAAATAAAAGAAATAGCCAAAATCTGAAATTACCATTATTTGGTATTCCATTGTAAAAAAATAAAGAATCACTGTACCACATCCATGTTGTATTTGCCACTACAGACCACTTGAAGCCCACCTAAACGAACCCATCTTTCTGTGCAATTTTTGTTTATTTTCCAGGCTTTGGAATAAAATGCCCAAGGATTCACTCCAAGAAACGTTTCACTCTTAAATTCCTTCATAAGATTGTGTCTCTATATAGACTGAGGAATCGTGAAGCAGACCCCATTTCAAGTAAATCAGCTGCAGCTTTGCAGACCTATATCTAGGGCAAGCTTCCTTATTTGGCTTGTTTTTTAAGGCCTATGATTTATGTTTATCAGTACTGAACTTTTCTGAAAGGAAGAAAATCAAATTATTTTAGGGTGGGTAATGGCCTGCCTCCTTCTATCATTTATCTGTAACTATTACTCCAATTTTCCTATTTGAAACATAATTGTATATAGTGACTTCATCTTCCCTTTGGGGAGAAGATGACCCTTTGCTTGGTTAAATACTGTGTCAACCAGTTTGGGAATAAAACATGGGATGTTCAGATTGTGTCTGGATGTAGAAAAATATTAAAACTGCTCTACAAATGAACAATGAAAAAAATTTGAAGGTAGAGCAGAAAATGGGAGTGGAATCACCACGGTGATAGGAGGGGCCTCCAGACCCATACCAAGAACTGAGAGAGAATCATGAAACATCGCTGAGTTCTTTCCCTCTGTCATTCAAACTTAAGCTAAATCCCTACACACAATCTAGTTGAGTGGATGGTGATGGGGGAAATTAAAGAAAGCAAACTGTATCCATAACTAGTGACTAAGAGAAAAGTGGGTAGCTATGAGGCGCGAGGGAGATGAGATGTGCAGATGGAATGAGAAACTGGGTCAAAATCTGATAAATGAGAATATAAACTCTGGATTAAAAAAAAATCTTGAAAAGCCCTTGGGAATCCCCATTGACTAGGAATAGTGTTTTAAAGCAATTTCATAACATTAGGAACAAAATAATCAGATATAATAGATATCTACACATTTGTCCACACTGTATTTTACCTAAAGATTGTATTGTATTTGTCCATATCTGTATTTTACCTAAAGATTGATGTAACATCTTTCATTTACCTTGCAACTCTGTTTTGTTTTATATTTATAAATTATGCCCAGTAGATTCACACAAACTTTTTTTTTTTGCATTTTTAAGCATAACAAATTGACCATAAGGCAATTTGACCATTAAAAAAATGATTAAAAATTGGCCCTCCCTGGTGGCACAGCGGGCTAAAGCACAGCACTGAGAATCTAAAGCCGCTTCCGCATGAGTTCGATTCCCGCCTGCCCCGGAGGTGACCACATGGCGTGGCAGACCTCTCCTGACCCGCCCGCTGCTCCCCTCAGCAGTGTACTTGATCAATCTGCCTGTTCTGTTCCCCACTCTGTCTCTGGTGAAGCCTCTTACCGCCCCTGAGCCTCTGGCCTGTACCCCAGTTCTGCATGCACAAATAAATAAATCTTCTAAAAAATGATAAAAAATAAAGGTCAACCAGTAGGGATTCAGAATTTTATATCAGACAATATTTTATTATATAATAATAATCTGCTACAAGTTTCTTCATATTTTCCTGGAAATAAATGGATCAGAAGGAGATGCTACCAATGCTATTTCTTACCATTATGTATAATGTGTATATCTGGGTTACAATTAGTTTTTCCACCACATACCCAGGCTTTTATCAAATTTTGAACATATTCAAGAAAATTATACTCATTAGGAATCCTGTAATCTTTTCTTTTTGTCATGTCTTCCAGTTTACTAATCCCCTTTGTCTTACCTGCTTTGATGCTCAATTGAGGTCTTCGTTTCAGTTTATACATGAGAATTCTCTGACCTAATACGCTATCTCTCATCTATCTTTATTAATAGTGTTTTTCAGTTTGTGGCCAATGAGTTCAATATCTGATCACCTGTCTGTCAAAAAGGCATAATTAGATAAGCTCTTTCTCAAGTCTGTTTGACAAGAGTTTTCTTTCTTTTTTTCTTGTGGGTAGTCAAATTATGGACAAACAACCTTATTTCACTGAGACACTGAGATGCTTGAAAATGAGTTTTGCCATTACACAGGCTTGGCTATTTCTGGCCCACCCTTCCTCTCTGAGATATGGCACTTCTAGGGGACGAATTGGAATTCCCAGGACCCTTCCTTTTCTGTCGGTCCTGATTTCAAAAGAATTCTTATCTCCTCAAACTCAGAAGGCAGTTTAAGTTCTTCTAAATTTTCAGACTTCTAAATTTTACTTTCTCAGTGTTTAGTGACACAAATCTTAAATATTTGCAAATACTTTGAGAAAGATTTCATAGAATGTGAAGCTTAAACACATAAGACTGCCCTCATTGTGCTTGTTTTTACTCTAGAAACATTAGAAACTCTGAATTATTAGTTTCAGCTGCATACTGTGCTCATTGATGTCCCTAAACTTTTTGTCTGGTGGTAGTGGGGAGGTGGGGAACATATTTTATTGAGTTTTCCTGTTGCTTTCTGTGGACACTTTCATCTGTAGCAATCTACACTGCCATTACTGGAAATGGAAATTTCCTTACTTTCTTTTTAAAAGAGTAATTTTTCTCATTTACCTTCAAAAAATGCTCATTGTCTGCTTTAGAGAAGTAGATGGATCTGGAAATGCACATCATTACTAATGGAGCAGTGTTGGTTTTCCATAACTTCTCATTATAAAGCTAGAACATGTTCTCACTGAATCCTTTTACCTTTTTAAATCAACAGGTGTTCTTAGAGATAAATAAGAACTGATGAGAGACAACTGTGAGAATTTATATTCATCTTTAGTTGCCTAATTGTTCAGCATTTTAAATAGCCATTGCTTTCAATGCCAGTAATTCATGGTTTCGTATGCTACACTTGACCAGAAAGAAGATAGGTAATTGAAAGCCACAGATAATTCAGTATCTCTGTTGGCTATTAATTTTAAGTTGTTTTTCACCCCCCCAACCTTTTATTTTTGCCTTAACCAAAGATGTTACAATACTTAATATTTTCACATTACAGGGTACATACAAACACATAAGAAAATTCCCAAGGGCAAAAGAAAGCAAATATGGAAAAGTAGAGCTCCTAAAAAAAAAATCTACAAATGAAAAATAACTCTAATGTAAAGGGAAATAAATATTTAAGTGACCACTATAGATAGGTATATACTTGAAAAATACTTTCAATACTTAACACGAACCTATGAGAAATAAGTTGCATCCTTTTACATATTAGAGACCTGCCCAAAGGAGGCTAAGAAAGTTTTCCAGGGAGGGCATGGCATTTTGCTTTCTTCCAAGTGAAAAAAAGAAGTTAGGATGAATACCCAACAAGGTTTTAAGCAGATTTTGAAAAGCCAGCCCTTCAACTTTTAGGTGTTTTTTTTTTTTTTGCACTTATTTTTATAATTGAAAATTTTATTGAGGTAATTTTTAATTCTCGTCAGTTGAAAGAATTAACGTTGAAATGTTTAGTTTGTCCTTATTTCATTTTCCTGCAATGGTAATAATATCTTGTAAAACTATAGGATACTAATGCATCTAGAAATTCATACAATCCATCATATTTGCCATATACCTCCCAGTTTCTTTATGCTTATTTGTGTACATATCCATGTATTTAGTTGCATATAACGATCACATATAAAGGTTCATATATTCACATCACAGTTGAGACATTGAACAGATCCATCACCTCTTGTGATCTTGTTACAACCACACTCTCTCCCTTCCTTTCACTCTCCCTCCTTGTCCTTAACCCTTGGCAACACTAATCTGTTTTCCATTTCTAAAAGCTTGCCATTTCAAAAATACTACATAGTGAAATCACATAATATATAATCTTTGGTCCTTGGTGTTTTCACTCATGGCAACTTCCTAGAGATGCTCTCTTGTTGTTCCCTGTATCACAAACGATGGGGTCCCTATCTGATGGGCACAGTGGGATGAAGATGTCAGGATTTGTGAAATCGGTTATATTGTGAATCTGTTGACAAGAAGGTGGAGATAAATTCAAATCTACCTCCTTGATTAAGAAAGGAAATGAGGTTATATAAAGGTTTTGGGGAGCAGGAGAGAGAACAAAGAAGTTTAGTCTTATTGACAGTAAAGTAGGTTAAAGAAATGTGGATTTGCCTAAAGTTCATTGGCTAGTCACAAGCAGTCCAAAAATGAAGTGTGAAGAGGCTCTTCTTCAACTAACTGGAGATCTGAATTTTTGCTGTTGGGACCTGGCTTCTGGGGAGCTGCCCCCAGCCTACCCAGCAATCTGCCTTTAGTGGGCTTTGGATGTTCACTCAATTTACTCAAGCCTAGCCAGATAATTTTATCTGTATATAAGCTTTAAAGAAAAACGTAGCTAAGTTTAGTCTCTCCTTTATGCTCTTAGGGTCTGAGACTAATTTAGACATATAACCTCAGTTTCATGTATATCAGTAGTTCATTCCTTTTTAAAGCTGAGCGATATTCTGTTGTGAATTTAATTGCTTGGTTTACCAGCCACCCATTGAAGGCTATCTGGGCTGCTTCCAGTGTTCGGATTTTATGAACAAAACTACTATAGTTTTCATTTGGGGTGATAAATGCCTAATAGTGCATTGCTAGGCCAGATAGTAATTACACCTTTAATTTTATTGAAGAAACAAACTTGCCGAACATTAAAAAAGTAGCTTTATCACTTTGTATTCCCAACAGCAATGTAGAATTTAGTGTCTTCACCCCCTCATCAGCATTTTTATTGTCACTGTTTTCTACTGTTGTTGTTGTGATGTATAGAGATACTCATTGTGGTTTTAATCTGCATCTCCCTGATGGCTAATAATGTTGATTGCCTTTTCAAGCTTCTTTCACTTGTTTTAATTCTGTTTAGCATCAAGACAATATTAGTGATTAGCAGAATAAAAGAAAACTTGATGTTTAAAAATCCATCCTTATAGTCTCCTCTCAGTTAAATCTAGTTTGTCCTGATTAAATTTCCTATCCAATAAAAGAGACCTTCATGAAACCTTATTGAGAACTAGAGATGCTGAAATGGATATTGCGTTTATAACCTTACTTTGAAACTTTTTACATGAAAAATACATTAAAGTGAATAGCACAAATGAACTCTCATGTACCCATTGCTCCCAGTTTCAATAATTGCCATAATTCTGCCAGTATTATTTCATGCGTTCAGTCATGAGCTTGTCAAAGCTAGAAGACATAAATTGTGGGATAAAGATTCAAAATTCTTTCCTTTTGTTATTACCGGAAAAAAAAAAAAAACCACCTACATGATCTATGAGGCAGGTTTACCTTCCAAATATTTTTTTTATTATTTTTAACTCTTTTATTACTTTATCTTTATTTTACTCTTTGTTGGGCTGAAGTCCCCCTGTCCTTTACCTGTAGGCAGACTGAGCTGTGCTATGAAAATTTGAGAAAATAAAAAATATATTTCCTTATTAAATGGAAAGTCCTGAGAAAAACACATGAATCTGCTCTATGCAGAGGACAATTGTTTTCTGACTTTAAATCCAATTTTTCCACCTTAAGAAATGACTTTAAGTTTATGCTGAGTGAACTTTTTT
>NW_004567108.1:55068745-55072649 GCF_000260355.1 Condylura cristata | reverse complement strand
ATGTTTTTCCAATTGTAAATAAAGCATATGCTGAGTGAACTTTTATAAACAAGTCCAATTGTAACACAAGTTCAGCTGTCCTTGAGACATTTCTTCTCTCTGGGATACTATAGATGACAATGATGTCACTTCACCATTGCTTCATTTCTGAAGAACACAGCTGGTTCAGTTTGGTCAGCAACTTTCTCGTTCCTCATTTTCCGAGTCACCACAGTACTTCAGTTGACCTCCTCAGAGCAGATTGTATCCATAGAATATGCTTCTGTAACAGGGTGGTCCCCAGAAAAAAGGGAGGTTCCAGGTTCCCTGCCCTACCCAAAAGGAGGGTGGAGATAAGCAGGGAGAGGAAGAACCTGGAGAGGAGACTGAGGAGGAAGGAAGCAGGATGGAGAGAGCCAGAAGGAAACCTAGAGGTGGCACATGGAGCAGAGAAACATGTGAAGAAACTGTGTTTGCTTCTTCTTGGTCCTGGACTGGTTGAAACACATGTGGGTGAGAGACCCATGGGCAGGTTCACTATGGCAGCATTTATCTTTGCTTTTTGCTTTTCCTCCCAGTCTTGTCTGGCCATTTCTGACCCTTTTCTATGGGTCCCACCAGAAGGTGCTTTAGTCTTGTGGCAGGCTCTCAGGCCTTGCTTTGGGCCAATCCCTTTTGGGTGGACTTTTACCCATGTGGGGGTGGGTAACTTTGTGTGTTTGATTTAGAAACTATATTGTCTTTTCAATATTGCACACTCATTGTTTTTAAGTCTTCATTAAAGGCCCTATATGTTTTGTCTTGATGTGGCAGATGGCAGAACCTATTTAGAGCAGGAAGGTTTGGGGGTTCGCCTGTGTCTCTCTCCCTGCCTGGTAACACTTCTGCAATAAAATAAGCTGTTCCACAATACAAATAACTATTGAATGGTATTGTCTTACCCTGAACCAGAAATGTCCTATTTCCTGTCCCTTCAAAAACTCTATTCTGCTCCCCACTCTGTCTCTGGTGAAGTATCTCACCATCCCTGCACCTCTGGCCTATACCCCAGTACTGTATACATAAATAAATCAATCTTTAAAAGTAAAATATCACTGTCAAGAAATGCCAGTTAATGCCTATATTGAATTTGTCACCACACTCTTCTTTTCCCCTTTTAGACTTAGGGCATTCTTCATTATTTACACATGACAGTTCTTTAAATTTAGATTAAATCATGCATTTTAGTCCTCTCCATAGTTCTATCCTTTAAAAAGGATTAAACTCCCACAGCTGTTTCCAAACTGATCCGATTTGTCTTAGCCAATTCAGGTTGCTAGAACAAACATTATAGACAGAGAGGCTTAGGCAATAAATGTTTTTATTTCTCTCAGTTCTGGGTGCTGGGAAGTCCAAGATGAAGGGATTGGCAGTTGTGGTGCCTGGTGTGCATCCTCTTCCTGGCTTGCAGAGATAGCTACCCTCTTGCTCTGTCCTCGTCTGGGAGAGGGGGAGTGGCTCTTCCCCTGAGAGGACACTAGCCCCACCACAGAGGCTCCACTCCCATGTCCTCACTAAACTTAATTATCTCTAATGTTCCCTACTTAGAAGTGCCGTCACAACAAGGTTGGAGTTTCAATAGATGAATCTGAGGGGGACACAAACATTTATTCCATAAGTACATTCATCCTGTATGGCACTGCTCTCTCTGCCAGTCTCTCCCAGGGTGTCCTCCTGACTTGCTGGAAGTGGCTCTTCAAAAGGAACTTGCAGAAGTCCCTTTATACATCTGGAGAACTGTGGTATGTTAAAACCTTCAATGATAATATTGGAGGGAAATTACAGATGAGGTAGCTTGTGCTGCTACCATAGTTTTGCCTATAGACATGGAGGTAGTGAGGGTAGAAGGATAGGAGGACACAGAGACACACTGGAGAGCAAAGCATGATGGGAGTTCATACAGTATGCAACAGACCACACTGGTGAGCTCTTTTTACAGCCCTTTTTATGTACACTCTAGTAGAACTACCAACTTTTTCCTGTCCATAAAGCTAGACCTTAAGGGCTTTTCCCTATGCAATGAGTTCTGTATATATTAGAAAATAATATGTTTCTTTAAAATATTCTGAAGTCAAACATTAGACTAATTCTGAAAGGCCTTAGGGTGCCCCTTCAAATTCACTGATTCTAACATGAACAATTTCCCACATTTTAACATCTCTAAAATTAGGATGCATTTCACAAATGATGGTGTCTTCTTCCTGCTTTAGCTTCTTCAGCTCCTGGCAGCCCCATAGTTTTGTGAGGAGCTGAGACAGATACCTACTCCCCTCCCTTGCAACCTTTCCCCTGACTTGACCCCTTCCCCCAAACTTGCTACTGGGCAACTTGAACCGTTTTGTCAGGGAGAAGCCTATGGATTACAAATGCACACTTTTGAAGACAGGTAGATTTCCTTGAGCTGTCACTGTTCATGAGGTCTAGCAGCTGAATAAAGGATCCAATGACATTTTTTGTTTGTTTCAAATACAAAAAAGGAACTAGATGCAAATTTGAGACTGAGGGGAAAACTGAGACACCTTAATATGCATACAATGAAATTTCTAAGTGATAAAAAGCCTTCAAAGACACCGTGTATTTTAAAATTGATGATGCCTCTAGACATTTACACCAATGGATAGAGTCTAGAAATAAACTCATGCATAAATGATCAACTCATCATTGATGATGATGCCAAGAATACTCAAGAGGGAAAGGACAGTCTGTTTACCAAATGGTGTTGGGAAAACTGAATGTCCACATCCAGAAGAATAAAACCGAATCCTTACACACTACAAAAATTCAACCCAAAATGGATTAAAGGCTTAAAATGCTGAATCTGTGAAAGCCCTAAAAGAAAATACAGAGGAAAATCTTAGTGTTGGCAATGATTTCTTGGCCACAACATCAAAAGGGCAGGCAACGAAAACAAAAATAAGCAAGTAGGGCAATATATGGAACTCCAACCACTCAATCGCCAAAATTTAAATGACTCAATTAAAAGTGGGCAAAGAATTTGAATATGTCTTCTTCAAAGAAGACATATTAATGGCTAACAGGTAAATGAAATGATGCTCATCATCACTAGTCAAGGAAATGCATTTCAAAAGCACAATGAAGTATCATCTCACACCTACTAGGGCAGGTATTATAAAAAAAAAAAGAAAGAAAGAAAACAAGTGTTGAAAAGGATATGAATAAACAGAAACGCTAGTGCACTATGCAGATGTAAAAAATGTAAATTGGTGCACAATATGAAAATTCCCACAAAAATTTAAAGTAGAATTACCATATGATCCAGCAATCCTACTCTGGGCATATATTACAAGGGAATTGAATTCAGAATCTCAAAGAGATCATGCTCAAGTTCACTGCAGCATTATTCACAATACCCAAGGCAGAGAAACAATCTAAATGTCTACTGAGAGATAAATGGATAAAGAAAATATATTCTACACGTACAATGAATGCTACTCAGTCTTTCAGAGGAAATCCTGCCATGAGACAGCATGGATGAACCCAGAGGATGTTATTGCAAGTAGCAGGCCTGCATGATTCCATTTATACATGTATCTAAAATAATCAAAGTCATAGAAACAAAGTAGAATGGTGGTTGCCAGGAACACAGAGGAGGAAGAGTATAAAGTTTCAGTTCCACAAGATGAGTAAGTTCTAGATACCTGCTGTAGAATATTTAACTGACAGTTATCAAAATCATATTTACTAAGAAGGTGTTAACAAATACCAGACTTGTTAGGAAAGCGTTAAATGCTCTTACTACAATTTAAAAAATTGACAGTGCCTCAAAGAAATATATTAGGCCTTCCCTTGTGGCGCAACAGGTTAGGATGCAGCACTGCAACCGCTTCAGTACGAGTTTGATCCCCCTCCCCGGAGGTGACCACAT
>NW_004567108.1:55048873-55068201 GCF_000260355.1 Condylura cristata | reverse complement strand
CCAGCCACTCTTGCTGGAACGTTCAGACCTTTCATTGCCTGCATAGGATCTTTCAAGTGGGCAGACCGGTAAACTGCAAGTGTTCCACAGGGAAATAGTGCCTAGCAATTGCCATTATCTTTTTTTTATTTTTAAGAACTACCCATTTCCTTATAAACTGATTGTTCACAATTGTGTGGACAAGGAGAACAAAACTTGAAGACCTGGCTCATTAGGTTTAATGGCTTGGGACTCTGCTTTATAGCTTACTAGAGAGCAACAAATCCCATTCTATTCAGGAGATTTAATTCATGTCTCATTGACTACCTTGGCAAAATCCAAAATTAGCCCTGAAAGGCTAATTTGATTAAAAAATGAATGGACATTACTTCTCTTAGACTAATGACATTAATATTAATGATGGTAATGATGTCTCCCTGTCAGATTACTGTGAAAATGAAATAAGCTAGCTCACATATTCTAGGTGATTTGCAAACTATAAGATGCTAAACAAATGTAGATGATTATCACAAGACTCTGATCCTGTGTTACAAACTCCAGATTCCACTTCCTGTTTCTTCCACTTTCCTTCCCTACCCCTTCCTTAGAAGTATTACCTAGGTACTTAGTTGAGGGAAATCCTCATACTTGGCCTATGATTAACTCACGTTTTCAACTAGCAACCTGATTTAATAAGCATCTTTGGGAATCTACCATTGTGGGTTAATATACAAGATGTTAAAACATGCAGAACAGGCCTACCGTGGTGGTGCAGCGGGTTAAAGCACAACACTAGGAAGCTAAGGCCACTTCAGCATAAGTTTGATCCCCGCCTGCCCCAGAGGTGACCCACATGGCGCAGCAGACTTCTCCTGAACTGCCTGCTGCTCCCCACAGCAGTGTACTTCATCGATCTGCCTGTTCTGCTCCCCTCTGATGAATCTTCTCAGCGCCTCTGCACCTCTCGTCTGTACCCCAGTTCTGTATGCACAAATAAATCTTAAACAAACAAACAAAACATGCATAACAGGCGCTGCTCCATTCCAAAGTGAGGCCATTTATGCACATATTCTAAAATGTCTAGCTGAGAGACAGTCAGACAGTGCTGCTTACAAGGATTCACCCATACAAGGATTGGAGGTAAAGGAGTGTTTATGGAGAAGAGTTGGAGAGGCCTATTGCCACTTCAACCCTAGTAACACAAAGTGGGAGGTTCTACCTATATCCAAGAGATAGGAGTTTCAGAGGGAATACTAGGCTTATACAAGAGTTATGGGATGGGTGTCTGATTACCTCTTAAGAACTTTAAAAGGCAAGTGTTGGAATACCAAGGAATGAGCAAAGGGTCTAAAATGACTGTGTTGGATATCTGGGGTCCCACAGTTTGTCAGTGAAAAGAGTCTTTTCTATGACCCAAGTTTCATCATGATACCAAAGAGCTTGAGGTCCTTCCCAAGTAGACCATCCAGAGCAGTCCCCCATTAAGGGTAATAATGACCATGAGCATCAAGCATATTTAATGCCCACAATGAAATGTCATTTGTGTTTCTGGCTTTGAGGGAGAAAAGTAATTGCCTTTTCTGTGCAGCATGTAGATTGATACAGGCATCACCTCATGGATTTGCACTGTGACGTGTGAAAGGCACCTTTTGGACATGTCTAACAATATGAAAAGAGGTAACTCAAGTGCAAGTCACATAGCTGTGCATTCAGATGATGTCACTTTTTAAAAAATATTCATGCTTTAACTCACTTTGGTGTTCCATATGTCCTATGTGGGAAGATAGCATAGACGTAGAAAAATGAAAGGTTTTAGTGGTAGGCATGGTGTGAAAACATACATTTTGTAGAGATTTGCATCTACAACCTGATAAACAAATGCTGTATACCAACTTTACATCAATAAACATAATCAGGGGGGAAAAAGCTATTGTCGGGGACAGGTTCCTCCCACAACTCAAGTACGTCAAAGGCTGTCTGAGTTCATACTTCTATTGCAAATCAAGTCAAAGGGAGACTCATGGCTCATGTAGAGCCCGGCAGGAGGGAAGTTGGTCTTGGGCACATCCAGAACCAGGAACCCAAATGCCACCAGGCTGCTCCTTCCCCTCCAGCTCAGTGTGCTTAAGTTTCAGCTTCTTTCCTCCAAATGGAGCTCAGCTGGTGGGGTATATGTGCATGTAGGGGAATATGGGGTGTTGCTGCCAGACACATTTGAGGGCTTGGTTACTAGGAATAAGAAATTTTGCTTTTCTCTCATTTCCAGTTTTTAAAAAGGGAAGAAGTAGCCTGACTTACTGTCTAGGTCATCTATCCAACATGTCCAACCAGAAAAGAGCTGTCAAAAGGGCGTGTGTTCAGGGCACAGCCACCCTCTTGACCAGGGAGTCGGCTCTTACCACAGTGGTGACACAAAGGCTGGGCAGGCTATAACGAGACTGCTTCAAAATACAAGCAAACACTACGCATCACTAATGCAGGCATATCTAAGAGATATATTAGACAAAAACAAAAGCATGAACAAATAAAGCCTAGGACAATCGATTGTTATGGACAAATAACTGGCTGTGAGAAGAAAATGCAAAATTCATTTAGGTAAACATTTCATTTGCTCTTTTATGAAGGATAGTATCTTTTCTTGGGGAAGACATAAAGGACAGGAACGTTTTTAGAAACGCTGTTATAAGCTGATTATTTATTCTTGACCATTCCACAAATCTCTGCGGTATTATTCCCATGTTGGGTCATACATGACACTCCCAAGTGAGAAAAAGGACAACCACACCAATCTATATCAATTTGGAACATTTATTGTATTTTTTAATGCCTCTGTAACATCATGACACTCTTTAATCAACAATATAAAGTCATCTACTTAGGTTTGCTACTCAAGATTAGGCACACTCTTAGAATCATAATTTCTTAAAGTAGCAGACTGGAATGATAAGCAAGTAAATTTGAAAGTACAGCTACCACTACCATCAATAACATACATTTTTCCAAATCATAACTCGAGCAGATATATATTACTCTCCTGACCTCACGACTTCCAGAAAGAGTCCTTTTTTTTATCAGTATAAGGAGAGGATGTTTTAGGCCATGCAGCTAGTCAGAAAGACTCTCATATGCAGTATACAATTCACAAAAAAATCTCACTCTTCCATTTAATTCTGTACATAATGCAACACTGTAATTGTACCTGAAGAGAAGATGCATTTCAGTGACAAATGTCACCTAGAAACACATAAATTCCTGTACCCACAATTCCTGACTTATGGACAGCTCATCTTAGGATTTTTTTTTTTACCCTTATAGTGGTGTGAAAATGACACATTCTCAGTAGCAAACATATTTTAAGTCTCTAATTTTGCTCCTTGGGTAGGCTAGTGATATGAAGTACGAGCCTCTCTCATGATGCTGGCTGGGGGCAGTGAGCTGTAGCTCCCCACCAACCACGAGATCACAGGATACAAAACCATATTGGTATTCAAGTTCAGGCTAACATTCACTAAACTGAAAGAGCTATTTACCACTTTATTGTAAAATAGGCTTGTGTTAGATTATTTTGCTCAACTGTCAGCTAACATACATGTTCCGAGCCAGTTTAGAGTAGTAGCTAGGCTAAGTTATAATGTTTGGTAGCTTAGGAGGACTCAACGCATTCCAACCTAAGCTTCTGTCAACATACCATGGGTTTACTGGGATGGAATATCAGTAAATAACTCTTTCAGTTCAGAAAGAGCTGTACTTAGGGCTAGATGAGTGCTCTGTTACATCACACTACACCTACCTCTGTCAGGAAGGACAGCTCACTGGCTTGGCTGCAGAGTGCTTAGGCTTCTCTCCCCTCAAGCCCAGGATGTTTTCTGAGGCAATTCCCCATGTAACCGTTGGGAATGGAGGAACTGCTGTAGAGCAGTTCCTTACAAAACCCAATTCACCATGCTTATTTTCTAACAATTATTTTCTAACTACTCTTCAGATCCTGGCTTTGTTTATCATTATTTCCCCTACCCAGATAAAACTGAGTTAAAAATACATTGTTAAAGGGAGAGAAACACTGTTCCACAGGAGAAGGGATTTGATGTTTAAGAACTTTTTCTGAGCAAAAATAAGTTAGCCTGAAAGGAATCTTTAAAAACAAAACAAAATTTTGCTGTCATTGTGACTATGGATTCATGACAAATTACCCCACAGCAACTCTTTGGCTTGAAAGGAGTTATTGTACAAGCAGCTTACTGGCCTCAATGATTTAGAGAAAGACACTTAAGGATCCTTCTAGGTACATTCCCATACTGCACTGTTTTAAAATGAGAAAATTGATAGATGAGTCATATTTAGACTTTGTTTGTATAATAAACCTTATTCTTTGGCAGAGCACAGATGACTGGGTGGTTGGTTGGATTATAAAGGCAACTTTCTGGTGGGATGTCAGCACCAAGAGACCCTACATCCTTCGGTCCCTCTCCCACGAGCCAGTTATCTCTCTTCAGTCAGACATATTCCTGTGTGCCTTCTGGGGCATGTATTTAGTTACAAAAATTGTGGGCGGAGAAGATATGCTTTAGAGAACAAGATCTCTAATCACAAATCAAGGCTCCAAAAGAAAAGTCAGAGGCATTAAGACAACATTTCTCCTAGTCAAAATTCAAATATATGTTATTGTCCTGAACTAAGGAAGTGTTGCCTCGTGCATATCTGGGTGGAGCTATTTTTCCGCTCATTCTGATTTTCTACATGTCATGAATTAGTTATGAGCAAAAGCACATCAATAAAACTTTTTCTAAGGGCCCATTTTGGTATAAACTGCACATTATTCAGTACACACAGTAGAAGGCAAAGATAAATAGAATGTGAGCACCAATTGCAAAGATAACCATCTTAGCACTTTTAGAACAAATAAAATGATCGTGTCTATTTTTTCTGTTTTTCATTAAAATGTCACAGCACCCTTGGTGGGGGAAAATTATACAGCTATATGAAGCATCAGATGTGAGAAGAAAATTAGTTGAAACCCGCTTGTTAAATATACAGTTATGGTGACTGATGCCCTTTCAGTGAAACCTTACGTGGTTAAAAGGAAAAACAAACAGCCAGGGTCAAATGTCTAGCCCACATTTCAACTTGAGATCTGCTGCATTGGCATGAGTTTTGGTGAAACCTGGTAAAAGAGAGAAAAAAGTAATCAAATTATGAAAAACTTCATGATTCCCCATACTTGAATGATGCAGGCAACAGGGAGCCTCACTTTGGACATTACCTGTAGTCTCATTTCCTATCACTGAGATATTTTTTGAATCACATTAATTTTAATCACTGAGAAGAGAACTCCTTTTCTATTTATATTTTGTACAATCAATAGTTTTCAACCTCCTTGTATTAGAGCTCCTAAATTGAGGATTATTAAGACTGGCATGGGACACAGAAAAAGGGTCCAGGTAACCATACTCCCTACTGACTGGATCACTGCTTAACAAGATTGAAGCCTGTGAGATTTCACTCAAAACAGAGACAGAGTAAGATACAAGATTCAAAAGTCCTCAAAATCCTAAAAAATAGACCCAGTCTATTTTGGTGAGAGACACTAGCTAGTCTCTGGATTAATAGATTATATTAATATAGTAAGGTAGAATCAATGACAAATCTTATCAGAAAGGTCAAAATCAGAATGAAAATGAAAAAAGGGTAGCAAGAAGATTCCAAGCCATCCAAAACGGAGAGAGTAGCACTCTCTAAATGTTAGAACACTAAATGTTGTCCTAACTATGTTCACTAAACACAGCAAAAATATTCCTGGGAGTCTTCAAGTAGAGGAAAATGAGGACAGATCCTCACTCAGTGGTAGGGCTGGTGGAAGGAGAAACCTAAGTCTAAATGGTTGAGATTCATTTTTGACAGATCTTTCAAGGATGATGTCAAGCTACCTATTTCTTCATCCATCTTGACAAATAAGTATTGTAGTAAGTAACAGCCCAGGGAGAGAACAGAGCAGGAAATATTAATTTTAATTAAAAGGATTTTTTTTTAATTTAGGTGATATTTTTGATTCCCTCAAGGAATTAGAAATTGAAATGCCCTTAAGTGATATCTTACTTTCTAGAATAAAGTCAACATTTTGTGAAATCAATCAACAAGTGAATAGAATGAGTGGGTAAGTTTCAAAGTACTACAAAAAGGGTTTCTAATAGATGTAAGTCAGTATTAAAAAACAGAAGGAACAGGAAGTTACTTGGCCTTAGTGAGGTTAAATATTTTTCATTCACTTATAAATCATTTCTGATTAACCCTTCATAATGAACATTTTTCTACTAAAGACTGATGTGACAAGAAAAATAAAATCAGGGTCTCTTTGGTGGTACAGGGATTAAAGGCACTGTTTTAGCAAGTTATCGCCAGCCACTGCAGCACAAGTTTGAACCCAGTAGGCCAGGAAGCTGACCCACATGGTGCAGCAGACCTCTCCTGTCTCACCCACTGCTCTTGTCAGCAGTATATTTCAGCAGATCTCCTTGTTCTGTTCCCCACTCCCTCTGGTGAATCTTTTCACCATCCCCTACCTCTGGCTTACATAGCAGTTCTTGTATGCATAAATAAATAAACCTTTGGGGGAAAAAAAGAAAATCAGTATGGCCTAGCATATAGTTTAGGATAAATGAGGGTTCATCTGCACATGCTAGTTCTAAAAGCAGGTGCATGGTAATATACAAAAATGAGACATATAATTGATGTAAGTCACAGCCCACATTTGCATAGATGGCTTCAATTCTACAGAAAAGAATAAAAGATACACGAGCTCTGAGTATTTAAAAATTGTGTCTCACAGGCAACCTTATTTAAAAAATTAAATAAGGAAATAACTTAATGAAGTAAAGCTCTTCTTTTTTTGAAAACAGATCATTTCTAATAGATGTTTGATAATATCTCCTTTAAAAGGAAACGGGATACCTGAATATTTTAAACTAAACATCTGACCCTTTTCCTCATCATGTCAACACTATTTGACTTCTTAGTATCACTTATACCCTCAGTGTAGAGAACTCACTTTTATCAGAAAAGAAGTTGAACCTTTATGTCCACTGACTGGGCCTGTCTATTTTTGTAATGAAAAAGATCTACTAAATCACTATTTTTCATTCTGTATTCTCAGAGTCTCATCAACAATGTAAGACCACGCAAGCCAAAGCAGATTACCCTGCCACGGTGATCTACAGGTTAAGCTCGAGACTCTGTGATTGAAGCATAAAAGATAAACCCGTGATTTGTCATCACAGACAACTGAAATCCCAAGAGTATACTGCTTAATTCTGTATGATGCCAGTTCATAATAGAAGTTGAGAATATAAATGTATCATTTCACAAAAAATATCTGCAGCTAGCATTTTCAGATTCCACTGTAAACATACACATAAGCAATATTCTTATTGTAAACTTTTTGCCATGGGTAGTATATGTATATTCCTGCCTGGAATATACCTAAAAGCCCAAAAGCCCTTGGGAGTAGAAATTATACCAATCTATTTTATTTTAGCCACATTTAATACCTCAATATAGGACTCACTGTAGGTGTTTAATAAATAATCACAAAGGTCTAACACACAATGTTCAAGCATGAATTAAATTTTAAACGTTTTAATTAAAAGCTGAAACCAGAAAGAAATATCCTGTTTCCAAAAAGGTCCACAGAAATATATGGTAACTTAGGCTTGCAACAGAAAAGAAATGAATAACCAACTAAATTCACTTATTAGTGAAAAAAGATATTTGGGGGCCCTCCCTGGTGGCGCAGCGGGTTAAAGCGCTGCACTAGGAAGCTTAAGTCACTTCCGCATGAGTTCCATCCCCGCCTGCCCTGGAGGTGACCACATGGTGCGGCAGACCTCTCCTGACCCGCCCGCTGCTCCCCTCAGCAGTGTACTTTGTCAGTCGGCCTACTCTGCTTCCCACTCTGTCTCTGGTGGGTCCTCTCACCCTCCGCATCTCTGGCCTGTACCCCAGTTCTATATGAATAAATAAATAAATCTTTAAAATAAAAAAAAGATATTTGGGGACAACAGAGGTTAGCTGGTGGGATGTCACCTTTCCTTTCTCTTTATTGTGGCCCATTATGTAAATGGCAGTGACACATCGAGTGATATAAATATAGCCAAAAATAAAGAAGTTTGACATTTTCCTTTGCTTGTCACAGCTCTCATATAAGGAAATGTGTAAAATCAGTTTGACTCTTTGAAAATGAATTATTACTCGATACATATTTGAGAGACAGATTTTTCAAACTCTGAGGCCATGGGAGAAAAGTAGGCTAAAGGCCTCCTTAGTCTTAAGGATGTAGGGAGGCAGTATAAAAGGACGACAGTTAACCAACCCTGAGCACAGCCATCACGCCTGAGCAGAGGATGGCAAGAACACCTGCTGTTGCCAGCCAGCGGCGCTGGGGGGCGCGCCATCTCCACCTCCCCTGTGGAAGGACACCTACTCCAGAGGCACCTTGGCCCCTCATGTTTCCCTGCATGATTCAACTGATTTGGGCAGAGGAACTGGGGCCTGGGAAATTCAGCCCAACTTGCTTCCACATGGGATCACCCTTCCCGCACGGTGCTCCTGCTCTGTTTTGCTCTCAGCCTGTGGAAGGAGACTCAGAACACAGACAGGAAACCGAGCAGGAGGCCTGTGCTTCCCCTGTAACGCCAAAGCTGGCTGCTGAGGTCTCTACTTCTGGGGTTCTTATCCCGGAGCCCTCTGTGGCTGCACACCTAAGCCCATCCTCTTTCGCCTTCACTAGATCGTAGCCTCTCCTTTGTCTCTCTCAGTAGATTCAGAATTCAGTTCCTAAGAAACATAAGACCTCTTTCCTTACAGCAGTCGTATACTGGAAGAGAGTAAACATGAGAAACAGGTCTCTGTGCATTAGGGGTTGGCCTTTCTTGCTGTGAACTATCCCTGACCCAAAATCTTATTTTGGAAATGTGCTGAAGGTTCAGAAATATAGTTACTATTTGCATTTCTATGACAAAATGTCCACAGCCTCCTTTGGCGTACCAGGCGTAAATGACTCTTAAGAGACTTTACTATTAAATTGAATGGGAAAGTTCTGCTGCCACACTGCCACAGAATCAGGACAATAATTCATTACAATTTTCTTGCTTTTAAATTTTTGTTAAGTTTCAGGTTATGTTTAAAGGACACATTTTTTTCCCCACATATTTTTGTTGCTAAATGTAATGTGCTATGTAGGAGAGTTTTAGCAATTAAAAATGCCCAAATAGTAATAAAAAAAATGCCCAAATAATGTCAACAAAACCATTATTTCTGTTTCTACAAAGAGAAAAAGCCAAAAAGAAGTTTAATAACACCCTGTATACTGTTGGGATACCTGGGAGAGACCCTTGTAAGACTAAGCAGCTCCTCCAAGTAGCTTCAGTTACCATCTAAAACCACCTCAGTTTAAACAATGGGCATGGGCAGTGGGTAGAAAGAAAGGAAAGGTCATTTATGGGAGGTGTCCAGAGATGACACAGTAAACACAAAAGTATGTTATTATGCCTTTCTCCTCAAAAACAAAGAGAATAAATAGGTCTTCCCAAAACAATGAGGGGGACACTCTTATAAAGTTTTCCTTTTGTGCAAGTGAATGACTTTTGCAAAATAACTATTTTTTAAGAGGTTTTTTTTTTAAAGGTATATATATTTATGCATACAGAACTGGGGTACAGGCCAGAGGTGCAGGGGCGGTGAGAAGATTCACCAGAGACAGAGTGGGGAGCAGAACAGGCTGACTGACGAAGCACACTGCTGAGGGGAGCAGCAGGCAGGTCAGGAGAGGTCTGCCACGCCATGTAGGTCACCTCTGGGGTGTGGATCAAATTCATGCTGAAGTGGCTTTAGCTTCTCAGTGCTACCAAGGAGGGCCACAAAAAACTATTTTTTAAAAAGTACCCTGAAACCACAATTTTGTCATGTCCTATTACCTGATACTATCATGGTTTAACTTTTTGTCTTTGAAATGGCCAATATTCTTCCAGTCGGTTTATATCCATAGTTTGCCCATTCATTGACCATAAGCTTGGGCACATAGGATTTTCACTAAGACATTTTCACAATTATCTTGACCTAGAGCTTCATTTTCTTTTGTTCGCCATGCAAGAATCCTTCTAGAATATTCATTGCCAAGTATATGTTCAAGATTGGGTTACTTTTCTCAAGTTGAAATCTTGAATAACTAGTACAGAGTTCCATAGATTAAAATGCTACTTATCCAGAAATAATAACATGGGATGTTTTCTGAATTATGAAATGAGACACACTCCTTAAGGCAAATACATTTCAAAATATACCTCATTGATAACCCAGTTATTAAGCAGAGCACTCCAGACCTAACCCTACAGAGAAACAACTTGCTCTATGTAATTTCATCTATAAGAGTGTAATGAGATGCCACTGAACATCAGTTCCTCAAAAGCTAGGTCTTCTGTCATGATGGTTCAACTGATATCATTTTCAGGACAACATTGACGTACAAGTTAACATTTCATCTCAACAGCCTAATTTGAAGGAAATAAAATTACATGTCAGTGTCAAAAAAAAGAGAGAGAGAGAGAGAGAGAGAGAGAAGGAGATGGTACTATAATAAAAGAAAACCCATAGAGATATTTTTCAATGTATTTAGATATGCAAATTAGCACTTTAAAAAAAAAATCCACCTTTTGGGAAGCCCACGGGGATTACAACTGAGATGGGAAAAGGCACAAAATGGTGTAAAAATAAACTACTATAATATTTTTTAAAAATCCACCTTTTCCATTCCTGAGCTTCTATGAATAAAAAAAAAAGTAGATATCAATGAGATCTTCCTTTTCATTCTCTTTTGCAGCAGAGAACTGAATATTCTGAGGACCTCAGAAATGCTACCGCAATAAGGTAAATAAATAACAAAGAGTTGACTACATAAGAACTGTTTACTTTTATCACTGCTGTGAGAAATTCTAAATAGTTAAAGTATAAACAAATCCTACTTTTTTCTCTGAGGTTATTGAAAAGCTAATTAAAGATGTGCTTTTCTCACAAAGTGTTGCTGGCAAACTTCTTTTTTCCAAAGGGAAATTCAAGAAGGTTAATAGACAAAGACCTTCTTCATACAGTAAGAAACAGTTACATGTGGACAATGAATTATGCAACCAAATTATTTTTACAGAAACTTGCTCTGCATTGATAGGTACCTGCTAAGCAGGTAGAACCTAAGGAAGAATGTATGAAATTTATGTGTGATGTATCAAAGCTGCTTTATGAAATTACTTTCTCCAGGATGGATAGCTACAAAATTTCTTCTCAGCATAAATTATTCCTCTTCTTATTTCATTTTAACTAGTAGATCTTTTCTTAAAAAGTTATATAAGAAGCAATTCTTTTTTTATTTCTTCAGAGATACTATCTCTACTTTGATTCACTTCAAGTAGAATGAGCCATCTTCTTAACCCCCATTATATAGTTTACCAATGATTTGTTAAAGAGCAATTATTTATATGACAGTATTAGCTTCTTTGTTTTAATGAGCTAAAAGGATTTGGGAATTTCTTAAATGGATACTCCTGTGATGTACTTATTCACTTGTAAATCTGAATTTTTATGCACAAAGTTTTTTCTCTAGCTGCAGGACACACCTATTTTGAGACTATAAACCTGGTGGGATCAGAAAGCCAATATCCTAATATGTTTAACGTATGAAATTATCAGGCACAGAAGTTAATCCAAGAGAAATTCTTAAGTCATCTCCATTAGATGCATTTAAAAGTAGTATTACTGGCCCTCCTGGTAGTGCAATGGGTTAAAGTGCAGCACTATGAAGCTCTAGCAGCCATAGCAGCACAAGCTGGATCCCCCGCCAGGGAGGTGACCCATGTGGTGAGGCAGACCTCTTCTGACCCTCCCACTGCTCCCCTCAGCAGTGTATTTCAGGCAATCTGTCTGTTCTGCTCCCCGCTCTGTGTCTGGTGAATCCTCTCAGCCCCCTGCATCTCTGGCCTGTTACCTAGTTCTGTATGCATAATTAATAAAAATATTTTAAGATAAATAAAAGAAGTATTATTTCTCCATGTATAGCACATTTCATAGTAAATCCACTTGAATCATGGCTGGCAGGAAATCCCAGAGGATTTCAAGGGACTTCACAGAGTTAACTCAGGGTTCAAGTTCAACCCTGTTTCCAGCAGCTCCTAGTGGTTCCTCCCCCTCCTGCTTCTGATTCTGGAGCCAAACACCGGCCTGTGAGTCAGAGCCCCAACTCCTGCTCCCCCACCTGCTTTCATCTGGGGGCACCCTCCCTTCCACTCCTGTTCTCAGCAAAGGTCAACTCCAAAAATGATCACAAATTAATGGTTCATGTCCTGTAAACACCCATTAATCAAGCCCCTGATATAGGACAAGTGGCTGGATTTGTTCGCAGAAACACTTACAGCAAAATCACACCCCGTGCTCTTCTTGATGTCATCCACCGTCAGACCTTCCCAGAGTTCAATCAGAGTCAGCCCCTTCTTGCTGTCCACGTCAAACACAGCCTGTCAGAGTGAAAATAATAACAATGACAATTTCTACCACAGTAATTATTTTATAACACAAAACAGAAATAACCTATCAAGTTCTAAAAAACAGACAGGACCCAGGACAAAAGATTCTGAAAATCAGCAATGAAAAAATGTCAACTGTAACTCTTACATTTGGGTGAGAATAAATGCCAACTCCCTCACCAGCCAATGGACGTAGAGCACTACTGAGGCCAGAAAAGAAACGTGTCAACTACTGATGGTACTTGCTACCACAGTAATCATTTTGGTTTAACTACTTTTGTGAAGTGTAACACTTTTCGCAAAAGGTCACTTAGTTAATAGTGATTTGGGGGAAAGAAGGGAGGAAAAAAAGGAAGGAGGAGGTAGCTGGAAGGTGAAAGAACAGAGATAATGGGAGGAAAAGTAGGTCAATGCTGCTGGATAAAAAATTACAGGAACCCAGAGGAGCTCTGAAGTGATTACAAGTCATTAAAAAAGGCCACCTGTCCTGGCCCCGAAAGACTCTCAGTGCAAACTTTCCCTTCAAGTCTTCTGAAAACAAACAGGTCCACAAGGAGAGCGTGACACTGTCCCTCCCAGGCACATCAAATAAGATGTCTGGGTGCAGGACAAGGGTGAGGTGGCTGCATGGCCTCCACAGTCCAGCATGACACTCTCAATAGCACCGTGGTGCCGTGCCCACAGGGAGAGCCTGACCTTATCAGATGGCTGCAACCTCCTGTATGGGACTCAGAACACGAAACTTCACACTGAGAAATGTGACAACTTGAGTAGACCATGCCAGCAGTCATTTAATATGATTTTCAATACAAGGATACTTCAAAACATTTGCAGACGGTCACTGGGATTCTGCTCTGAAACTACCAGTGGGAGGAGGAAGAATACTTGACTTAAGGCAGATTGTCTGCAGGTGTGAAGTTGCACCCCTAAGAGCCCAAATTGCTTCCCTCTGGCCCAACCCCATTGGTGTTGTTGGTTGTCCCCTAGGATGCATGCACTGTACCTTCTCTGGCTTAAGTGTCTCCCAAATCTCCCTTCTGCACTGGACTGATTGTAACTACTACTTGCCAGATCAAGAACTACCTAGGAAGCCAAACCCTATCTTATGATCGTTAAACACACTTCCATAGCAAATTGTACTGGAAAGAACCCTGGGTTCTGAGCAGGACAGAATTCCAGCTTCACCACACACTAACCATGTAAACGCTAGTGAAAGTGTCTTTTCACAAACACTTCCCGGGGTTGTTAAACAGGGCAAACACATTAACACGTGTACTTGGGTCACCCACCAGCTGGCCTGTAACTCAGCAGGGATCCCAAACAACTGTGCTCTTTTTCTCGTTAATGGTTTAAATTATTGTCACATATATGTGAATGCAAAGCAAACCCCTGAAATGGTTCTTGTCTACAGCTGATTGATATTTTCCCCCAAGAACCAGTTATTAAAGTGACTCATGATACTTGCATTCTCAGTTTAATGAAATCACAGTTATCCCAGTTGGTTTTACTAGGGAAGATATAAATTTAGGAGGCAATATTTTAGCAAAGTTTCATTTTATTTACACATTTTTATGTTCCTAATTTTTTTTTTGGCAGAAATATGTGTTTTGAGAAGGGAAAGATGGTTATCAGGTCTGCATGTTGCATCAGAAATTTTTAATTCCAAAATGACAATTGAAAAAAATAGTAATGAATACTTTTCCTTTGCAAGAAATGTACTAGAATGATTTATACTGATGTTTCCCATAGATCATGAACAAATAAAATGAGACTCTCAGTCATGTTATTAAGAATAGGCAGAGAAGGGATTTGGGGGAAAGAGAACTATGGCATCATGAACATAAGACTCTGGTGATCAGAGAAGTAAAACCTTGGCAAATTCACTTATTCCTTAAAAAACAAAACAAACAAACAAAAAAAAAACAGGTCCTTCCTGGTGGTGCAGCAGGTTAAGGCACAGCACTAAGAAGCTAAAGCCACTTAGGCATAAGTTCGATCCCCACCCCAGACGTGATCCACATGGTGCAGCAGACCTCTCCTAACCCACCCGCTGCTCCCCTCAACAGTGTACTTCATCAGTCTGCCTGTTCTGCTCCCTACTCTGTCTCTGGTGAATCCTCTCACCACCCCTGTACCTATGGCCTGTACCCTAGTTCTGTAAGCATAAATAAATAAAACTTAAAAAAAAAAAAGCAAAAAAACACCTTTATCAAATGCTAGTAAACTCTCAAGGTCATATATTGAAAGTCAAATATCTTATTAATAAGATGAAAATTTATCTTTGATATATATGGAAGATTTCCATTTAATGTTAGAAAACATAAAGACTTGATAAAAATGGAAAGTAAAACCTAAAAGCTACAAACAATTGTTCAAATACAAGACTAACAACTACTTTGGTTTACAGATGAGTAAGTTACTTTACTATAACCATAAAAAGTTACATTATAGATTAAGCAGTTAACCACAGCCCAGGAGCTGGTGAGGAAGCCATCATTCATAACTTCATTCTAGCAACACAAAACTAGGAAGTCAGAGTGATGTTTCCAAAGCCTCTTTCAAATGACAACTAGTGGGATTTTACCTACTAGTGAACTGAAAAGGAATTCTAGTCCGTGTCAACTATGCCAGGATTGTATACATTGGTTGCCCTTTAAACCACTGCAACTTCATTCATTCTCTCAACAGATATTCACTGAACACTCACTAATACTGAGCACAGGGATAAATATACTCCACTCCTTTCCCTGAGGGACCCAAAGTTCTGTGTGAAGCTGCCTCCCTATCAGTTTACTCAATTTTGCTAGTGTCATCTTCAGCTAAGTTTCAATTATCCCCATATGCTAGTGACTTCTACAAGTCTGTTCTAATACTGGATTCTTATCTGAAATCCAGATTCATGTCTCCAATTATTTACTGGAAGTCCCCAGCTGGATGTGCAGCTAACTAAAGAAACTCTTACCAGTATGTCCCAACTGAATCTATTCTTTCCCTCCTCTCAATGTTCCTTATGGTGTCTGCCTTAAGCCCAGGCTTCATTAAGATTTCAACAAGGCGACCTTCCCCTCGAGTCAGAAAAGTCAGGACTCACCTCTGCCTTTCTCAATGTTCCGGTCCTGTGATTCTGAACCCTGACTTTTCTTTCCAGATGACTGAAGGAGTTTCTAACTCACTGTCTCACCTCTCCTCCTCCTACCCTAGTACTTTCTTTACAACCTAAATCTAATTAACTGTGTTCCCAGCTACTTCAAATCATTGCAGGGCTCCACACTGCCCTCCAGATGAGATCCAAGTTTCTTAATAACGTATTCGCCCTCCATAACTTGGCCCCTCAAAATCTTTTCATCCTTGGCCCTGAGGTTGTACCCTCACTCAGCATGGTTCTACCTACTGCTCTCTGAGTAGCCTGAATAGTCTGTCCTTTCATCTGTTTGCTCTTCTTTACAAATCTCATTTGTGGGATTCCACTTAAATAGTCCAAGGGGAAGGCACCATTTGGGACAGAATGTTCCTTAATATGGCTTCTGAAAAGTATCGCGAGCTCCCTAAACTATTTCAAGGTAGGTTAGGGTGCTTTTGGATGTAGTCTTACTGCTCTTCAGTGAGATAGTGAATGCCCTAAAATAACTGCGATGGCCCTTAGCAAAAAGGACAAAATCATTGAGAGAAAAAATCTCAACCATTCAACCTTCGTAGAGATAATTCTGTCTTGTGGTTTGTCAAAATTCAGAATACTGAATCGTGTAAATAATACGACCCTATCTCACTTATAAGAATCATGTCAATCCACATTCTAGGTTTGAATCTGTCTGAAAGGTGACAGTCAGAAATACTGATCTCAAGTTGTATCAATGTCCAACATTCCCATTTAAGAAGAAGAAAGCTAGAGAAGCACTGAAGTGACCAGAGTGCTCTGAAATCCACTTTATAAAGAGGAAAGCTTGTAAGACCAGAGACTAGATCTCTTGGTTCACTGTGAAACCCAGGCTGTTATTTGCACCCACCTGGTTAAAACTCACTTTGGACTGAGTTCCCTAAAAAGAAATCCAACAATATATGTTTATGACTTGAGAAAAAAAAGAACATAGTTAGGAAGGACAAATATATTAACTGTGTATCCATCATCCAACTTAGGCAACTCACTAATCCAAACATAAGGACCCATAAAACTTTTGATTATATCGCACTTGTCAAAGCTATCAAGGGCAGCAGCTCAGCTGTGTGTGTTTGGGTACATTTCCAAATAGGTGCATGTTAAGAATCCTACATTTAGTACAACTAAATGACTGAATTTTCCTATTCAGGATACCCATATTTTTAATTAATTTTAGGGCTATCAACATAATACACTTTCAAAAATAAACAATTCATATAAATATAAAAGGTGGTGGCAGACAGTAGCGGAAATGAGGCACTTTACCTTTTCAGTGATGATGCGGTCGACGCAGTGCTTCCCAGTCAGAGGTAATGTGCACTTCTCCATGATTTTATGAGCATTTCCCTATTTAAAAGGAAAAAAAAATCAATTTGTATCTAGAATTGGTAGAACTACAGGACAAACAGGAACTATCAGAGAAAATATATCCCAAGGACAGACTGTTTTTCAGTCTTTGCACAGTTATGTTTTCACTTTCTTTCTAGAAACAGTTTCTGTTCCATAAATTTTGATTTGGAGAGACTGTCAAAAGAATAGTTTAAGGCACGGAGAAGTTAGTTGGGATACCCAATATGACCTCTCAAGTCTTAAATCTGATACTGTGTGATGAGAAATTTCACATTAGTATCCTGCTTATTTTTCTCTTCCAGAAAATAGCTCCTTGGACAAACCTGAGCTACCATTTCCCATGATAGGAAGTGTAGACTGAACACACAAGCATAATATCCCCTTTCCACAAAAATCAATTTCACTTGAATGAATGAATGGGAAGAGAAATCTTATATGGATTCCCAAAGAAAAACAAATTCTATACCTTTAATTTCTTTAAAAGTGGTGCTAACTACATACAAAGTGAATAGACATTAGACCTTTAGTAACCAGTTACAGGTTTCTAGATCTTCATAAGAAAGTGTATACCTACAGAAATAATACCTTTACCTTTAATGATGTGTTTTTCTTTCCAGAATTCAAAGATAGCTTGTGTGTCACTGAAGCTTAATTAAAGAGCTGAATTTAATGATGAAAATTCAAACTTTTACAGTTGCCGGGTCTCTTTGCATTGACTATAACTCAAACAAGGCATGTCACAAGAAATGCCGAACAAAGTGAATGCTCTGTGGGCTTCTGGAGAACATTTTCTGCAGGGAACCCCTACTTGCCTCTCATTTTTTAATAAGAACATTATCTTGCTTGAAAGCAGTTACATGAATTTTACAAACAACTTCATTTTAGGAATCATAAATTTCAATGGGCAGAATTAACTGTGTCCTACCAGTAGAGACCTTTCATAGACCCCTTCCACAGAGAATATAACCCAGGGCTTCAGCGCATGGGCTAGAGCCCAAGGACCTGGCTGTGAAGGCTGGCCAGTGCTAGCTGTGCAGTTGTCCTGTACCTGAGTCTCCCAACCACCTGTCGCCTATGCTTCATGTAAAGCTTCAATGAACTTTAAGCATCTAGTGTTTAGCAAGTGCTCAGTAAATGTTAGCGAGCGGTATACAAACTTTATATAACTTTTCTACAATGTGCCAGGATTTCTTTAGGTGCTCATAAGTTCCTATATCAAGTGGACATACAAGGACACAGAAAATGATCTAAATACAAGTCCTAAGACCCACCAAGCTAATAACACAACACCCGTTTGGGGGCAAACCATTTGGTTGATCTGGGAACTGGCACTAAGTGTGCCCCTGCAGTGAGAAAAATGTAGCTAGATGACTCTGTTCACATGTAGTTCTAAAAACTAACACAGACCAAGAAAAGTGAAAAAGGAGATGCAGAAAGATTAAAGAATGTCACAATCTCAATATTCAACAATAGGTTTGCTGTGAAGCCGAAATATGACTAACTCCCTCTTTAGTGCTCTGTGCTAACCATGCCTGGCTGAGTCTTACAATGTGGCGTGGCAGCTGCATAGATTAATGATTCACAAAGGAGAAACAATTGCTGAGGTTCTTGCATTTAAAAATAAACCCAAATAGAGAAATGCAGAGTAGTTTGGTAGCAAGGAACACTCTCTACATTAAGTGCCCAAAAACCTAGTTTTTCATCTTAATTCTGTGATTTAATAGTCATTTGGTCCCTTGAATTAATTCTTTGTGCTGAAGATTTCTCTTGAGTCCACTGTCTTGATTCCCCTTACTTGACCATAATAGGAATCAAATGAAATGTCTTGAAAGTACAATAAACTTAGAGAGGTTGCATCTATGTGCAAACACCTAGGGCTAGTGAAGTCTTGTTCATTTTTATCAATCTACATCTTTCTTTTAAGAAAAATCAAGAAAGGCAGAGAAATGAATACAAAGAATAGCTGTAAAAATTCTCTGCTTTGACTTTCTTGAGGACTCCTAATTTCAATATACCCTTATTTGCTAATTTCATTATAACCTTGTTGAACACTTAAATCTCTCCTGTACCTTTTCCCCCATTTTTCCTCTTTCTCCCCCCTTCATCACTATAGTTTATTAGTTGAAGGAATAGGAACCCACCAGCTTCTTGATTGACTTAAGGCCTTAGTACTTTCCTTCACTTGTTTAATGGTGATCACCCTTTAATTGTTTGGATAGCTGTATGAAACCCTGTGTTTGCCAACTCTTTTAATAAGTCTTTTTTTTTTTTACATTTTGGGTTTTTTT
>NW_004567108.1:55042773-55048773 GCF_000260355.1 Condylura cristata | reverse complement strand
CCTCGACTACCTATGCAGTATAGCCTGTCTCACGAGGCAGGGCCCAGGATGCCTAGGCCACTTTTGACCTGATTATGTGACTGTCACCATGGTAGGCCAGAGGTGGATGAGCAGACTCACCAGACACAGAGCAGGGTGCAGAACAGGCAGATTGAAAGACTGCTGAGGGGAGCAGCAGGTGAGACAGGAGAGGTTTGCTGCACCATGTGAGTGTGCTTCCTGGCTAGGGATTGAACTCATGCTGCAGTGACTGGTGATAGTTTCATGCTGCTGAGACTTAACACCTTGAGCCACCAGTGGGGGGGAGGGCTTAAATAATGAATCTTCTTGTCATCTGCGGGGTCCTGTTATAGCTGGCCACTCATGGACAACTGTGACTTATCTGCTATCCACAAATCACAGCAGGGCATTCCTCGACTACCTATGCAGTATAGCCTGTCTCACGAGGCAGGGCCCAGGATGCCTAGGCCACTTTTGACCTGATTATGTGACTGTCACCATGGTAGTCTCTGGGCAACTCTGCCTGTGATAACATCAAATACTTCACGGATGTTAAAGACTCTTGACATATGGCCATGGTGTCCCCTTCTTTCTCTGTTCCTTGTAAAAGTCTATTCCTCATTCCAATCCCACCCTCCAGACTATATTCTTCATATCACTGTTGCATGGGTCAGCTTTTACTAGCCTGTATGCTTTCAATAAATGGCACACAAACTTCTGCTCAAGTAACAGAGTATTGCCATGCCCAGCTCCACCACTGCTACAAAATTCCTGTAGCAACAGGTCATCATTACAACAACCTTTGTGTTATCCCATTAAACTTTCAAACAGCAAGCTCCTTTTTCCAAAATAGATGATTTTTGCATTTGATGTCAATGTTTTAGTCGCCTTGGAGGGGGATTATCCAAAGCTAAACAAACCAGAAAAAAATGAAGACAAATATTGGATGATTTCACGTATGAGTAATACAAAGGAAAAAAAAAAGTAGATTGATAAATAAAGCAAAATAAGTATAAACTAGCAGGCATTAATTAATAATTGAAGTTTTTAGAGTTAAGGTGGGGGGGGGGGAGGAAAAGGACCTAGGGAGATAAGAAAAGCCGAATGAATTACAGCTATTGTACTTCTTCTGCTAGCCCCTCCTGTCACTTCAAGGTTGGAATTCACCTGCTCAAGGAGGTGCTAGAAAAGAAACCTGTCAGCAGGTATTTATTGAGAACTACAGCTGGTGGCATAACAGAACATATGCCAGGCCATCTCTGAGGACCTAAGTATCACACAGGGAGCCGGAATGTCACTGGCCTCACTACTCCCTTCTTCCCAGAGACCTCGAGGCTTAAATCAAGCACAATGGCTTTACATACACACCCTAGAGCTAGAAAATACCAGGGAGCATCATGCTCCAAAACATAGGGCTGTCAAATCACTATGGTGACTGATGTGTTCCACAGAAAAGTGGGACTTGCTAAATAAAGAAAATCAAGCAAAAGGAATAAAAGCAAAGATATATTACACTGAGCTTACTCTCGTGGGATATTTTTGGCCTTTACACAACAGCTATCTGACAGGGATTTCGACAATCCACACAGGACTTCTGTGAATAGACTGAGTTAGCTCTGAGGTAGAGAAAAGCTGCCATTACAAGAGATGTTTATATGCGAACATTATAACAGCCGGTGTTTGCGGGCACATTCTCGAAAGGAAAACTAGCCAAATGAGAGGGCACACACAGCAAACCATTCTCCCAAAAAATGGTCTCCAGGGCTTTGAGATCTTAGAGTAAAGGCCATTCTGCCTCAATCTAATACAAAAGTCTTCACTGAGGCCTTTTATTTTCACCCTACCGGTGGCCTTCTAGGATCTCTAGCCTACAGACGGCAGAGCCCAGGAGTGAATGATGCTTATTTTCTTTCACTCACGAACTGTTGTGGCAAAGCCTCTTTTATCACTAGTTTTCATTTTATAAAAAATGGTGGATACTTGAAGTTACTGAATTTAAAGTTATTAACTTAATATTAAAAATCTCTTTAAAAGGCTCTATAGGTTAACAGACTGTGTTCTGCTTTCCCCCCCCCTTTGTAACGTTTTTATAGGCATTTCTACCAAAAGAAAAATAAAAAGACAAAACTATTTAAGGATTTCAATTTTTTTAAATGTGAATTTTCCCCGAAAACAGATCTCAGCACTAAAAACAGTTTTATTAAGAAACTATAAAATATTTCCAAACTTTTATGAATGGAAAAAAATTTAAACCAATTCAAATTATGCATAATTACGACTTATACTAACAAAGAAATCCTTTATCTTGCAATACTTTTCAGTACTATCAAAATTATTCAAAGAGCGTTACTCAGGGAAGAACTTTTTTTAGTAGTGAGTTTGTTGGACTTTAGTAATAAGTTTGGTGCAAAATAAATAAGACTAATAAACCTCATTTTTTATATGTCCTTTCCATAAAAAGTAAAGACAAGGTAAAACAGCATTCAAGATTTGTATGTAAACACACTCACTATCATAACTGTTGAACTTAATCAAAATATCATTCACAAAATTTACTTTCATTTTCACAATATAATTATGATTCTTTTTATCCCTTCAAAATGCAGACCTTCTATTGTAGTAAAAAGAAAATTTAAATCTATTTTAGAAATAGAGGTCTCGTTTATTTTCACTAAAATAAGTGTCCAAGTTTTTCTTGATTCCAATAAATAGAATTCAGTTGTTTGTCTTAGTAGAAAAATAATAAGGCAAGGCATAGGGGTACTGTAATGATAAAATGAAGACAGTAATTGTGCAACACTTTGGGAAAACTCAAAAGGGCTACATGTTCCCACTATCACTACTATTTGGAGAGAGACTGAACTCACCAACCGTTTACAGAGTCTTAACGTGCATCAGGCACTACTCCACTCGGTGCTTGTGACAAACAAGGCACTTGCCCTCATGAGGCTCACACCATAGTGAAGGACACAAAGGCTCGTCAGAAAAGAAGGACATCTATTTTATATAATACAATAGTCAGGGTAAGCTTCTCCCTATTTTGAGTAGAGGCCTCATTGAATTGAAGCAAACAGCCACCAGATTCCTAAAGAGAAGCCTGCTAGGAATAAAGAACAATTGTGAAGGTCCTGAGACAGGAAGATGCTCAGAATATTCCAGAAACTTATAGGATGACAGTATGGCTTGAATTCTGTGGACAAGAGGGAAAACAGCAGCTGGTCACAGTAGCCTGTTGGGCTATAGCAAACCAAGAGGCGTGGACATGTGCACAGACTTGATCCAGCTTTAGTTGTAGACCAGTCACTCCAGTGGTGGGCAGTTTGATTACTAGATAGGAGGGTCAGTCTGGCAGCACCCCCTTTGGGGAACCATCACAGTGATCGACGCAGTAGAAACAAGGGATGAACAAGGCAGGGGCAGATGACAGTAACGTCACAGATGCTGTATTTGCACTTTTTTATATTTTCTGCAGAAAGCACCAGGGTGGATTTCATCCATTATCACTTCTGGAGTTGGGCCAAGCAGATGGAAGAAGATATTTAAGAGCAAATGGTGTTGATTTCACTTGTGTGTGTTACAGTGGAAGTGGCTGTGGAACAACCAGGTGTTGGTGAAACACAAGAGCTCTAGAGCTCACCAGAGAATTCCAATCTGGAAATCAGGAGTAGGGACCCACTGAGGGCAAATCAGCTTTTGGTGCCAAAACTTCAGCTAGCACCCACCGAAGATACAGACGAGAGAGAGGAGAGCAGAGGACCAAGGGTGGAGTGGTGAAGAGTCCAATCAGGAAGATATTAAGGCAGGCTGGGGCACCGAGGGTCCCAGGCTGGGGCACCGAGGGTCCCAGGCTGGGGCAGCATCTCTGCACCCCCACGATGGTTTACAACATTGGGCCCAAGGCTACTGCTACAGATTAGGATTTTCTCAGGGCCAGAAGAGGGAACGAACAAAGTACAATGAAAATCACTTGACCTTTAAGGTCATGACTCCCAATTTACACATAATTTATAGGTTCTAATCCTACTGACTCAAAAATTGTTCACATGGATACAACCACACATTGGGGAGTATGGTAAATCCAGATCCCTAACTGCTATGTGCCCAGTTAAAATTCAGAGGCTCTTAACACAAAAGGAAAGAAGGGGAGATGGGTTCAAAGTGGCACAGACTGTTTTCTTCTCTATACCCATCTCACCAAAGCAAGGAGAATTCTGACCAGAAAGAGTGAAAAAAAGTGAGATAATTCTGAAAACTAAGATATCCGGGCAAGGGTGGGGATGGCAGGGAGCTGATGAAGAGGTAGCTTTGGTGAGGATATGGTTTGGTGAGGTATGAGGGACACAAGCAAGACTAAGCTGAGTGAAAACTCTACCTGTGCCACATACCTGGGCACAAATCTTACCTGCCCACATCCCACACTTACTTCAGAGGGTCACTGACCTGGTGAGATACAGTGTGCAAAGCCAGGCACAAACAGGGCTATACTGAGTAAAGACTCTGAGCTCCTTCCTTTTTGCATCATCATTTTAAGAGAGAAGAGAGTTCAGTGAAGAGATAAAAATAGGCTTAAGAAAGGTGAGCTGGAGAGCAAAAAGCTTTGCCTACTTGGCAAATTTTGCCGGGAAGCCTGATATCTAAAGTGAAATGGAAATCACACTCCCACACCACTCTTGACACCAGTGCCCCCTCACTGGGTAAGGTAATTTTAAGGAAGAAAAAGCATTTTGCTTCCTACTTGAGCACTACAAAAGTGGACAGAGGGTTTCAAATTCTAGAAGCTGCTGCTCATCACAAAGGAAAGAGTTTTCTTTGTCTTATTAAAACAACAAAAAAGTGGCCCTCCCTGGTGGCACAGCGGGTTAAAGCACAGCACTGAGAATCTAAAGCCACTTCCGCATGAATTCGATCCCCGCCTGCCCCGGAGGTGACCACATGGTGTGGCAGACCTCTCCTGACCCGCCCGCTGCTCCCCTCAGCAGTGTACTTCATAGATCTGCCTGTTCTGCTCCCCATTCTGTCTCTGGTGAAGTCTCTCACCACCACCCCCCCCGAGCCTCTGGCCTGTACCCCAGCTCTGTATGCACAAATAAATCTTTTAAAAAATTTTTAAAAAAGCATGTTTTTAAAGGTCAAGTAATACTATATTTATAAGCAACCCGACTCTGTAACCCCACAGATGAAGGGGTAAAAAGAAAGCTGCACCTAAAAACCAGTTGACAACTCCACCCACTTATCCCAAAAAAAAAAAAAAAAAATCAGCAGCACAAAATTATATTTACTTTCTCAGGGTTTAGTCTCCTTTGTTGCAGACTTCTTATTCTTGTGTCTTACACAACACCAGGGATTAATCCCCTACTCTGCTCACTTAATCATAGGCAGTAGAAATAAACTGGTAAGTCTAAAAAGAACACACGTTAACTGAAGAGGCTACCTGGAGTAATAATCATAATAATAAATCCTTTCCTGTCTAAAACAGAACTATCATACAAACCAATTATCCCACTTCTGGGTATTTCCCCAAAAATCATAAATTTAGCAAGACACATGTACCTCATTAAAATCCTGTCATTCACTACTACATAAAAGGACCTGGTATATACTGAGGGAAGGGTAATGTATTGAGTGAAGTCGGAAGGAGAAAGACAGACACCCTATGACTTCACTTAAGTGGTATAAAGAGACACCAGACAAAAGGATGAACTAAATAAAACAAAAATAAACACTAAGACTTTCAGGCCAATCAGTGGTTACCAGAGGAAAGGGGGGGATTCAGGGTAGGTAACTCAGGTAAAAGGGACAACTGGAAAGTGAAGGGTAAGGTTTGGACTTAGAGTGATGAAGCAGATACAAATGCTGATTTGTAATGATGCCCCCTTTAACTTATATAATGTTATAATGCAATGTCATTTCAATAATAACAATTTTTTTAAAAAAGAACCCTCACCGGTTCCTCAAACTGCTAAACCGAGAGAGAGGAGAGCAGAGGACCAAGGGTGGAGT
>NW_004567108.1:55024735-55041998 GCF_000260355.1 Condylura cristata | reverse complement strand
TAAATTAAATGAAACACACTACTGAGGGGAGCAGCAGTCAAGACAAAAGTCTGCTGCACTGTGTGGGTCACCTCCCTGTCTAGGGATCGAACTCGTGCTGCAGTGGCTATGGACAGCTTCACAGCGCTAAGACTTAACTCCTTATGCCACCAAGGAGGCCTATCTACCAACCTTTAGCTAGAGCAAAACACCCAGGGAAGAAATAAGGTCTCCATGTTCCCCTGAGCTGGGCCAATACCAGTGGTCCAATCTAAAGACACAGTCCTACACGAGGACTGAAGGTGGCTAGATGAGCGAACTCTGTTGGCTAGTCTTCAAGGTTATCAAAGTACTGAGAGTGAACAAATCATTACAATTATTTTAGTGACAAGTACATTTGCAGTTTTTTTTTTTTTTCCATGTGAAAGCATCTCGGGAAAAGTACCTAGTTTCTCATATAGTAAAGGGAAGGATGGATGGCAAATGGGAGGTGACAAGATGGTGGGAGAACTATGGAGACCACAATGATATAAGAAAAAAAATTAATAAAAAAGAAAAATATGAATACCTAGCTTCAATTCTGTCTAAAATTCTATGGCAATAGTTCCACCCACCCCACCCTGGAAAAATCAGGAAGAAATGGTCAAAATACTGCCTTGCTTCTTTGAAAGTCTTACTTAATATGGAATTTCTAAATCAAAGTTTCAAGGACAATTTGCTTTCTTCTATTGAAAATTCCAACTAGGAGAAAGAAAAAACTTGGTTGGAGTAGGGCTGGGTGAGACAGAAACTACCAAACAGGCCTACTATTTTGAAAATGGATGTACAAAATCTGAAACGAGTCAGACATCAATGCCTATGCATCAACCTAAAGTAACAACAAAAGGACAGTCAAAAAGGCTTATCTCCAAGTAGACATTATGTTCTGGAAAAGATCTGGACTCCATTTGCAAATTGGCATCCTTTCGCATCTTTAACAAAGTACTCTGGATGCTCTTTTGCAAGGCCTCTCTCAAGAGTCACCTGCGTTGACTTAATTTCTGTTGTTCCCTATTCAGGCACCACTGCTCACTTTCCACTGTTTACTAAACAAGTTATGATAATTTCGCATTTATTACAGTTTTCACTACAAAACCGCTCATGGCTCACTTTACTTGGTGACAGAGCTTTCCCATGGGAAGCAAGTCAGATGCAAATGTGCCAGAGTACCACATTCTCCTATAGTGCTACAGCTCTGAAACACCCAGCAAGAGAATTAGCACTTCCAAGCAAATCAGCAGGTCTAAAGGTGAGAACAGGTAGACTGTGGTTTAAAACTAAGAATTAAGAAGAAAAAGGAGAACGAATAAAGGGCATTAAAAAATAAAGAGGGTACCATTCAATATCCACTTGGCAAATCATAAGTCCATGATTTGAGGTCAGGAAGGCAATTAACTCAGCTAGTTCAGAGACTGAACAAAGAAGAAAATTATACTGATGCTTCCTTAGTTAGACCAGGCTTCAGAGTACAGTTATAATCTTAGTTCCAGTAGCTGTGTGAACATCAGGCAAGTCACTTAACCTCTCTGAAGCTATTTCCAGAACTATTTAACAAATACCTATATTAAATCCATAAACTTATACACACAAACACATGCAGAAAATACTGTTGGCACATAATAAGCTCCATAAATGGTAACTATCATTATTACAGGATAATTTTTTTAAAGATTTATTTACTTATGCTTACAGAACTGGGGTACAGACCAGAGGTGTGGTGGGTGAGCAGAACAGGCAAATATACTGAAATACACTGCTGAGGGAAGCAGGAGAGGTCTGCTAAGAGGTCTGCTGCGCCAGGTGGGTCAGCTGCCTGGCGGGGGATTGAACCCATGCTGCAGTGGCCTCACAGAGCTTCATAACGGGTGCTTTAACCTGCTGTGCCACCAGGGAGAGCCCATATTATAGGATATTTTTATCATCATCACCACCACCAAATGAGGTCAGTGATTTTTTTTGTCTAGTTTTGGTGACTGCCAAAGCCTAGCAATGCCTACCATAAAATAATCACTCAATAGATACTTGATGATTTATAAAAACAGAAGTATAATACTTTTCAGTGAGAGCGCTTACTACCACATCAAATCCACTATTTTCTATCATCTTCTATAAATGCCACACCATGCCTTGGTAAGAGATCACATTGCCTTTTGAAAATAACTCTTGTTAAAAACCCATATTCAGTTGTGTTTTTATTTTGCACACAGATAGCAATCACTATAATTATCTTTAAGCCTGAATCAACACATCTGCCCAGACAACTTTTCACTGGTCTTGAAGACATTGTGACTTTTACTTTTATGGGTATAATCAAAAAACTCCCTGACGTTGCTGTACTCACAGCTAAACAACCACTTAGCTGAATGATGGTAAGTAACTACCTTTATTTCTCTCTAAAATATAAGTGCTATCAACTCAAATGAGGCGGGAAAGCCATGAAAACTGCTGCTGTGTGACCTGGCACACTGGATTTCCAAAAGCAGCACCTACCTTTGCAGAATGCTCCATGGTGACCACCACCTTAGTTTTAGAACTGGACACCAGGTCCATAGCACCTCCCATTCCTTTCACCATCTTCCCCTGCAAAAGAGAGACAGAATACATGAAAGGATTCTTTGTCTTTCATTTAGGCAGAACAAAATCAGCTTACAAGAACGGGACATTGAAAGTTAATAAGAAAAATTCATAGACGCTTAATACTGAAGTTTTACATCCTTAGCATTCCGTTAATTCTATTATTCTGTGGTTGAGGAGTAAGTTCAGGTTACATACGACAATGTCACTCTCACGAAGCGTGGCTAACATTATTTTGTTGATGATGTATTAACAACACAATGAGAAGAATAAAAAAAAGCTTAACCTTTTCAGAATTCTGACACATGATTATTATTATTTCAGCAATACAGGATTAAAATCTACATACCCTTGACATCCATTTCTTAACTTTTTTTTAAAGATTTATTTTTATTTATTTATGCATACAAGAGCTAAGGTGTAGGCCAGAGGTGGGGGGGGCAGTGAGAAGATTCACCAGAGACAGAGTGGGGAACAAAACACTGAAATACACTGCAAGGGGGAACAGCGGGTGAAACAGGAGCAGTATGCTGCACAATGTTGGTCCCTTTCCTGGCTGGGGTCTAACACAGGCCACAGTGACTGGTGATAACTTGATAGCACTGAGACTTATTAGCTCCTTGAGACACCAGGGAGGCCCATTTCTTAACTCTCTAAAAGCGTAATGGGCATCACTGAGTCTACAATTACAGAAACTTTCTAAAGCACTCTCTTGGATTTCCTGCAGATTAAAATGCCATTAGGTAGTGGGCTGAGAAACTAATGGTGTTTCCCTAGTAATGATTAATATGAAAGGTGGGTATGCCTTTCTAAAACTTGGCATTTAGCTTGCTCTTAGAAAAACAAACTAAAACAAAATGAAAACTATATCCCTGTTAAGCAAAAACAGCAGCAAAGTTCAGGATCCTTTCGCATCACCACTATTTCTGTTCACCTGTCCATCTCCTCATTCATTAACTGCATTCCAGCCACCTTCGATGTGCCTGTCATACACGCTGACTAACTCCTAGTGTCTAGTCTGTCTCCTGGTTACAGGATTTTAGAAAAAGCAAGTGTTTCCAGAGATGATGAGATGAATTCTTACTCAAATACAGGAAAGAAAAAGAAAAGATGGTATGGGCAGGAGCTAGGACGAGGGGTCCCAAAATATGGTGGTGTTATGTCTTTTGCTTAATTTTAAAAAATTGAGACTCTACATTACACAATTGTTTTTGCTTATACTGTCAATGTAAGGAGGCTCAAATCAAGATAAGAAGACGATACTTCTGTATCCACTTACCCTACTGGAACAAAAAACCCCAGTTTCAAATAACAAGAGTCATTGTTCTTGTGGCATTTGTATTCACAGAAGATAGACTTCAAACTTGATAAATGTACTGGTAGCAGCATGATTTAAAATGCAATAACATGAAGACACCAAGACCTTGTACACCATGCGTGTTTTTGAGGAAAAGGATGCCATCGCTATAGTCATCACAATATGCTCCTCATTGTAACCTAGTTAATCATTTGCTCATGCTACACTCACGACAACACACATATGAAATTATCTCTACAAAGCTTTGAAGACTTAGGGATACAATAAAATAACTGATATTCTCTAAGAAGTTTTGATGGAATACATTTAAAATGCTTAGGTATTTACAATTTGTGGAAGCTAGTTTACAAAAATCAATTTTAAGTTTATTTTCCCTGTTCAAATTTCTGTGCCTTAGTGAAATTTATTTCTGTATAGTATCATCATAGTGCCAGAGAACAACCACGTGGCATTTAGATTTACTGAGGATATTTGCCAGAAATTCCTTAATTTGTTTTTAACAATAACTGCATTACCTGGCAAAAGAGAATATATATACCCACACTTTTGAAAAAATAATTTTTTTCTTCTTTCAACTTACCTCTTAGTGATTTTAGCCCAAACCCTCTTACTGGTTTAACAGTAAACTCTTACAGGTTCATAGCTCCTTTCCCATACTTTCATAATTATATGAAAAATCAGAAATGCCCTCAGACCTGGCTTTAAAACACAGTCTCAAATCCCCAGATTTCAGGTATAATTTAGGGGTCAATGCAATGTGCCGTGCACATGAACTAGATGCCAAGTGAAAGAAAGGAGGCAACAGTCAGGATGTTTCCATGTTCTAGAGCCTCCCACTGCATGAGATGGGTAGCTACAGGTGACAGAAGGGTGCTAGGGTGCAGAAGGGGCGACCGGCAGGAGCAGAAGATGCGAAACAAGTCTGTCTTCAGACACGCGTCTGAAGTGAAGCATTATATCTATGTGGAAATGCACAATTCCATACCTGCATGAGCTGTGCCTTCCTTCACCCTTAGTTAGCTGCAGTTTTAATAAGTCACCCCAGCACTTCTGTAGAGAAGACTGATTCCCTTGTGGTGTGAAATATGGCTAAGTCAGAGATGGAAAAAATTAGTACCCATCGTGAACTCTGATACTGAGGGAGTTGTAGATTTTTAGGATGTCAAAGACATGAAAACAAGAGTGTAAATTGTCTCAAACCTGTTTTGGTTTCTAGAACATCTGTTCTCAGCTTCCACAGATAGGGCAGTTGGGCAGACTCTACAGGTGCATGTTCTAGAAGCACGTGAAGAAACCAAAGCAAGCCAGGAGCCATGCTCATGTGCTAAAACACTCCTTGAATTAGAAAACAGCACAGACTAATTTTGTTCCCTGTGACATGATGATTATAGGGGAAAGTTTATGACAGTCTCTAACAGGAAGTTTGTCCAATTCAGATAAATCTGAGGTACACATTGTCAACTACTTAAGAAATATTTATAGAGCACCTCCTGGGTACTGTGCTGGTGGGAATACAAAGAATTCTAAACCGAGGAGAAGAGCCACCTTTTTGATTCTGTAAAAAGGATCATTTTCACTTGTCTTAGTGTAAAGAAAAAGCCTTCATCACTCAAAAGGACTCAGTCCTTACTAGCCTCAAAGTAAGCGCCACGTTTTTCAACTCACTACTTTGATATTTAAATATCTGTTTCCAGAACACAAAATTGTGTACATAACAGCTGAGATGTGTTCAATTAACCCAATGTATAATAATAGCAAAGCACCAAATTTCACTGCTTTTGGGTTACCTATAAACCAGGAATAAGAGTATCCGGCCCACCATAGAGTTGTTGTGAGGCAAGTATGGAGAACAAGTGGAGGAAACATAGTAAACAAAGCATACAAATTTGGGGACCTAAAAGCTTCTGTCAATTCGGGTTACTGAGTATCCAGTACAAGCCTGGCATTGGACAGAGTATAAGAGTTAAAGACATTCAAAATGGGGTTCTTTTCCTCATAAACCTCCTCTGAGGGAGGAAAAGTATCTGGAAGTAATTCAGGAGATGTGGATCAAATTTCCTCCCAGTAAAAGAGGCACACCCAGCTCTCCCTCATCCTCAGATTGAGGTATCTTTCTTCAGGTCCATGCACTGCTCATATGTGATTTTGTCACTGTGAATTACAATCTCATCTTCGCTTCCCTTCTCCTCTTGCATTGTTAAGTGCTAGGAAAAGTGAGTGGATGAACAGATAAAATCAGCATAGATGTGCACAAGTTCTAGCACAACACAGAGGTGGTGAATCCTAAGTGTTCCTGGGGAAGCAAGGGGAGGAGGAAGGAGCCCTGGGGATTCACACAGGAGGTGTTCCACAAAAACAGTCTGCCAGGTGGGAAAAAGAAGGGTGTAGTCTCCTAATGGAAAGCATTTATAACAAGTTACAAGGAAAGCCTTCAAATACCTGGCTTTCCTATTTCTCCAATATGTTCATTGTAATGGAAAAAGAAAATAAAATGATTCAATTCCCAAATGATTTTTAAAACAAAATCAATTCCTATAGGAAAACAATTCATTCCATCTATACTGGTGGAGAAAAACAGGGCCACCTACAACAAACATTGTGATACAAGTGGGAAATTTATCACCATCCTGAAACTCAGTGTAGCAGGCATTTTTTGCAACCCAGTATTTGATTTACCAATTCCCCACTGCAGCTGGAGGTAGCCATATGCCTGAGTTCCAGACCATGGAAGAGAGAGGTGATAGCTGTGATTCTCAGATTTTTGTCCATGAAAACCTCTTATATGCAAACAATCTTTCATGCTCTTTTGATAACTCCAATCTGGTTGCTGACATCCCAAGGTGACCTTGGAAGATGGTTGAGCTTTCCTCAGACTTGGTCCTTAAACGACTGTGTGGTTCTAGCAGGACCCACTTACTAAGAACCACACTCCACTACTCAGTATGAAGGAACAATAAATGTATAAGGTGCCAAGTCACCAAACTCTAAAATTCGGAGACTTACTTGCTACAGCAACACAAGTAAAGACAGCCGAATGTGTTCTATGTAAGATAAAGAACTCTGGATAGACTTAGACCTGTCACTGCTGAACAACAGAGGGAGACATGAACAGGCTCCAAGGGATGCTTTCCTAGTTGTCCTTGAGGGGGATGACTAGGCCAGGTCCTGTGTGAGACACTGATTCTCCACTCTATCCATAGGACCAACACGTGGCTGATGCTTTATAGAAGGAGAAAGAAACCTCACTCCTTCTTCATCTCCCTCCCCAAAGCCCAACATCCTGTTCAACATGCAAGAGACTGATAAAACAGACTTTGTTAAGGAGCTAAAAATATCTTTAAGTCACAAGAGGGAAAGTTACACTTGGAGAAAAATAGGGTTGTAATGAATGCAAGATGGGCATGATTGACGTGCTGGGCCAGGGTGGACAAAGTGAGGCTTTCTGTAAAATCTCATCAACAAACATTTCTTGAATGGTGTGACTTAGTTCTGTGATGTATTCTGGCTGACATAATGGAGAGATGATTGCTGGATACTCATTTCACAGCCAACTCATCTTTCTGCAGTTAAGAACTGACCCTGCTATCAGTTTGAAAAGCAGACTGCAATAAATGAGCAAGAAAGAATGCATGCTCTATTATGTAAGTTACACAACTTTTTTAAAAAAGATTCTGACTAACGTATTATCAGAATTCACAAATACTCATTCAGGCCTCTAAAAACCAAGCACCAATATAGGAATTCACTTTTCTTTCTAGAAAAGAGATTTAAACAACAACCAATATTTCAAATCTGTCTTACCTTGAGTCTGCTTTCTAATATCAGAATTTTAAAGAAAGTAAATGAAATTATTTCGATACTGCAATAATATTTAAAAAAACCCAATGCACCAAAGTAAAACTCTAAATTACACTCTTAGAGAAATATCCCTTCAAATTCTAAACATGAATTTTGGTAATACTTTAAGGTTTTTACAAAAAGGTAAAATGAATACATTGGAACTGGTAAGTACTATGAAACGCAGTCTTCATGAAATATAGGGGCCCTCCCTGGTGGTGCAATGGGTCAAAACACAGCAGCACTGTGACACTTGCTGCAGCTGCTTCAGCCCAAGTTCGATTCCACCCCGGGAGCTGACACACATGGCGTGGCAGACCTCTCTTGATCCGCCCGCTGCTCCCGTCAGCAGTGTACTTCGTCAACCTGCCTGTTCTGCTCGTCACTCTGTCTCTGGTGAAGCTTCTCACCGCCCCTGCACCTCTGGCCTGTACCCCAGTTCTGTATATATAAATAAATAAATCTTTGAAAAATTAATAAAATGAAGTATAAAACATACTGAAAATGATCTTGCCATCACCTTCATCATTAGTATATTAATAGTAATAGCTATTTCCAGATTTGTGACTTCTAAATATTTTGGCCTTAAGTGAGAAACAATGTCCAATATGCAGAAAGCATTTTAAAATGGAATGGAAAATGTGAATCAACTGAAGTAAAAAGGGAAGGATAGCTGTGAAGTGATTTATTAATAAAACCAGGGCTTGTTGCTCCATATTAAACACCAGAACATTAAGTACCCACCTCAATCTAAATGTAAGCCTCTTTATTTCTGTCTCACTTCCCCATTATTAAAAAATGTTCAAGGAAAGAAAAGGACCTCTAAACATGCCTTGAGTTAAATAGTAGAAGAGAAGTAAACTAAGAAAGATAATAACAGCATTTGCTTAAACATAGAGAAAGGTTCTAACTTCCCTTCTTGGGGAAAATAAAAGATTTACAATTTGTGAGATTAGCAAAGCTATAACAAAGTTCCAGCATAATATTTCTCTTTTCTGTGCTATACTTTGTATTAAATACTTTGCATTAAACCAAGAAAAAAATGATTTCCTTTCAAAGATAAACTGTATTTTCCAGGACAGGTAAATTGATCCTGTAAACCACTAATATGGAACTGGAAAAAAATTCCAGGTAAGCTAAAATTCCTTATCATCTATCAATCACAATTGGATAAAAAGACAAACTTATCAAGATTGGATAGTATTTACAATTTCAATTTTGTTCTTGTTCTTGCAGGGGTCTACTGCATCAATTACCCCTAGTTCTAGTGTCTCCCTCTGCCCCCTCTCGATGGTTCCCCTCTACTACTGGATACACTGAAATTCGATTTCCACCTGACAAAGGGCTGCAGAACTGTTCTGTACTAGATCTCTAACACTGACTCATCTACCTGGTAGACACCTGTGGGTTCACCTTAGTACATTCCCGGACCCTTTTACTGTATTTGACATGGTTTTCCATGGACTCCTTTAAACACTCCTCCAGCTTTCTGTGTTGGCCAACTTCAGAGCTTATGTGCTTATCTTTACTTGTTCTCCAAGAGGGACTTTCATCCACTCTGATAATATAAACTGCCCCTGTTTCTGATGATTCCTAAAACCTCATTTCCAGCTCCCATCTCTCTCCTGACATTCAGACTTCCATAGCCAAAAGCTTCCCAGTCACTGTTTGGCACAATCTGTTAGCTGATTCCCCAAATTATTTCCTCTTGTTCCTGAGCATATAGTTAAGCAACATTTTCTAGCCTTCCTTAAAGTTGGGGTTTGTCCATGAATATGTTCTGGCCTTGGAATGAGGGTGAAAGTGATAAATCATTCTTTCAGTGCTGGATCATAAAACCTTCCAACAGTACACCATATGTTCTTCCTTCTTCTGCTAACTACATGCTGAAAATGGTGGTGCCAACAGATGTAAAGATCTATGTAGACCCCTAAATGGCCTGGGTGGCCTAAGTGGCCACCAGAGGTGAGCTGCTTTCCAATCAGGAGTACTCATTTTGGTTTTATGTGAGTAAGAAATAAAAAGTTCTACTATATTAATTGTGACACGCCTTAGCTGAGAATGGGCCAAACCAAGTTAATCCTTGCTATGCTGCCATGAGCCTCTACCCCACCCCATCAAGAGGAGGCTACCTTCTCCCTCCCAGCCACCATCCAGCAACTTAAAACACAACAGAGAGGCCCTCCCTGGTGGCACAGTGGGTTAAAGCACTGCACTGAGAAGCTAAAGCCACTTCCGTATGAGTTCAATTCCCGCCTGCCCCGGAGGAGACAACATGGCGTGGCAGACCTCTCCTGACCCGCTCACTGCTCCCATCAGCAGTGTATTTTGTCGAACTTGTTCTGCTCCCCACTCTGTCTCTGGTGAAGCCTCTCACCGCCCCTGAGCTTCTGGCCTGTACCCCAGTTCTGTATGTACAAATAAATAAATCTTTAAAAAAAAAAAAAAACACAACAGAGGGCCTCAGACGCCCTAACTATGAATAGCTCAGCTCCATGGTTCATGATCTGTTTTCATTAACTAGTGCCCGTACCTTGTCACCACCTGACTAAAGCCACTTGTCATACAAAGTGTTGCCTTGTCGGTCAGACTACATGGTCATTCAGTTCTTTAACTTCTTTTTTTGGGGGGGTACATCACCAGCTTGACACAGTCACTGACACATTAAAATTTCTTTTTCAGTATGAGTTTAAATAAATAATCCAGTATGAATTCCACCTTTAAGTAAAAGTTTTGTTTCAGAAAATGTAAGAAAATGCAGGGAAAAAAAATTAAGTCTCTAAGTACACTGGTAAAACTAAGGAAGCTGAAGTCTTTACCTGCATAGCAAAGACTGGCAAGAAAGAGAAAGAAAGAAAAAAAAAAAACTAGAAAGTAAGGAACAATAGAAGGAACTGGGAGAAGGCGAGGTAAAAGTGGGCCAGTCAGTGGGCCAGCTGGCTCAGGCTCTGATGGAAGGATGGCCATCTCCTGCCCTCTGTTTATTTTGGAACCAACACCAGTATCCAGAGTAATGAATAAAGGGAAATACAACTGAGAAAGGATGAAGAAGAATCACCCAAGAGTTCATGAACCTCGTGTTTTACAAAGGTGATGAGCTAAATTATGAACCGACAAGTCAGAGAGTTGTTTCTGGCTACCTGATGGCTGCTTAATGCCTCTCTTAGTTCACTCTATCTCCCCAAACACAACCACAAGACTGAAAGGAAGACACCTAGGGTGTCACTTGTTGCCACCTCAGGGCTTACAGTTAGCCTCTGAAATATCCTCAACCTTAGAAATGAAGCAGCTGCATCAGAGGCGACTAAATAGGATGTAAAATTAAAGCTTCACCTCAGGAAGCAGCAGAGTTAAAATGGCTGATGTGGGAACAGCCGAAGTAGGAAGCAAAGCCGTAAGATTGGCCCTAACATTTACTTTTATAAGATGCTCAGTGCAGAATGCTAATGACTATTATTTAGTAAATATCTAAGTATAGTGGATTTCTCTGTTTTATTTCAACAAGTTTATTTGGAAGATACCCAGGAGACAGACCTAAGAAATCTGATACCTCAACCACTGTCCACTAATATAATACACTTCCTTGAATATCTGGCACTTATATTCCTGGGAGTGAACAAGATCAAGAATATAAATTCTAAAATGTCAAAGCTGTCACTTCTATTTCTTTTCAAAGATTCACAAAGAATAAAGAACTTCAATTAGGAGGAAAAAAGAATGAAAACCCACTATAATTCATGTAATTGTAATACAATCATTATATGTATCAATTTAAAATATTTAAGGTTGCATACAAAACATTTATATGCACTCCAATATGTATTAATTATTTGATAAGTTCACACATTCAGATTTCTTAGGTCCCTAGTTACAAACAGAATAACCAAAAATAAAAATTTAATCTGTATAGAAGCTGCGTATGCCAGTCTAATATCACAAACTATACATACCAAATACAATATCTACTCTCTTTAAAACACTGTTTATTGGCCCTCCCTGGTGGCGCAGTGGGTTAAAGCACAGCAGTAAGAAGCTTAAGCCACTTCCGCATGAGTTCGATCCCCGCCTGCCCCGGAGGTGACCACGTGGTGCGGCAGACTTCTCCTGACCCGCTCGCTGCTCCCCTCAGCAGTGTACTTCATTGATTCGCCTGTTCTGCTCCCCACTCTGTCTCTGGTGAATCCTCTCACCCTCCGCATCTCTGGCCTGTACCCCAGTTCTGTATGAATAAATAAATCATTAAAAAAAAAAAAAAACACTGTTTATTGCAAGGAAACCTGGAGAAGCAAAAACATCCTCATGTAACTGAAGATCATCTTATTCCCATAACCAAAGCCTTCAATCTCCCTTCAGAATTCACTCATTGTAAGACAGTCTAGACCAACTCATTTATGCAGGTTAAAAAAAAGTCACAACTGAATAGGATTGACTCCTAAAGAAATCAATTTACTTCCTATAGGAAAAATTATTTCTATTCTTACATATCAACTACACTGCTTCTTTCCATTTACAAAAGTAAATGATGTTTAATACTGTCTCCATTGTTCTCTAATGAAAACTACATCACTCCAAATAAAGAAGAATAATCCCCAAGCTTAAAACTGATTCTAAGTCACTAATGCAGTTAACGTGCATTCATTAAGCCAACAGATGTATGAAATGTTCATATTTTCTTTTCCTAAGGAACAATCAATGCGTGACTAAGTTTCTTTGTGGTTATATATGAGCCACTCTAGGTAAGTCAATTTCCATGTACAGATCAGACAGACGACCTCTGCTCTATTTGGATGAATAAAACGGACAGGAGGAGGAAAAACTGGTTATTATTTTCAGCTGTTTTGCTTTCATAGAGTCTATTCATGAGTCTGCAGAGATGAAAACATGCATCCAACAAGCTGGCTAAGTGAGCTCTCCTTGTTCACTCAGGCCAACAACAGCATCAGGCACAAAGCTTGAGTAATTGCTCCAGTAGAGATAGAAGGGCATTTGCTTCGGTTTAAAATGATTACATATTATTACATTATAAATAAGTTCATTAATTGGATATATTAAATACAACTAAACATTGGAACTTCAGGCCTTGTACTTTATCCAAAAGTACAATATTTTAAAACCTTAGGGGCAAGCTGTTTCCTGCACTGTCGGCCTCTTCCTTCCACTGGGTCAGTGGAAGGAATGTGTTATTGGAATCATATGAAGTTGTCACATATTAACCATGTGTCACCCAAGAACACAGCAGTTTGTGGTGGTTGGCTCAAATTAACATTCCAATGGTGGTGAAAGAGATTTTATTATCACACAAAGACTTTCAGGAAGCATATTATTTTTAGATTTCTAGATAATCACAACAAAAACGACAGCTAAAATACAAATGGAAAGGTAACAATTCATCACTTTTATGTCTTTGTATGTACAAAAATATATCAATCCCCTCAAGAAATCATTCACATGGAATATTTAATTAGGATATTTTAAATTGGACATAGAAAAATAATCATTCTCAGAAATTTTATTTTCTGATTCTTCAAAGGGGGTGTGGGTTGGTTGAAACAAAGAGTGAAAACTAGAACCAAGGGCAGACACTATCACCACCTCCCACTGTCTGCAAAGCTCTAAAGAGCACAATTACAGAATTATTGTAATTACACTGCCATCTCTGACAGCTGGATGGAAATTTCACAGAGACACTGTGACTGAAAGAACATTATAAAGGAACATATCAAAATCAGTGCTAGTGTTTTTACCCACAGTGGAAAAAAAATAGAAGATCATTTAAAAATTTAAGATGAACTTAAAGAGATAGCAGGCTATGTATATTAAATGTAGGTGTCCTACTCAGGAAGTATTAGAGGGGTAAGTGGAGGAACAGAAATCGTTTGATTCCACACTAAGTTAACAAGTACTCGTTTCCCAAGATGTTCCCTAGATTCCAGTGGGAGCCATTTCATGACTGCTGAGTATCTACTGGAAAGCCTTGAGCTATCATGGAGAACTGATAACGCTTTGGTCATTGCGAGAGACTTTAAAAAAAAAAAAAATTAATTTTTATTTATTTATGCATCCAAGAACTGGGGTGTAGGCCAAAGTACAGGGAGGGAGAGGGGGAGGATGCACCAGGGACAGAGTGGGGAGCAGAACAGGCGGGTCCATCTGAAACACACTGCTGAGGGGAGCTGTGAGGGGTGAGGGGAGGGGGAGAGAGAGAGCTCTATTGCACCTGCGGGTCAGCTCCTTGGCCTGGGATCGAACTGGTGCTACAGATAGCTTCACTGTGTTGAGACTTAACCCTTTTGCCACCAGGGAAGCTGGACTGCAAGAAATCATTTAATGTTTCCTTCCTCCTGTGCAAGCTCCAATCTGTAAAATGGAGACCCTGTGTTTCTCCGAAATGAAGAGAAATTTCACCTCTGACTTGCTTAGAAACCAGACAGCACTTTTGGGACTAGGAGAACCACTGACTCCACAGAGATTCAGACCCTAAGACCAGTGTGAGGCCTGACCCTGTGGAGGGAGAGGCACCTCGTCTGTGTGAAAACGGGCTGCCCTGTGGCATCCGAGATTGCCAGGGACCCCCATGCCAGTTCACAAGCACCAGGGTTCCCAAAACAATTACTCCTTTGTGAAGTTTCTCCTGTAACTGAAAGTGCACAGAAGGTAAAATGGTACCTACTCCAAGTGGGGAGAAAGAGGTCAAACCTCTACCAACTCTTAAGGAGGCCAAAATAATGACTCCGGGGAATCTGCCATTTTTGAACAACGGAAAACTAAGGAAGCATTCATTTCTATCTTCCTATTGTTTCAAGTCAATTGTGCTAAGCGCAAGCTCCCCGGAGGAAATAAAAGGAAAAAGGGAAGAGGGAGCAGAGATGATGCTGGGAACAAAAATGAAAAAGCAATATAAATGTCTTTAGACAGAAGTAACAAGTGAAAACATTTTTGGATGTCAATGATATAGAAACCAAAATACTGAGAATAGAATGAAAAAATAAAAGAAGTGCTATGGAAGTAAAATACAAAGAAAGATCAGAGCAGGTAAAAGTATATGGAAACATATAAACTTACCCATTTTTTATATATAGCAATACTTTCACTCCCCCAAACCTAGTAAGTGATCTTTTTTACGTTTTTATGATGATCTTTTTACATCTTTATTACCAGAGATGGATGTCATATGCATGACAAACAGCATTAAAAATCAATGTGTGAGTTAAAAAAAAAAAAACCTTGATTATTTCAGACCCACTTTATATGAAGCCTAATTTGAGGTGCATTTCTAGCTAGTCCATCCACCTAAAAGAAGCAAGAGCTGCAATAAGTGAGAACAATCTTATTCCCTTTTCTGCTAGAACTACCTGTGGCAATTCATTCACACTCATTTGGAACTCAAGAATGGCAAACACCTGGAACTGGAGTATGCTTGCTAAAATTATTTTTATTCCTAAGAATGCCAGCTATAGGCCTAATGTTGAGAAGGAACCCCGTTCTCTTGATAATTACCTTAAGACTTAGTACTTAGAAAAGAGTTTCTTTTTTCCTCTAACCTCAGTAATCAGGTACTAACATGCAAAGTTTTTAATATTCAAAACTGGTCTTGCAACTGGTATCTGAAGTGGAGGATGGTCTTAGGAGACTTAACCTGCGGAATGTGATGCTGTCTTTGTGCAGAAGGCATGTGGAATGCATGGCACTGAGTTGAATTCTCAGATGCCCTGCTTGTGTCATAGAGGCTTGCTGGTGTGGAGAAGCTTTCACTCACACAGTGGAACTGAGTCTAGAAACTCTATACAGAGGTGTATGTATGGGTGTTTTTATTTGATTTAAAGCTTTATTTATTTATGCATACAAGAACTGGGATACAGGCCAGAGATAAGGGGTTGAGAATATTCACCAGAACAGGCAGATCTACTGAAACATACTGCTGAGGGGAGCAGTGGGTGTGTCAGGAGAGCTCTGCCAAACCATGTGGGTCACCTCCCTGGCCAGGGATCAAACTAGTGTTGCAGTGGCTGTGAGTAGCTTCATAGTGCTATGCTTTAATCCACTGTGCCACCAGGGAGGGCTCTATGTGTGTTTTAATCAAACATGTTGAGGAAGTCCTTTAAAACTTATGCTGCAATCAAATTATTACAAATGTGAAAAAACTAGGAATACAGACTGAAACTTTGTCTTAGGTTGTATATGGTACCATTTCTGTTTTTACCATTCTTAATTCATTTTTCTTGTGATTTGTTTTTACCACAGTGGAGATCTTTTAATAACCCAGTTTCATGAAGATAATCCCTCAATACCTAACTAGTACTTGCAGAAATAAATGTGTATGATACGCTTTCCTTTATAAAAAGAGAAAATATATCAAGAAAAAGTTAAATTACCTGAGGTTATAGGATAAGTCAGAAAAAAGGACTGGAAGGTTTTCCCTATCTTCCAGAAAGAGGTAATTGAATCAGCAGAGAAGATGCTTCCTATTTTAAAATGTCCATTATATTGAACTTATTGCATTACTTTTTTTTCTTATTGTTCCTAATCTGTTGGATGGTGTTAATTTAGTTTAGAGGCAGACAGCAGACCTACAGGTACCCAATGTAGCTTCAGTTTACACAACTTCTAAAAACACAGTCAGATCCTTTAGGGTGAAAATTATAAAACCTCCAAATGTGCTGATAACAAGCCATACATCTTTTCACCAACCTGAAAGTCATAATTTAAGAAAATTAAATTTCCTAAAAGCTACATGATATTGAGCAGAAGTTACATTCAGGATGGAAATATGTTAGCTGATAAAGCTTCTAATTGCCAGAGTAACAGTTTATTTTTCATAAAGTTCTGGCAGTATGAAAAATGCTTCACTGTTTAAAAAAGATTTATTGATTTATGCATTGAAGAGCTGGGGTCTAGGCCAGAGGAGCAGGGGGGTTGAAAGGATTTACCAGAGACAGAGTGGGGAGCAGAACAGGCAGATCTACTGAAATACACTGCGGGGAGCAGGAGGCGAGACAGGAGAGGTCTGCTGTGCCAGGTGGGTCACCTCCCTGGCCAGGGATCAAACTCATGCTGCAGTGTCTGCAAATAGCTTCATAGTATCGCACTTCAACCCCTTGTGTCACCAGGGAGGCTCCCCAAAATAATTTTAGAAATCAATACTCATACAACTAAATATGGATGATCTGAAAGAGTGATATGTACAAGATATTATCCTCTAGTAATCTTCTAGAAGGATCTCCTCAAGTTAACAGGTGGTAAGATGGATAGCGTTGGCTTTATTTGGTACAATGAAGTTCAAAACCTACGTTGGCTTTATTTGGTACAATGAAGTTCTGCAGTGCCCACCGCGGTCGCAGTGTGAGCAGCAATGCCTGTGATATGGCCTAAGGTGTGGCGCGTTGGCAAGCTCGTACTCTTTGGAGTTTATGGCGGCCCGGGTCTCCCTGTGTTGCAAAGAGAGCGGCCTCGGGTGCTCATTCCTTGGTAACTTTGAATAGGGTTTTTATGGTTATTTTTGATATTTGTGGGCAGTGT
>NW_004567108.1:54985715-55023875 GCF_000260355.1 Condylura cristata | reverse complement strand
AATCTACACAAATTGCAATAAAATCGCAGCAGTCCATCAACTCCTCTGAGTGTGACTGTCTGTCAGTTCCTGCGCCGAATCCCGTTCTCCTGTCTTCAGACCCTGTCTCTCCCTCGGTCCCGGTGCCCTGGCTAGGGCCGGTCCGCGGCAAAGTTCAAAACCTATCTTCCTGTCACTTAGAACAGTCCACTCTATTGGCTAAGGAAGGGAAAGAAATAAGAAAAGACACCTAATGTAAAAATGCTGTGGTTTGCCTGCCATTCAATTTAGACAGGAAAGCCCTACAAAGAGGCTAAGATGGAAGGTGAGAAACTGAGGTTCGCTCAGTCTCAATTTCAAATGCCTCTCATACTGAGAATGTATCAAGATAACTCACGGGTTAAGGATATACCGTCATGTCACATAAAGCCCAGTGGAAGCCAACTGCTACGTCTGCTTCTTTATAATAATAAGCACAGTCTGACTAATGCTGAGAGGCTTGGCAGTGTGCACGCCTGTGCTGGCGTGACCCAGCACCGGCCATCCCACACTGTCACACCACTGGCAAGGGATGCAAGCAAGGCTGAGGTGTCAGTGCACCCTTTCTGCAAATAATAAAAGCACTGAAGGTTCTCTGTTTAATTTTAAATTTTATTCCACAAGCTTTGACATGAAGTTCTTATATTCATTAATTTCTGGGTAATTTGTCATTTTAGTTTTGATTCCTTTTTTTGATTCAGTGCCCTACAGGGAAAGACTGTGTGATAGAATTTATGGATTTCCTAACCTTTAACAAAGAAGTAAAACACATTTTGAAGTGTAATTTGAATAATGTGATTTTTACCTTAGGGTTGACTTTTGGAAGCTAACCCTCAGTAAAATAACTCTCTGCATTTCAAAACCTTTAGATTACCAGAGCTCAATTATTTAACATAGATGTCTAAGATGTATAACCATTAGGAGCTTGACATAGATACAATTTTGAAATTATATTGCCTCTCAACTATTTAGCTTTCTAAGTATTCCCATACTATAATGGGATCTATGGGAATGTGTGAGCCCATCGCTGAGAAGGCTCACTTTTCAAGTCAGGCTCCTCAGGACTTAGTGAGTCTAAGGTCTGAGCCTAGTGGCTTAGCTCATACTCCCAGTAAGCATACTTCGATACCTGTTACTGTAAAAATTTGAATTAAGTAAAATTAAAATTCATCTCTCTAGTCACACTAGCCGCATTTCAAGGACTCAAAAGCCACACATGGCTAGTGCCGCCATGACACACAAAGCATACACGAGACATTTCCAACATCACAGCACACGTTCTTAGAGAGCACCGAATTAAGGCTGACCTAAGAGAGTGACTTGTGTAAGAGCACAATGAGCTAGTATTCAAGCTAAAACTAGAACTCAGGGCTTCTAAATTCTATTCTTATTTACTTTCTACTAACCCATAATGTCCCTAAAAACAAAAGTTAAGGATTTGTATCCAATAAGCAACAGGCTGAACCTAAAATAAAATCATCTTATATCCAGGTAAATTACAGCCACCAAACAAAACTAGTAAATCCCAAACAGTATACAGAAATACCCTGCCCCCCAACTTTTGAAATTTGAAAGGATGAAAAAAATCATTCTTCCAAAAAGTTACCCAATCAAAAAGAAATCAACTAAAAGAAATTTATGTAAGATTACAGAATACAATTAAAACTATTCTCAAAAAAATGTAGCACCCTAAATATTTTATCAGTAGATGAGAAAGATGAAAAACAAAGTAAGCATTCAAATTACATATCTAGAACTAGTATAAAATAAAGCACAGGATAATTGATAAAGGGCAAAAATTATAAATTATATAGTTCTTCAAATAGATTCAATTAACTTAAAAATAGACAAATGTCTTGTAAGCCTAGTTAAGAGGGGAAAAAAATCAACAGATCTAGGGGAAAAAAGTAGATAAGTTTGTTTTTTTAAAGATTACTAACATTGCCAAAAACACTGGTTGAAAAGATACTTGTACCCCCATGTTTATTGCTGCTTTATTTACAATTGGAAAAACATGGAAGCAGCCCAAATGCCCAAAAGTAGATGACTGGATTAGAAAGATGTGGTACATATATACAATGGAATATTACTCAGCAACCAAAAAAGAGAAACACATGTCTTTTGCAGCAACTTGGATGGAGCTGAAAAAGATCATGCTGAGTGAGATAAGCCAGAAAGAGAAAGAAAAATACCGGATGGTTTCACTCATAGCAGGAGTATAATGGACCAGGTGGAAAATAACAAAAATAATGAACAACCATATACCAGAGACATTCTGTGGGGGTGGAGTGGGGAATGGGATCAAAAACGGGGAGGGTGGGGGGAGAAGGGAGGGAAATGTACGGGACTATGGTGGTGGCACACGGGTGATTTGGTGATGGGAAACCCGCGGGGATTACAATCGAGATGGAAAAAAAAATGTGCAAAATGATGTAAAAATAAACCTTTGTAATAATTAAAAAAGAAAAAAAGATTACTAACATTGCACAAGAGCAAAGCATAGCAAAAGTGATTCTCATATTCTGTGATAAATATACTAGTGACCAGCGAGAAGTGGGGAAGGAAGGGACCAGCGCCAGCACTGGTGCTCTGGTGGAGGAGGGGTGAAGCGTGTGCACAGAGGCAGGGGTGAAGGGGTCCTCCCCAAATTGTATCAAGATATAAACAACTGAAAAATTAATAAAAATTAAGACACACAAAATGCAAGAGTATCGCATGCTACTTACATGCTATTTTCAAATGATAACTTGAAAATTCAAAAGTAAAGCAAAATGCAAATTAACAAAATTAACATAAGAAAGCTCACAAAATTTGAGGTGACCAGTAACCATTAACAGAAATCCTAGGTTGCTGACAGATGACAATATGACCTAAAGAGCAATAATGATTCAATGGTTATCACTTTCAATAATGACATCAATAAATAAAGGTGGAAACGTTATTTCTAAAACAGCAATTAGGTCAAAAGATAAATCTTAGGTGAATTTCAACAACTATTCAGTTTAAAAACTAAAACCACAAAGAAATCTCTAGAATGGTATAAAGGATAATTTTTAGAAATGTATACAGCAAGTATAATACCAAAAGCTAAAATTATAAATTGTTATCAAATCAAGAAAATCTCCCAAAACTACCATCTACTTGTATTGTTTTGGATATTTTGTTAGGAAAACTAAGTGATTTAAATTTTAAAAAAGAAAAACCCATTATTTACAAATAAAATAGTTATAAAGAATATTACCCAAAGAATGTTAAAAATTATGTAAGAGAATTTTAAAAAGTGAGTAAATACAAGGTGCACACACAGAAATAGTTTCTGTTTATATTAGCCATGACCATTTAGAAATTGAAATGGGACAGCCAGCTCAAAATATTGACAAAAGCTATATATAGAGTAATTAGGAATAAGCATAATGAAGGAAATAAAACCTGAAAAAAAGAGAAAAACTGTACCAAATTTCTAAACAAGAAAACTTCACTTGTAAACCCATCAGGCTTTTTAAAACCAACATATTTAATGTTTAGTGTACCAGTTTTGGACAGAACCATCTTTCACCCATATTTTTCATATTCACCACAAAAGTAAGTCTTTATAGAGGACAGTACCAGGTTTGCTCACCACTCTGTGCTTAGTGCCTAATACAAGACCTAACAAAAAAATTACTCCTTAATAAATTTTACTGAGAAAAACCTATTCTATTCTGATCAGGAAAACAATAACAATAAATAAAAAAACAAAATAACAGGCAACTATACAGCTGAGACACTCTGCAGGTGGGAGTCGAGAAGGACAAAGATCAAAACAGGAGAGGGAAAAGCACAGGGATTATGGTGACGGTGCACAGGTGAACTGGTGGTGGGAATTTTATGGGGACTATACCTGGGGGGAAAGCAAGCTTTGCACAAAAATGAACAATGATGTAAACATATATATAAACAAAAAGTTAGCATTTAAAAAAAAGTTATTATTAAAAAAAATTTATCACATTTTTTTAAACAGAGTGTTGCAGTCTAGAAAGTTAAGTGTCTTCACCAAAACACAGAGCTGCTTCTATGTGCTTGAAAGGAAAATGGAAGGCATTCAGAATGTTTTATTTCATAAGTCACCTCTTCTCATCTTATGGAAACAGAAACTCTATAAAAGCACAAGACAGAAGACCGAGTTCTGGCTTAGCTACCAACTAATTCCGTGACCTGACTCAACGCACTTCATTTCCCTGTATTCAAGTTCCCTATCTGTAAAGCAAGGGTGTTACATGGCTGGGTGACATTAAATTATATTCTTGATTTCTTAGTCTTGAGGGCAAAATAGAATGAACTTGGGGTTTGTGAAAGGAATCCTTCACTTTCAGAGATAATGCTAACATATTTATGGAGAGGATGACATGATGGGTGGGATTTGCTTCATAATAAACCTGGGGTGGGGTGGGGGAAGTGAACACAGTGGAGATGAAATAAGATAGGCCATAAATAGATACCTGAGCTGGAAATATTCATGTCACTACTCTATCTTTTTAAAGTACTTGACATTTTCCCTAATTAAAAATTCTTTGTTAATCTAAGTGCAGAACAAAAATTATCTTGAAACCAAAAGAGTAAAGTAAGAAATAAAGTTTCGCCAACTGGAAACACCACGCGTTCAGTCCCGGAATAAGCGTTATCCTCAAGACTCGGAGCCTTAGCAGCAAGCACCACACTGTCCTCAGCACTTCAGCTCCATTCCCTGCTAAGTCATATCAGCAGCACCATTATTTATGAAATTGTTAACAATGGGTTTCAAAGAGACTTCATCTATCATTTTTAATGTTTTCTGTCCTCCTGTTAAGTGGGCAGTTTAATGAGAAGGGGTTCTTGCAGTTATACAAAGCCATCATTAGCCAAAAAAAGATTTACTGAAAACATCAAACTCACTCATTGCTCTCTCTTTATAAAGGGACAAATAATGGGGAAAGGGGGAAAAAGAGGAGAGGGCAGGGAAGGAAGGAGAGAGGGGGAAAGATTGAGACTGACTTATAGGAAAGACAGAGTAGGGGAAAGAGACAGAGACTGACTTAAATAAACAAATGGCCAAACCCCCAATTCTATGCATAAAAGTCTGCCTTCTAACACCAGAGGAGATGAAAAACAAGGATCAAAATCTTGCAAGAGTTGCATGGAGACTACGCAGCTCCGTAGTATGGTATCAATTAGATGTCTAGGTCATCTTTCCTTCAGTCTCCAGATCTATCTGAATTCAGGAACTAGTCAAAATTCTTAGCACTTAGCAGTTGTTCACAAACACATTATATAAAATATAGCCAGGAATGAAATGCTTCCTTTTCACTAGAGCAATAGTCAGGCAGCAATCAAGGGATACTTTATAAGATTGTTGAAAATTGAAACATTTCAAAAAGAAAACTTTTTCATTTTCTCATGTCCTTCTGCCTACCTGAAGGATTGCTAGCTAGGAGAGTGAGGCTAGCAAGACAGCTGATTTGCTAGTCAATTTGTTATTGTTCTTTTCTGATCTTAATTTCAATCTTTCTTTTAATTCTATGGGGCATTCATTCCCTTTGAAGTGTTTCTCATATATCTGCAGTTAGTTTTCAATGCTTCTCTCCACTTAAGAAGCAGTGAAAGTCAATTTTATAAAAGTACTGGTAAAGGACCTGAGCTCTTCCAAAGAACTCTTCAAATGGTAGACTCTAAAAAATGGGTAAATAAAATGGATAAAATGCTTCATAAATGAAGTTTATGCTGATTATATGTGATTTGGCAATGGAGACTTTAGAGTTTGAATTAGTTTTTTAAAAAGTGATAAGATGCAGAGGAAGGAATATGCAAATAGTCAGTTTAATGTCTTCAGAAACTCCTGACTTGAATTAGCATCGTTTATAAAGCATAAGTCCTTTCAACTGCAATAGACCTTGATCCACAGAAAGAAACAATAGTTTCTTTATCAAGTTTACCAAAAATGCTGTAATGGTATTTCAGTAATTTTCAGATACTTTTGCTTCCATCATTAAATGTGTTTGTTAAACACTCCCCAGAAGAACCCTATTACAAAATTCAGAAATCATAAGAACAACAGACACGTATGGCCAAACCCCCATTTCATCACTTGCTATGTACATAAACCTAAACAGTTAACTCTCTTAGTCTGATTCTCTTCATCTGTAATAGCAGAGATGATTATATTTCAATCAATGCTCTATACGGGCTAAATGACAATAAATAAATAGCACAGTACCTGGCCAAAGGCATTCGATTAGTTTTTACTTCCTTCCTTGTAAAAATATTAGATTTGTAATTTACTTGTGACTCTGAAACTTTAATCATAGCTTTTAAGTCATCAACAGGATCCTCAAAGTAAGAGGAATTTTCCTTGTAAATTAATACATCAAATATATTAATCTATAAATATACTTTTGGTCTGCAAAATGATTGGATGTAAATAATAAAACTAAGGGTTGGTTTTCAACATAATGTTTTCTAGTCATAGAGTATTTTTGGATAACCAAATATAGTATTCCAAGTCAAGAACAACAATAAACAGCTTATGTCTCTAATAACACCCGAAATTCACCAAGTTGTCTTTTTTTTTTTTTTTAATGTACATTCCTTTGATAAATCACTATTCAAGAAGGAAGGATTCATTTCTCTTGGACATCCGACCAGCATAAAATCTGCCTCTGACTTGCACAGGAAGTAAAGACCCATCCACTGGGTCAGGACAGCTTGTATTCCTTCACAGAACAAACAGGGCTTGACTAGGTCCTTTCATGATCACCGCACTGTCTCAGGCAGATGGGAAACAGGCCCAGGGATTTCTTCCTGACATACAGCAACCACAGGCAGACAGCAGGCCTGCAGGAACCAGGGCTGGGTGGAATAAGCCCACAGGAGAGAACTGCAGACAGCAAGGCAACTGCAGGCCCCAAAACCAAAGTGACTAACAATCAAACTGAAGGCTAGGTTATGACTCCTGATTGAGGCTCAAATATGAGTTATGAAATACCAAAATGTGAGATGTGCGCTCAGAAGCAGAACTTACAGAGAAAAGGGTCAAAAACAAGCTGCAAGACCCAAAAGACACAAAAACACTGATTGAAAAAGATACCTGTACCCCCATGTTTACTGCTGCTTTATTTCCAATTGGAAAAACATGGAAGCAGCCCAAATGCCCAAAAGTAGATGACTGGATAAAAAAGATGTGGTACATATATACAATGGAATATTATTCAGCAACCAAAAAAGAGAAACACATGTCTTTTGCAGCAACTTGGATGGAGCTGGAAAAGATCATGTTTACTGAGATAAGCCAGAAAGAGAAAGAAAAATACCGGATGGTTTCACTCATAGCAGGAGTATAATGGACCAGGCGAGAAAATAACAAAAATAATGAACAACCATATACCAGAGACATTTTGCGGGGGTGGAGTGGGGAATGGGATCAAAAACGGGGGGTGGGGAGGGAAATGCACGAGATTATGGTGATGGCGCATGGGTGATTTGGTGATGGGAAACCCGGGGGATTACAATTGAGATGGGGAAAAAAAAATGTACAAAATGATGTAAAAATAAACCTTTGTAAAAAAAAAAAAAAAAAAAAGATGGGGCAGAACTAGGAAGAAAAAATAGATGTTTGGAATTAAAATAAAAAGAACATAAAAAAAAAAAAGCTGGCTTTTTTCCAAGGCTCTTGGAACCCGTAGCAAGACCAAGAAGCACAGCCTGGAGAGAGCGAAAGAGTGTGAACACAGGACATCGAAGAAAAGTAGTGGATGATCCTACCATGCCACCCAGGAACCTAGAGAGGTCCCTCCACAGACATCTCACAGAGCCCGAAGGGCAGACCCAGGTGCTGGGGGGCCTGCCCAACTCCTCCTTGAGAAAAGTGAATGACAGCTTTGAGGAAGTCACGACACCATCACTGAAGGTGAGACATGAACTGTGAGTGCTTCTTAGGTGTTAACTCCACAGGAGCAGGTCAGCCTGCACTCATGTTCTCTCAACAGGGATCTCCCAGAAAGAAGAGAGGGCCCCATCAGAGAGAAACTCGGAGTGAAGTGGAGGGCAGGAGAACCAGGGGCAGCCAACCACCAACCATCAGGGCAGAAGCTGCAGAAGCAGGTCGGAGGGGTCTCCGAAGACCGCATGCAACGGCGGAGTGAAAAAGAGATCCATTTAAAACCTGAAAGGGCAGGGAAGCAGGGAGCAGATTCCAGCACAGGCCGTCACTCGCCAGGTGAGTACCTGGCGGTCCTGTTCCTTGCTTTACCTTTTTCCTTGACATTGAGTCTAGAAGGTGCCAAGCAGGGAGTTAGGAGGATGGAGAGAAAGAGCAGAACGTCACACAGCCATCCCCAAATGCCGGTGACCTGACCTGCCCACCTACAGCAGGAGTGCAGCAGTGAGAGGAGATCCATTGTTTTTGAGTATATATTGAAACCCTGTTCCTAGTTTGGATTGGACCCTTTAATTCCTGAATTAAAATTAATGTCATGAATTAAGGTGACCCAATGACAGCTCATTCCCTGGAAATGAGCTGAAATGTCATGCAGAGAAAAAGCTTCCTTAATTGAATAAAGGTAGAGATATCACAAGAGATAAACCTGTTTTTTATTTCATCCCATGTGTATAGCTTATACAACATATTGGACATAGAAAACATTTGCACACACAAAACCAGACAATAAAATAAGAGACAAGGGGAAAAAAAAGCTGACACAGGTGTTGGTAACAGAATAGAAATAGTGTGTAAAATGAGGTGATTTTTCTGGACAGGTATTCAATATATATCAAGAACCTTAAAAATCTGGACAACATATTCTATTTCTAGGAGTTATACTAAGAAAGTCACCCAAGAAATCTATGAAGACACAGCTTCCAAAACATAGTGGCAGTAAGCAGTTAGAGAATCAGACAAAATTCAGCAAAGTGTAGCTTTGAGCCTTTAGGCAAAAGGCAGCCCGGAATTCATCTCTGTGAGGTCGGCTCGCGACTGCCCCCTCTGGCTGCCTGGAGAGCTGACAGGCTGTTGTGCAGGCAGGGATCCATCCCTGGTGGACTCCAGGGGTCTTGTGGGGTTCAGAGAGACCAGCTAAACTAAAATACTAGAATTTGACTTACAATCTTAAAATATCAGAAGTCGCTACAGAGAGAAGCTAAGAAGATTTATGAAGGGGTCATCTGAGTCTTTGGCAAAGCACTGACATGCACAGGTATGGAATGAAGATACCCAAGGTTGAGGAAAGAGGCATGAAGAAGTATCAGTAACCTGTTCAGACCAAGCCTGAGAACAGCTCACATTCCTTCCTGTTCTTCTTTCCTTAGCAACACCTAGTCTCAATCCCCGCCATGGCGAAGGAGAGGGCCCTTCAATCATGTGTCTCTCATGGACAGCAGCCCTGTCCGACAGGCCCCGAAAGCATGTCGCATGCATTCAACAGCCCACTCCTGTAGCTAATCATATGCACACACGTCTGCTTTCCCTCAGAGTCCATAATCTATGGCAGCTGTTCTCCAAAAATAGCCACCAGGAGGTCAGAGCAGTCCTGAATGCAGATTCAACAGCCGACATTTCTTTCCACATTTCCAGCTCACCTGCGGCTTTACCATCTCCACCGTAACCAAGGAATGCAAAGGAGCCAAAGACTTTGTCAATTTTCCTTCTTCAAATGTTCAGGGAAGAATTTTTAAAAATCTGTGCATAGGATCTATCTATGTTGCATACTAAGAAGCTATTAAAGGATAAGACAAATAGCATCCACACCATTTGTCTGCCTTAAAAGCTTAATGTTTATTATAATCTGACATTGAATTGATTGATGAGATGCTACGACACAGAGAAACTTAAAGCTTTACAACCACTGAACGATTATTAAACTCAGTAAAAAGATAAAAGTAAATGAAAAATGATACAATAAAGCTGAACTTTTCAACTTCTTGGCTGCCAAATCTTGCAATAAAAATATATCCAAACTTTATAAATCAACATAAATCTTTGAGACAAACAGAAACAAAATGCACACTGAAACGGTATAATAAGGAGGTGAGACTCTGTCTTAGCCACAGCCAGGGAGAGCAAAAAATGTGCTCTCAAAGGTTTAATTGGGATACCTGAACACAAACAGAGAATAAAGAGGTTATACCAATTACTGTAAGATTTAGTCTTGCTTCTGCCCGTGTATTTTAAGACAGATATTACCTCTTTAATGTTAGCCAACAGAGCATTGAGGAAGATAAAAATATTAGCCACTATTTATGGAGTACTTTTAGTATTCACTACTCATTTTCTTCTCACTTAATCCTAAGAAAAATATGTACTCCAGATTGTATAATTTATAAGGTGTAGAGCTGAAATTCAAACTGGAGGTCTTCCAAACTAAAGCTCACGGTCTTCATGCTTAAGTGTCCTGCATCCAAATGAATCAAAACACACACAGTGAATCTTATAGGAAGAAGTCTGGAAGTGATCATCAGTACTAAAGGAACAAAGATGTGCAAATTCAAAATGACACTACCAACTTCCAGTACCAAAAAGAGGGGATCCCAACACAAGAACACTTTGATGCTTAATTTTCCTCAGTGTTCCTTCAGAACTCAAGAGCTGCCAGAGTTGCTGACCCACTAGTCCACTCCTGTGGAGTTTAAACAGTTTATACTATAAAATATAAAACACTGATAGTTTAGTTATTCACAAGTAACCCCAACTTCTCCTTTCTTAACTTATTGAATAATAATAACAGTTTCATGGCATTTACTGTATACGAACCTCCGTGCTATGTACTTTGTGTGTACCTACCAAATTTGTACAACTATATCACTGCCATTTTACAGATGAGAAGCAGGTACTGCTAGCAAGTGACAAAAAAAGATTTCACTCCAGCTATAGCTATGTCTCTGAGACATACTCAAGCTTATGAGAGCTTAAGAGAGCTCTCATAACTTATGAAAGCCAGGAGGGGCCCCTGACATCATCTGGTCTCAGACCCTCTGCACATAGATGAGCATGCTTTGACCGGAGAGCATAAGTACCATATTCAAGGTACATATTGCCCTGATGACTGGGCAAGTCAAGGCTAAAACCCAAGGCTTGCTTTGTATGTTCCTTCTACTATCTTGAAAGTCCTTCTTCTGAGGTTTGAGCAGAAAAATGTCCTGAAATCTGCATAAATTAAGTATTCCTTCTCATAATCTGTCGCTCTCATTCTGCACCATGCTCAGGAGACACTCCTTGATTTCTTGAAGCCCTCAAAAGCAGCCAACCCTCATAACTACGGCAAATTTAGAATGCAAGGCATTTCAAGACTAATAATATAATCCATAATTTTCTAACAGTCCTTTCTATGAATGGGTTAACGATATTTCCCCTTACCTTTTAAATTCAATTTATGATAAATCATTCTTTAATTCTAGTTCTCAAACTTGATTATACATTATAATCACCAGGCTTGCTTTCAAAATGCCCAATGCCCAAACCACATCCCAGATTAATTAAATTGGAAACTCTGTAAGGAGGTCCCAGATATCAAGTTTTAACTCCCAGGTGATTCCAATATGCAGCCAAGTTTGAGAATCCAGCCCTTTAAAATAATATTTCAGAGGGTATTAGAGCAAAAGAACAAAATTAACACAATCTCTGATATTGTTACCAACCATCTTAATCTATCTTCCTCACAAAATTAATGGAGAAAAAGCTAAAGGACCTAAAAACATGTTTTTGAAAATACTACTGTCAAATCATTGAATATCACCTATTACTGAACCAGAGAAATACTAGGTAAACAGAAGAACAGCCTGAGTTATCAGCCAAAATGAGCTCACGATCATAGATGTGCATTCAGTATAGCTTCTGTACACACTGCAGAAAGCAACAAATTGGGACCTTAAAGAACCACATTCATAAACTAAGTGACTGATTACAGTCCCTTTTCCAGTGCTGAGTATTAAAGGTTTCTTCCTTGATTCATGAGGAACATAAGGTCTATGGAAACGCGTAAACAGGTACATGTCTAAACCTCATAAGCTCTGTATTCTACAATAGGAAACAACATGATTGATTACTTGTGGGGTCATGTGGCTGACTAAGAAGGTATTTTAAATTATTTCAGTGAATAAGAAAATAACAGATCTAACATAAAATGAATGAACATGTTAATTATTTTTCTAGTTTAAAAAAAATTATATTTCTAATTTGTATCATAACTGACTCTTTTAACTTTCCCAACTCTCTGTTGCTCCATGGGAAATTCTGCTTTGACCTGATCTTATTTTTCATCCCAACTACCAAGGAAAGCAGCAATGCTTAATATTTCTCAGTGATTGTTCAGTTAAAATGTGACTCAAGTAATAAATCCACATTAAAATATTTGTATTTTTTAGTAAATTATATTGTACTCTATATATATAGCAACTTGTCAAGCCTTTTTTTAGCATTACAAAAATAATAAGTCTGACCCATGCTTGATTCAGAAGACACAGGTCCACTTACAGGTATCATCCAGTTAGCCAAGTCGCCATACTTGGATACCTGCATCGCTCCTAACATTGTTAGGTCAACATGTCCCCTGAGAAAGAGAGAGAGGAAATATAAGGCAAATTATACATACTTTATGTTCCAATGACCTGAAATCGCCAGCAATTTAAATTTATCATTCTGTATCTCCCAAAATAAATTTGTTTTCTCCCAGTCCCTACACATCTGATTTCCAGGCAAATCCAAGCTGATGTAGAGAAATAACCATTAAGGAATCTCTTTAAAAAGTAAAGCCTACATTGTCTTCAAAAACACATTAAAAACAGTTGTGTGCAGTGAGTTTTTTTTCCCTTCAGTGAGGGAGAATGTGGCTCACGCTGACAGATTCTGGCTAGAATATTAACACATGGTTTGCAGAAAATGTTCGGCTTCTCAGGGAGAACCTTGAAAGTGTTTACTTCAGTGTAGTCGGTGCTCAGATATAGATTAAGGCTTGAAGGTTCTTCTAATAATAGTACACTGGACTTTGCAATGCCCAGCACCCCAGGTGAATCACTGGACCTCTTGGCACGGCTAAGCCAACCCCTGTGAGTTTTCTGGCTAGGAAACGTGACTGTGTTGGAGTCTTGCTAACACACTCCAGGAATGACTCAGCTCACTCCACACCGCGTGGAACACGTTATTACATACCCTCTAATCATGGCGAATGATTCATCGCTGGAGAAATAAGAGGCTCCTGGAAGAACAGTAACTGTTTCCTTGCCTAAACATGCATGCACCATGCACGGGGAAGAAAAGGAAAGAAAAAGGCTGTTGTCAGAAGTCTAGGAGCATCACGGTAAAGAAAGGAGTTCACACTCTGTTTCCTCAAGAACTAAGACCCCCTTTACCAAATGCAATGCCAGTGGGGGTGCAGGGAACACAGCAGGAGCTGCCCACTCTGTGAAGGGGAGCACTTGGTCACTGACACTGTCCAAATCTGCCCCGGGATGGTGATAATGTAACAGGGTCCCAGGAAAAGGGAAGGTTCCTGTTCCCTGCTCCACCCAAGGGACAGTAGAGCTGAGCAGAGAGGAGAAGCTGGAGAGGAAAATGAGGAGGAAGGAAGCAGGATAGAGCCAGGAGACCTGAGGGAGACACATGGAGCAGAGAGACATGTGAAGAAGCTGCACTAGCTTCTTGGTCCTGAACTGGCTGAAGCAAATATGGGTGAAAGACTGTGGGGATGTTAACAATGGCAGCTTTTTATCTTGATTTTGATTTTGCTCTTTTCCTCCCACACTTGTCTAGCTGCTTTTGGTCCTTTTCCATGGGTCCCTGCCAGAAGGTGCTTTAGTCTTGTGGCGAGGTTTCAGGCCTTGCTTTGGGCCAATCCTGTTCGGCTGTACATTTACCCACAAGGGGGTGGATAACTTTGGGTGTTTGATTTGGAAACTATATTCTTCGTCTTTTCTGTGTACTGCACACTAATTTTATTAAAGTTGCATTAAATTGTATTAAAGCTCCTTTCCATATATTTCTTGCCTTAATGCAGTGGGTAGCAGAACCCACCTAAAGCAGGCCGGCTTAGGGGCCTGGGGGTACCCTGCTCCTATCCCTGTAACCATAAAAGAAATCAGACCAAACTTTTAATTTTATGATTGTCTTGAAATTCTCTACAATGCACCTTCTTCCTGTATCTGTCCCTAGCTTCCAACACCCCCATTCCTTCTACAAGCTCCTGTCACAAAGGAAAGAAGTGAAGGAAAACTTCCTGGGATGTGCCTGTCAGAGTCTGGTGACTGTAAGTCACCAGAGTAGAGACTGTGGGAAAAACAAAAAGAAATATGATTTTGAAGGGAATTACTAATGGGACTCCTCAGCTGTTTCTTAAAAATCAACAATCTAGAACTTTTCTACATAACTTTTCCTTGACTCTCTCTATACCTCATCTTCACTCCCTTGCTCTTCTAAGTTTCTATTAAAACCAAAGAAATTAGATGGAACCAGAAAATACAATACTGGCCAATATACTTAATGTAACTTCCAAGGGCCCTCCTGGAAAGATGTTTTCCAAAACACACAGCTTATCATCAAAGGTCGGAGCCAGAAAAGATGTTCAAGGTCATCCGGCGCCCACACAACTATCACCAGCAGCAGCGCTGCTTTCTCCTAGTGATCTTTTCCGGTCTGTTTACAAGTACCAAGTGCTTGGAAGAAGCTTCTGGTCTCCACCAGAAAAGTGCTCGCAGGCCACATTGCCAAAGTCAGCTGCCTGAGAATTCCTCACCCTCATGTAATAGGGCAGAGAGAAGGGCAAGAAAAGTTCTAATCTGATTCTAAGATTAGAGACAAGCTCCCAGACACAACAGCATTGCAGTAGTCTGATGAAACCCAGCTGTGCCATCAGCTGTAGCCTCAACTTCTTAAGTCCTGCCTGAAAGCAACTGTCCCCACAAATATCCCCCTCCATCAAGGAGAGAGCGAATAAGACCTATTTATATCATGCTGAAATATTTATTCCCCCAAAGAATTTGATTCTAAACAAAGGGAACATCTTCACATCTTTCAAACTATGGTAACACTGAAAAGCCTTGGAAAATACTTTCTGATATAGTTAGGGCTTTTAGATAGCACATAAGATGTGGAGGATTAAAAGAAATAATGCATGTAAAGAACTTATTCTAATGCCGGGCACAGAGAAAGGCCTTAAAAACATGAATTTTTACTGTTGTCATTGTTGCTCCTCATTCCAAGCCTACTTAAAAATGCTGTCTCCTCTCTAAAGAAATGCCACAGGACAAGCACTAGTTGGCATGACAGGATTATAAAGCCGCCTGTGAACTCCAGATTCAGGTCAAGGATAATACAACTGAACTTTATCCTAACACAAGTTCTGTGTCCAGCAAATCCAGCTCCTCACAAGTGAGGTGGCCACTATGCAAAGGAGGAAGAATCTGCCTAACAAAAAAGAAGAGCACTATCTCAGCTTTTTGTTCCTTGCCTGCTAAATCATAGCACAATCCTCCCTGTCTGAGAACATACCATGGGTGTCAGTCACCACATTAGAAGCCACGCTAAGAGGGCGTGCTTCAGCCCATTGAGGGCCAGTGCTCTAAGGGCACATGGCAGGGGCCAGGATATATTTTTTTTTTTTTAGATTTATTTATTTATTCATATAGAGCTGGGGTACAGGCCAGAGATGCGGAGGGTGAGAGGATTCACCAGAGACAGAGTGGGGAGCAGAACAGGCAGATCAACAAAGTACACTGCTGAGGGGAGCAGCGGGCGGGTCAGAAGAGGTCTGCCACGCCATGTGGATCTCCTCCGGGGCAGGCGGGACTCGAACTCATGCAGAAGAGGCTTAAGCTTCTTAGTGCTGTGCTTTAACCCGCTGCTCCACCAGGGAGGGCCAAGGGCCAGGATATTTTTAAGTCCTGATGTTGAAAGGCGGTTCTTGCAAAGCCATTTCAATCCAAGGTAAGTCATTGAGAAGCATCATTTGTATATTAAAATAAGGAAACAATATTAAGAAATAGAAAAGGATTCAAACTACACATTGTTATGAAAGCTAAAACTTGAGGTTTATTAGCAATTTCACAACGTCACTGGCTCACTGTAGGTTTGAACCCAGATCTTTATGAGCCCTCTGAAATATTCTAGGCACCGCCTTTGGCCCCTTTGAAAAACTCAGGTTATTAGTGGGGGTAGCTCAGCATCTACAGAAAGCCAGGCGCAGGAGCTCTGCGTAAGTGTGACCCTTCACAATGTGATCTACAGTATGTCACCATATCTTTCTGGGTCTGAGTTTCCTATGATTTCGTTTGAGGCTAAATAGTGTAATACCAATGAAAAGTATTTGTATACTATGTGGTGCTATTCAAGTGGTGGTAACTTATTTTTATATAACTATATGAGACTATTATTTGGAAGAATGGATACTCAGGAATAATTCTATTATTTAAAAATTGTTAAGTTCACTAATTATAACCAGAAAGTAACTCACTATTCACTCCAAAGACTTCTTGACACAATTCTTTCAAACTAACACAAACAATGGGCTGATCTTTCCAATAACTTCCAAATGTTGGCAGTTGAAGAAAACATTAATTTAACTCTAGGCGCTCTCATTTATAAAATTTCTCCCAAACTTACAACTCTAAAAACTAAAGTGTTATAAATCCTAACGAGGACTTTGGCGAAAGAGTTATAGAATTGTTAAACTGATTTTCAGCTTGACCAGCCATAACTAAATCATTCTTGTTTTAAATAGCCTTGAATAGCTAAAGCTCACCTCACAAAATGGGGGATGATGTAAATGTTACATTTCCAGACCTCAAGCTATACTATAAAGCCATAATAATAATAAAACAGTATGGTAGTGGAACAGAAAACACATACACAGAACAATGGAATGTAACTGAAAGCCTAGAAATAAAACCACACATATATGGTCAACTAATCTATGACAAAAGAGTAAAGAATATAGAATGGAACAGGATAGTTGCTTCAATAAATACTTCTGATAAAATTGGGCCATCAACACAAAAAAAATGAAACTGGACTACTATCTCAAATATACAAGACCAACTCAAAATGAGGAAAAGACTTGAATGTAAGACCTGAACCCATAAATTAATTAGAAGAAAACACTCCAGCACATACACCTCAGAAACATCTCTGATGACTCATCTTCAGAAGCAAGGAAAACAAAGAAGAAGATAAACAGCTGGGACGATACCAAACTAAAAAGCTTCTGTACAGCAAAAAAACAGTAACCAGAATGAAGAGACATCCTACTAAGTGGGAGAAAATATTCACACTTCATACAACTGATAAGAGGCTGATTTCAAAAGTCTACAAAGAGCTCACATGACTCAACAAAAACAAACAACCCAGTCAAAAACTGGGCAGAAGAGCTAAAAGATTTCACCAAAGCGGAAATGCAAGTGGCCAACAGGCATATGAAAAAATGTTCAAGGCGATGTAAATCAAACCACAATGAGCTACCACCTCACACTGGTGAGAATGACCCATATTTTAAAAAAAAGAAAACTGGAAACAACATATGCTGGTGCAGATGTGGAGAAAAGGAACCCTCTGATGCTGCTGCTGGGAGTGCAAACTGGTCTAACAACTTTGGAAAGTCGTGTAGAGATTCTTCAAAACACTACCATATGATCCAGCGATTCAAATACTAGGAATCTACCTAAACAACACAAAAACACTAATCCAAAAGGAAAACCTGCACTCCTATGTTTATTGCAACACTATTTACAATAGCCAAGACATGGAAAAAACCTAAATGCCCCAAAACAAATGAGTGGATCAAGAAGATGTGGGAAACACACACATATATATATGCACACACACACACACACACACACACACACACATACACAGTGGACTATTACTCAGCAATCAAGAAAGATAAACTCATGCTATTGCAGTAACATGGATTGAGCTGGAAGGGATCATGCTCAGTGAGTAAGTCAGAAGGAAAAAGAAATATCAGGTGGTTTCACTTAAAGGTGGAATGTAAGGAAACAGGAAAAAAACAAAACTTGCAAGCTGGCCATAAATCTGAGGCATACTGCAGGGGAGGGGGAAAGAGAGAGGTCAAAACAGTGGAGGGAAGAGTACAAGGGACTGTTGTGATGAATCACAGGTGGTATGGTAATAGGAGAACTACAGGGACTATACCTGAGGGGAGAAAGCAAATATTGTACAAAAATGAATAATGTTGTAAGAAAATATATATATATTGCTTTAGAAAGTAGTTTAAGATTATAGGTGGTATTTAGAGGTTGACGTATAGAAAGCTGGTGGCTTCATTAAGAATAAGCTACCTGTAAGCTCATGGAATCAGAAATGCCTACTATCCACAATATCATTGAAAAGATCAGCTATCTTTCCAATGAAAGTGGGTTCATGAATCCAATCCTCAAATTTGGAAAATGGAGTTATTCATTTTGCAAATAACTTACTAACATCATAAATTAATTAAATCAAGCAGCAAATATTTTCACAGGTCAATGAACTATGGCTAAACGGTACAGCACAATTAAATTAGAGCCTTGGCTAAATGTCACTGCTTTATCACTGTGGGCCTCTCAAGTTGAGTTGTGTTAACTAATTCAACTATTCAACCAGAAGCTGTTTTACTTCCAAAAATTTGAAGTATTAAACAGCAATTCTACTTGGCAGCTGGCCTTTATGTTCGGCTCATATTGCTTCTCTTCTGAGATTTACGCATACTATTTTTGAATGTGAAGTAAGAATACATTTGTGGGGGTAGCGTGGAATAGGAATAACAGAAGGGTGGAGGAAATTAAGCTGGAACAAAATGAGCTTCTTACAGGCAGCCCCATTATAAGATAAACATCCCCCCTGCACAGAGACTGTATTACCTTAAGCGTGGCAGTAAGGAAGGCCAAAAGGTCTCACCTACTTTGCTCCTCTAAGTTACATGCGACTCTATGTCCCAGTTAAAGAAAAGCCCAATAATAAAAGGTAAAGCAAGCAAGTGCTGTAACAAAAGAGAAGACAAGGCTAAAGTCCAATCTTCAAAGATACTATATTTATCACTCACTTCATTGAGTTCTTTGGAGAACTGAAGAATTGAAGTCTTCCACTCCATTAGAGACTAGAAGGCAGTAAGCATCTCCTATGTCAAGAAACCCAATTCACCAGGTCTTTCCTTTTTGTCCCTATGCTTTAGCTTTTATTATCAGGCTTTTATTTAACTGGGAGACAGAGTCACATGTAACAGCCTAGCCTTCTCATCCTGAGGAGACCATTCAACACTGGAACTGGTCAAAGGACACAGCAGGAGACCCTGCCTCACCCTTACGAAGGTGCTGCAAGATGGCCGTGCCCCTCTACTAGCTTCCTCCTGCAGGTTATAGTTCCTGTCTGAGGCTCCCACCTGCTGCTGCCCCAGAAGGCCTGCACGTGATAGTAACTGTTGCCCATCCCCACCCTTTCCTAGTTTCTCTTTATCTTTTCTACACCCTTGTCTCTTCCTCAATCACCTCATTTTCCACATTTGAGATGCTCTCTGCTTCTAACTGGAAACCTTATTGACCAGCCAAAGCTCTTGATGACATTGTACACAGGCCCATCTGTAATTTCTCCTTCATCTTAGTCTGTGTTAAATATGAGCAGACTCCTGACAAGTAATTCAGGCAAGGTAGGGACTAAATAGGCTATTCTCCCCTCCTCAATAAACAATACAGCGGCACACACTCCAGGAAAAGACACAGCCTTGAGCACCACCAGCAGCCCCCACTATTATTTAGCATGGAACTAACCTAACAGCAAAGAACTTTGGGAAAAGTATGTAAATAAGTAAGTCTACCTGCGTTGATCAGATCTGCATCAACTTCATCTTGGGATGGATATGGACCCTGTGAAATAGAGCAATTGTCCAGTTAGTAAACGAAGTTTCTCACCAAACCACACATTAAAACCGTAATATTAAACAACTTCTCCAAAAAGCCTAGGAAATTATAATCTGAAAGCTGGAGATGAACTTTAAAATCATTTTTATTGTAATTGGGAAGAAGAGTTAAAAAGACACTTCTCCAAAAAGAAAATGCTGATGGTCAACAAGCATATGAAAAAATGTTCAACATCACTTGTAATAAGAGAGATGTAAATTAAAACCACAGTGAGATACCACCTCACCCCAGTGAGAATAGCAGACTTAAAACAACTTGCAACAACAAATGTTGGCAAGGATGTGGAGAAAAAGGAACTCTCCTGCACTGCTGGTGGGAATGCAAACTAGTACAACCACTATGGAAAACTGTTTGGAGGTTCCTCACACAGCAATCCCATTCCTAGGTATCTACCCAAATGACACAAAAACACTGATTCAAAAAGACACTTGCACCCCCATGTTTACTGCTACTTAATTTACAAGCGGAAAGACATGGAAGCAGCCCAAATGCCCAAAAGTAGATGATTGGATTAAAAAGATGTGGTACATATATACAATAGAATATTACTCAGCAACCAAAAAATAAATAAACACATGCCTTTTGCAGCAACATGGATGGAGCTGGAAAAGATCATGCTTAGTAAAATAAGTCAGAAAGAAAGGGAAAAATTCTGGGTGGTTTCACTCATAACAGGAGCATAAAGGACCAGGTGAGAAAATAATAATAATGAACAACTATATACCAGAACATTTTACAGGGATGTATGGGGAATGGGATCAAAAATGGTGGGGGGGAGGGAAGTGTACTGGACGATGATGACGGCACATGGGTGATTTGGTGATGGTTGTAAGCCCAGAGGGATTACAACTGAGATGGAAAAAGGCACAAAATGATGTAAAAATAAACTATCATATTCTTTTAAAAAATAAGAAAAAAAACTTATTTTTGAAAAAAAATTGTATACACAGGGAATTGTGTTTCCCTTGTTATTGTATTTATACTTGGTACCTTCCAAAGTTTTAGAAAGTGCCTGCCATCTGGTATGTACAAAAATATTTATTGAATGATGAATGGATAAAAAAAAGAATGAAAAAATATATATATAAATATATATATAAAGACCCCAGGTAAGCCCACAGAGAGAGACTGCACAAATGGAACCAGGAAAGCAAATGTTCATGAAATGCATTGTCTGGACCAGAGAACGCAATCATTACCCCGGATGCAGTACCACTCAGCCAGCCCAGAAGCACCCCATGTGAACCAGGCAGTCACTGAACACTCACCTAGGTGTAACCAGAAAGGCCCAACCAGGGAGCTGGCTACACTCTCCTGTAAGATTGTCGGCTATTTCTTTCATTTATCCACCTCTCCCCCATTCCAGGACAGCTATCGTATACGAGGAGGTCATATGTTAGGTGGGGCAAGGAAGGGGTTGATGCTATTTATAATCTCCCTATTTCTATAAAGCTAACTTTCAAAATGGCCTGATCTTCAAAAAGAGGGAGAAAATTTGAATCAGAAATAACATTTGACAACTGAGATTTTTGGGGGGAAAAAACACAAGTGGGACTCTTTGATACTCAAAATTTAACTCAGTGTTTCAGTGGACCTTGTTTGAAAACTGGAGTAGAAAACATAAAACGTTCTAAATTTTGATCTTCCTCAGTCCAACTGTTTCAATAAATTAAATTTCGTAATTACCAAAAAAAATTTTTTTTTAATGTTTACATGACTATTTCTCATATTGACTAGTCTCTTCCATACTTATAACTGTGCTTGGACAAATGAAAACTATTATCTAAAAATTGCCAAAGTTTAAAAGTTATTAGAAATAGAGGTAGGTCAGTAAAACAAAATGTAATTATTTAATACTTACCCTCTAAGCAGTGTTGTTCATAAGCCTTTTTGGCAATATCACTCCCTATTTTGGAATGCAAGCACCTGAAAGCTTAAATTTGGGTTTCTAACGTTCACAACATTTAAGTTTTGACACCTCTAATTTCTTTTTTGCCCACTTATTCTCAGTGAGCATTGTTTTTTAAATGTTGTATGTGTTTTTATAAGGCATCTCAAATGACTTGAATAGGGTATTTTTAAAACATAACACATGTGAAACAAGAAAGGGAGAAAATATACAAATGGAAAATACAAAGTCATAAAATAGAACCTAGAATGAGTGCACACTGGCTGTGAAATTTAAACATACTTTCTACAGAGGAACTAACATTTACCCTTCAAATAAACTGAAGTGGTAACTACTGTGCTCGATTTTTGTAAAATTTCCTTTAAATAGTAGCTATGGGTAATCACATCAAATTATTTCTCATCATCAAAGAAAGGGAATAAATTGGTCAATCTAGATACTTTCTAAGTTACCTTAAAAATGTGAGTCTTTACAATATGAATCTCTTATCCAGACACATATCACTTCTGTGATTTTGAAAATGGTCATGACTCAATCAGTATTGACTACATGCTCATGACCATCACTTAAATCTTAAACAGGAGATAGACACTTTCCATATGTACAATTTTCATTGCATTAACAATTATGACCTACTAATAAAAGCCAAAATTAGAAACATAAATTGACAAACTATAATCTCTGCCATTGTTAATAATAATTTAAAATGACATCCAGGAAGCAAAAGTATTTCTTGATCTTATTAAAATATCAAATAAAAAGTATGACCACATGTTATAAGATATTAGACTCATCCTGAAGGTTAATCTTGATAACTGCTAAGACCTTTTGAATCAGTCTGAAAGTATTAGCCACATTCTTCAGTTTCACATTCAGAGTCTCGCTGATTTTCATTTAATATAATATAGGATTGGTAACAACCTTTATTGTCATGTCCGACCATACTATTTAGTTTAAAGTATTTAACTAAACAAGAAACTATAAGGTCTCTGTGAATCATGTACAACAGAGGAGAAACTGATAAAATGCCAAAGAACAGTTAAAAAGCTCACACAGACAGGAAAACTACCATCCAATACATGAAATATAACACTACAAGCTTAGGAAAATGACCAATACTTCATGGAAGTTAAATATTTCATACTGATAATAAAATGAGAAAAATAGGACTGGAACTTTAAGCTAACAACTCTTAGTTACAGAAAGATTTCACTACATGAAATATTGTGGATAAATAAAACTTAAATGTCCTTCTTACCAAACCCAGGACTCCATTTTCACTTTGCAGATGAACAGTCAAATTTGGGCTGATAAAGTTACTGGCCAGAAGTGGGATTCCTATGCCCAAGTTAGCTAGAAAAAACAATGTTAAGGTCCAGCACATAAAAGATAGAGAGACTATGTCATCAACTATATATATAAATCTGAACAGAAGCCTTCATTAGGCATTTGATCTAATGTAATCACAAAATACATTATCCAATCACCCTTTAAACATGCTTATAATTCTTTTTAAGAAAATCTCTACTTAATCACAGTTTTTTCAATAACATTAAAATGTTTTTCCATAAAGATACCAGAAGATAAAGAGAAAGGTGGTACTCTGAAAACTCTGTATTAACAGTGAGATCTTTAAGAATCAAGGCCAAAAAAATTAGCTTGTCTATACTGCCAAATTACAGACAAAAAGACCAGCAGGTAATTTGATAGACCAGGTAACTTCTTGTGGATTCAGTAAGACTATGACGCAGCAACAACTGCTACTTGGTTCTACTCCTACCAGATTGTAATCGAGCAGTGCAGAGTTACTTAATTTCTCACTGTGACACAAAGAACATACTGAGCTAGTAATTCTATTATGAGCAGGTACTTCAGGGCAAGGCCATCCAAATTACAAGCTTTGTAACTTAATTATTTCATTATACTCTATCATTTTCTCCATTCCTTAAACTTTTTAGTAAGTTACATACCTAGGAATATGTAAGTTCCATCTTTTGTATGGAAAGAATGGGTGATAGGGAAAGGCAATTGATATGAAGTGACTTAAAAATACTTTCCATAGATAATACACGAACGGTAAATAAAAAAAAAACCTACAGGCCCTCCCTGGTGGCGCAGCGGGTTAAAGCACTGCACTGAGAATCTAAAGCCACTTTCGCATGAGTTCGATCCCAGCCTGCCCCGGAGGTGACCACATGGCGCGGCAGACCTCTCCTGACCCGCCCGCTGCTCCCCTCAGCAGTGTACTTTGTCGATCTGCCTGTTCTGTTCCCCACTCTGTCTCTGGTGAAGCCTCTCGCCGCCTCTGAGCCTCTGGCCTGTACCCCAGTTCTGTATGCACAAATAAATAAATCTTAAAAAAAAAAAAAAAAAAAACCTACAAGCCATCATTATCTAAAATTAGTGTTAACATACAGCCAACATTTAGCATCAGTGATAAACCAACTGGCTTGAGATGAGGAGAAAACCTAGTGACCAACTTTCACTTGACTGACTCTACAGCTCACTTATTTTAGGGGGTAAAGAAGAGGCTATACTCTCTCTCCCTAAGTGAATTCTCCCCATAAGACAAGGAATACACTGGGAAATATGAAAAATTGAAAGGCAGAGGTATAAGGAAAGCTGAAATGGAGCTCTCTCTTCATCAGTATCAGCCACAGGATGATGTTCATGTACTAGGAGAAGCTCACAGAATAATGACACCTGTCATGTTTCAAGTTCTCCTGTCCTATGTCTTGAGCTATTCCTTCAACAATATTTAATTTGCAACCCACGATTTGTGCTGAGAGATGTATTATTTGTATTTTATAGTTTAACAGTTTGTAGCAAAATAAGAAGAATCCCTATTATTTAAATTCATTGAAAATCCAGGAACTGTAATTGTACTAATTTATCTCTACCTAACTCTTTACTGAGTAAAGTGTCTAAGGGAGAACTTGAATCAGTTATTCAATAGCCTTGCAAAGCATCAAATGTGAAAGGGACTCATGGGACTTTTGTCAAGGGAAACAAGGGGTTGATCTTATGTTTCAATGAGAACGCAAATATCAGAACAGAAAGAAAGTAAATAGCAATGGTTGTAACTAGTACTTGGGAGATTTGAAATCCTCATCTTGGGTAATCTCTTTACCCAAAAGCCTTTATCAAATGCCAGATTGTACTGAAATCTGTGGTATATTCAAAATAGGTGAACAAATGTTTTACAGCCACCTAGTTTCAGGACTACAGATTACAGTGACAGTTTTATAAATCTTGGTATTTTTAAGTCATATGCCATATTTTGTAACACTTGATGGACTGTTTTAAAAGTTACAAAAGACTAGAGAACAATCACCCTGCAGGAGGCCTAGTAAACTGGTTATGGTATTAACCTGAGTATGGGGATAGTGAAAGCTTTTCCTGTCCCAGAAAGATAAAGGATACCAAACATGCCATCTTCAAATTCAAGAGCTGCCCGCCTGATGATGCGCTCCCTCACGCTGTCACCAGGTTTACCAGACTTGGCCTTTACATCCCCTTCTTTCCGGACTGATAAACGCTTTAAAGTAAACAGAGATAAATTATTCATGATTGTGATGTACCTTCTATTTTTTATGACTGCTGAAATACATGCTTTTACCACAAAACAAAAAACAAAAAAAAGTAAATCTCTCCTTTACTACTATGACGCAAATCTGCAATTATAAAACAGAATTTTAAAAAAGAATAACGTGGGTAATATTTGATGACAGATTTTATTTTCTAGAAAGTAAGTAAAAGCAGTCAGATTTGTTTGAAGAGGAAGATATAGTTTTCCTGTCTCTTTGAAATAAACAATCTCTTAGTTATTGTCACCTTGACTGCTACCACTTTCATCCTTAAGACACCTACAAGTGAATCTCATCAGGTGCTCCAGGAGAAGCCAGAACAAAGAAAAAGGGATAGACCTTGGGATCTGTTTTTGCAGGGCTGTCAAGAGGTGTTTACCAAGTGTTGCTGCTGCCAATTGCCTATTTCCACCTGCAGAGTCTAGACTGGTTTTGCTAGTGCATCACAGGGAATCAAAGAAATATCCAAAAACCAGTCAGGAAACAATTTCCATTTCTAAATCTTCTTGACACAGACTCTGGTTCCTGTTTGTAAATGTCCCATTCTTTCTCCCTAGCTCTTGATGCCACTTTTAGATTGCAGAATGTCTTTCTACTTCATATCCACAGGGTAGGGAGCATCTCTGATTCCCTGATATATCTTAGTGCATGTTTATTTTGTTGTTGACTGTTGCAGACTTTTGAATCTGCATAACAATTATGCCCCAGCAAGTTTTTTTCTAAGACTCTTAGTAGCACTCGTATATATCTGCAATGCCATGTGAGCCATGATTTTATATCTACCAGCTGCCCAGCACCCTAACTAAATGGAAATGATGTTCTATGTAAAGTGCAAAGTAACTTCAAGTTAGATAGTCACTTCTGGACAATCATATTAAGAGGCCAGCAGGGGAAAAGCCACCAAATACCCTATTACCCTCTCCACCAAGGCAGTCAAAATAATGTATCATCAATGAAGACAGTTATACAAGCCTAGAAGGCAAAGTCTAAGCGCAGCCTGTGAACACAAAGCACTGCTGGGCTACACAGTGAAGCAGATGTCCAAAGCCCCTCACAATGGGTGTATGAAAAGCTCCTGTTGTGATCCAAAGCAAGACTTCATATTCAGCTCCAGTTCCCTGTCACCTGAAATAGCCACAGTGACACTGTAATTGCTAATTAAATCTACAAACAATGACAAAGAAGCTAGGTCAGTTACCTCAATTCTTTTCTCATATTTTTCTCCCTTGATAAGGCGATGTACATAAATCTTAGGGATATGGATATCTTCTGGGGCAAATGATCCAACATCCACAATTTCTTCAACCTAGGCAAAAAGAAAATAAATTTTAAATTAAATAGTGAAAGCTTAAACTACATTTGTTAATTAAAAAGCATAGTAAATTGTGTCTTCACCTCCAACTTAGGTTGGATATAGAATCTAAAAATATATACATACATACCCACACACGAGAGAGAGGAAAAATGTACGAAAGAATGTGTGTGCGTGCACAATGTATCACACACTTTTGGTCATAAAAAGAAGAAAATCAAGTACATAAAATACAGAACAGGAAGCTCTAGAACTTAGTCTGTGTCTCATATACAGTGGTAGTTACAATTAGGTCAAACACTTTGTCAGTACATCTGCTTGGACTTTCACAAAAGAAGTCGAATGATACAAAACTTGAAAGCACACTCTTTAAGTCCAGATTTTCAAAATGATTGGTAAATTTATCATATCAAAGACAAAAATCTGTAACAACATCTGCTTGGTCAACTGAAGAGCATTTTAAATATAGATACAAATGCTATTTGTAACCATTTTTAATTATTCCTGTTGTTAGCTTTGAACATGGTAACAGAATTGCAATCACTGAAATAATTTTACTTGAAGACAGATTATTAATTTCAATATGGAAATTTCAGAAAGCAAATATTAAATAATAATTAGAAATGCTCAATGCAATTAGAATGAAGGTCATTCACAGAGTAAAGGGGAATCTTATATTAATATGAAATGTCCCCAAATTAGTCTATTTTAGAATTTCTTTCAAAAAAGGACAAACGAAATAGTTTTTTTTTTTTTCAACAGCAACATTAAAAAACACTCATAAGAAACAATGCAGTGTTAAGTACTTGGTAGCAAGTAAAGGAATAGGAAAATGCAATTTAAAAAAATTATCTTGGAGATTCTGAGTATTCTCAGCATAATACATGTCAGGCCTGAAGCAAGTGACTATTTGTTTAAATGAACTTGCACAAGGAGAGAGTTGTGCTCAACTTGTCTTGAAACTACCAACTGAATTCTCCACAAGTTTTTAAGGTTAAGCAGTCTTCAGATATAATCCAAAAGCCCACACCACGGTCTTCCCAGAACAAAAGAATATGAGGGATGACAAAAGTCCTTGTAGTTATTTTGTACTGTTCCAAAAAGCTGGAAGATAATAGGCCATGCTGGATAAAAGCTGCATTCTTCTATAAACAGAAGGGTCATGGCCACATTCAAACAAATCCAAAGGTGGGCGGATGAGTATGTGGGTGTCCAGGATGACATGACGGGCAGATACTCATAGCCACACGCACCTGAGGAGGTGGTGAGGGCGATGAGGCGTTCGCCATCACTGCCCTCTGCCTCTCCCCCTCCCAGACCCCCTGTGCTCTGTGTTTCCTTATCTGAGGGTGGTGTGGAGGGGAAGAGGAGACTCCCATAAATAGGAGCAGACGCACATACTTTCGCTGCCTTCTTTACTAGCTGGAGCCAGGAGGGCTCTTTCGCTCCTCACACTGCTTCAATTCAAGCCTTTGAAGAAATACTTGACTTTAAAAATATTTTATACATTAATTCACCTTTCGAGGATATATATGAAGACGTATTATTCATTTCAATATTGACCACAATATTTGTTAAAATAATAATGAGCTGGAAACAACCAAAACATTCAACAATGGTATAATGGCAAAATATGTGGTGCAGTCACACAATCAATCAATAATGTACTTTCATACACTTATTGACAGTGTTAGGGGGAAAGGATATCCTGATACAGGTTTTGTGGGCACCACACCCTACTCCAGTTATTGAAACTACAACTCCACCCCCTACTCCAGTCACTGAAACTACAACTCCCAGAAACACCAAAGGGAGAAGTGAAAGGACCCAAGGGCAGAGCCAAGCAACCATTTTGGGTCTTTTGGGGATATACAGAGAGCCATGTTTGGCTGAGGCTTTTCTCTCTCCCTCTCTCTTTGCCTGGGTTGTTCCTTTTCCTTTCCCCTTGTAAATAAACCCATTATTGAACCTTTTTGTGTGTTTCCTCAGTGCAACTGAATCTTAAGTGCGCAGGTGAGGGCCCACAGACAGGTAACCCTGTTCACATTGGGCTGCCCTGTAGCAATAGCTCATAGCTTAATGTTTCATTAAAATGCAAGTTTTTATATAAATAAAAAATATTAGATATGTTCTTTGGTCTAAAAATTATTTCTATACTTACCAAAAACTGAAGAGAAATAAATTGAAATGCTAATGACTATTACTTTGGGCAGCAGTATAAGGTTTCTTACTGGTTTCCTTTTTACTTTTTTACAATCTGCATATGTAATTGTTTTTAAGATGTAATAGTTTCGAAAAGTATGAAATACATAAGTGGGAGACATGACAAGTTCCTTAGTTAGATATGGACCACAAAGACAGGTTAAAAAGAAAGTAGAGAGGCTCAGAAAAACTGCCTTCTAAACTCTGAAAGCTAAATTTACAATGTGCTGAAACTAATTAAGGAGAGCTTTCTTGCCTATGCTTTTTAAAATAATAATGTGAGTTATTCTCCATGCTAAATGCTATTCCAAACATTCATATCTCTTGCCTGAGATATTGTGGCAGCTTCCTAATTGGTCTCCCTGCTTCATCCTTCAGCAAGGGCAAGAAACATAATGAAGAAAAAAAATTTATACTTCTCACTGAAGCCAGAAATATTGATAATAACTAATCACTATTTAATTCTAATTCCGCCAGGAGGAAGCACCAAATTAAGAGTAAGTTTCGTTACCAAAGGCAATTACATCCTGGCTTTCACAACAAACAGACTAAAAGAATATGTCCTGGTAAAGCAACTCTGATGAAATGCAGGAATCTGGTGAAATGTAATCAGTTCCACACTTTGTCATCCTAATATGAATGATTTTCATATTGTTGAAAATGCATGTGCCGAATTGTCAAAACAATATCAACACTCAACAGCATTGAAAATTTCTATACAAAAATCAAAGCTTTCCTAGAGTTGGTTTGCAAAGTTAACGGCAAAGGAAGGAATATATGAAATACAAACCAAAAGAAGAAAACATATGTTTGCAGGCAATCTGTGAAAAGTTAAAAAAAAAAAAAAAAACAATAGAAGTGGCATAACTATCTGTAGACTAGCTCTCAGAGGGGAACAAACACTTCTGCCACTCCTGTGTGATTTTGAGAAAGAAAATTCAAAAGAAACAATGTGAGGTCATAGTGTTAAAGGGGGTTCTGAAAAGAGACCCCAGAGAATTCAGATAAACTGGGGTTGTTAAGGAAGAGGTAACACTACTACAGCACTCAGGTGCAGAAATGCACCTGAAATCAGAAGTGGGACAACAGAATAAAGAACCAGGAAAAGGCCTCGGTGCAAGCAATGGGCATGTCTGTGCGTGTCCTCAGACAAAATCAGGATGGAGGGATGGTAGCTGAGAAGTACCCACCTTCTGCCTGGCAGTACGCAGCGCCCTGAGCACCATCTGCTACACCCGAAAGGGCCAGACATGCGAGGCTCTTCTAATTAGTACTTGTTTCAGTCGGTAGCAGGAAAACAGAGGCTAGGATATGTTCATTCTTATTGATTTGAACTTTGTGTTTAAAGGTTGCCTTTGCCTGCTCTGTAGTATGCCTATTAAATAATTCTGCAGTTTTATTTGAAAGTCCAGAGAAAGATAAGAATTTATCCTTCGGTGACCATGTTTTTGTTTTTACTTGGCAAACAGTATTTGCAGCTCAGGTAAGGGAACAAAGGTATGGCAGGACAATAACTTTCTTATTTTTTATTTTATTTTAGTGACAACCTCCATCCGTTACAGCCATAAAAAAGGGCCAACACTGAAGACTTAGTAAAGAAAGCTGTACCCCCCAAGTCTCCTGTGGTTTATAATGTGAGAGCTGCTGTGGGAGGAGAGGAGGGCTTGCACGGCAGATATTTCTCCCAAATCATTTTAACTTTCAAAAGGTTTAGGAAGAGCATTCTTCTTTTGCCAGGAAATGAAAAAATAGACAGCAACAAGCAATAATGTTTAGAATCATTTAAAAAAAAAAAAACAAGTAACTCCAAATTAGCAAAAAGCTGTGGGAAACTAAAAAAGTGTAAGGGGGAGGGGAGAATGAACAATAAAGAATCACAAATTAAACAGAAGTGGTCTGCTACTAAGAGTGGACCCACTGAAAGGGAAATGAGAAGGAGTATGCAGGTCAGCATATGCAGTTTCCTTCCCCAAAATCCGAAGGAACAAAAAATATATTACCAAAAATCCAAAGGTGTAAGAAGGGACCTGCTGAATGATGATATTAAAAATATAGGTAAAAAGGGCATGAAAGCTGAAAAGGCTTGAGAAAAGTTACACAGGGCCTCAGAAGTCTACACAGAAATCCACATACTGAAACAGGGAGCAGGTGTTAAACAACACCCCCCAAAACAGTGGTAAATACAGTTACATAGTCACCCCAAAACAGTGGTAAATACAGTTACATAGTCATTATTAAAATCTGTTGCTCGGCTGGAAGGGATCATGCTCAGTGAAATAAGCCAGAAAGCAAAGGAAAACTACAGGATGGTTTCACTCATAGCAGGAGTATAAAGGATCAGGGGAGAAAATAATAATAATAATGAACAACTATATACTAGAGACATTTTACAGGGGATGAAGTGGGGAATGGGATCAAAAACGGGGGGGCGGAGGGGGCAGTGCACTGGACTGTGGTAATGGCACACGGGTGATATGGTGATGGGAAGCCCACAGGGATTACAACTGAGATGGGAAAAGACACAAAATGATGTAAAAATAAACTATTATATTATTTTTAAAAATCTGGTGCTCGGTTTCTTATGCCAATGGACATTCTACAACAACCAGTGAAAACAAGTTGACAAAAGAACATTCTATGTCCAAAAAATATGCACCTATCTGGGAAGCCACTGAGAGGACAGTAAAATGTGGTAAAGTATATTTAAAGTAGGTTTAAGGGAGAAAGAACATCACATTAATGGCCATGTAATCAGAGTACTCACTGAGCTAAAGATGTAGATGACATATTTTTAATAGAAATGACAAAACCAGCTCAGATATAAAATGGTGGTATCATGATGGACGCCAATTACTTGAACATATTCTGCTCGTCACATTCTGCTGATAAATTCTCTATTGCCTCCTGACAAGTTCTATCTTCCAGGATAGAACAGTGAGAAAAACCATGATTCTGCACTCCTAATCAACATGATAGGCTGCTTGGTAAAGCAGAAATGATGGCAACCCTGAAAGAAGGTGACATTATAAAATTGGGCTTTGTAATACACTAGGGAGCTAAGTCCTGATCATACATAAAAAAGTACCCTGGTCTTTGAAGAAAAGCATATTTCAAAAATAAGCAGTATCAAGTAGCCAGAGACTCTAACAAATGGGCATATGGGTTCTGGAAATTCCCATTATGGTGTACATGACAACAGGCCATCTCAATGATGAAGAAAATGTCACACACTGGAGTGAGTATAAGTGCAGCATGGATAGCTGTGTGTTTCCTTATATTTTATCTGAGAGAGACATGGATGACAGGACAAATGAAACCCCATGAAACCTTAAGAGCTATGTCAAAAGGTTCAAAATTGAATGGGGCAAGTCCCATCCAAAATACTACCAATGATGAAAGAATAGTTAGTGAGGGTGTCGCTGCTGTTGCTGCTGCTGCTGGAGAATTCAGAAAGGACAATCGCCACTTCTTAGGACAAATGACAGAAAACAACATAGCAAAAAAAAAAGAAAAACAACATAGCAGGTTCAAGTCCATTTGCTCTTACCTTCCCACCAGGGGGAGGGAAGAACTAATATGGCAGAGGAACTGAATGAATTCCAAGAAGAGATACACCAAGGTTCTCTGAACTAATTCTAGGTTATTAACCTACCAAAAAATGGTTACCAGAGAGGAGATGGGGCGCAAGGAGGGGTGGAGGAGGTAGGCACAGGCACTGTTATTACAGGTAGTTTGCAAAGAAGTTATGTACAACCTGTATGTATGGAAGAACAAAAATCTAATTCCCAAATTAAAATATACAGTAATAATAATTGTCTGGATACAAGATCTTTAAAAAATTGTATCCCAGAATTTTTAAGGAGCCTGAAAAAAAGGTTTCAGAAATACAATCATGTGACCAAGCCATCCCACAGATGAGCTTCATTAATTGGCAGAATGACTAGCACATTTGTAGATCAGAAGAAAAGCAGCACATGATTTCACAAAGCACCCAACAAAGTCCTTTGCACAAGAGTTTTACAGACACAGTAGAAAAATGGGGCTTGGCTTTACTGACTTTAAATCAACAAATATGAAGTATCCATTAGACACAACAATCTAGGAAACTAGTATGTTATGAGGTAAATGACTGCTTAAAGAACCACATTTGAAAACTTGAAATAGTAGGTTTTAACTCTGGAAGGAACAGATACTTTTTTAACAATGTTATGAAAGCTACAAAGTCTATTCTCTCTCTCTCTCTCTCTCTCTCTCTCTCTCTCACACACACACACACACACACACACACACGCACACACCCTCCCTCCCTCCCTTTACCTATAAAACCTTTACACATATACGCACACACACCCTCCCTTTACCTATAAAACCCTTCATAAGGTTTCAGGGCACTGGTTCATAAATATGCTCCCACTCTCACCCTCCCGTTTCAGGGAGACCCCCAAAATTAGAAGAGAACCCCAGCTTCGGTAGTTTGAAGTCTTTGGTCCCATACTGCCCAGCATCTTTTTTTAAAGATTGATTTATTTATGCACCCAAGAACTGGGGAACAGGCCTAAAGGTGAGGGGAGGGTGAGAGGATTCACCAGAGACAGTGGGAAATAGAACATGCAGGCTGACTGAAATACACTGCTAAGGGGGGCAGTGGGCAAGACAGGAGAGGTCTGCTGCGCCAGGGTCAACTCCCTGGCTGGGGATTAAGGGGGCTGAAATCATTCTACAGTGACTGCAGATAGCTTCAGAGTGCTTCACTTTAACCCCCTGTACCACCAGGAGGCCCCTGTCCAGCATCTTTATCAAGGCATTAAGTGAAGGCAGGCACACATTCTGAGTCCATTATGGTTAAGGGGCAAGGACTGGAGTGCAGTAGTCAATTTTGAGCAAATGCAATCCGTATCTGTCAGAAAGACAATCTCAGGTACATGACTTCCAAGAAGCTACCAAAAGTTTGGGTTAAAAAAAAAAACAAAACAATATTCAAGTAGTCCAACCAATCTGTCAATCTGTTAATACTCCAAGAACAGTCTGCCCCTGGAGCAAACTTACTATCTTTATACAATAATCACAAAGAGTTTTTTCCTTGCAATCAAATTATTTCTTTCTTACAATTAAAAAAGGGTGCCTATAATACTATTCTCTCTAGTTTTAATAGCAAGAATATTTGTACTTCAGCTAATTATTAAAAGTTTTTAATAAACTATCAGCTGATTATTAAAGTTCCCTTTAAATTATATGTTCTCCCATATATAGAAGTATCTTTTGACATCTTCTAGTTCACTCATGTTTGCCATTATACTACGATTCTTTTTAATCTAGTTTTAGTTCCACTTTCAGCTTCCTATTTTTTTCCCTTCTGTTATAATGCTGTTTTTAATTGATGTTATCTGGTATATTTTCTGTGTCTTCTGAACAATTTTATAACATCTCTGAAACAAAATAAGTAAAAATTGAACCCTATTCTTACCCTGGAGATTGATAAAAGGACAGAAAGAAAAGCTGTTGATAATGAAGATATAAATTAGTCTCTACTGATTAGGAAAATAAAATGTGCTAGTATTATTTTATTAAATTTACCAGGGTACAGAGTTAACATTCTAAAATAAAACCTGGCCTAACAATTTATTCTTGGGGGGAAAGGAAATTAAAGAGGTTAGCTGACCACCAGCCCAAAAAATATAATGTGACAGATACCACAAAATGCTCAAAGAACTTTCCTGTATCTACTTGCTGTCCATTCGGAGAGTTGATGATAATCACTTTCAACCTAATATCCATCATTACAAAATGTCAACTACTCTTTCTCCATGTCTCATTTATGGAATGAGGAGGAAAATGAAGCAGTTTGACTACTTTAGAAGAAAATTTTAACTAAATTTTTAAGCCGATAGCTACAAAATTAAAGGGACATATTGATCAAAAATAGTAATATTACTTCATAGACTATTTCTATGGTTTTTGAATTGTGTTTGTAAATAAATTTAAAATCAGTATATACAAAGTATTTTGTTCATCTCCAAAACAAAAAATACCAGTCCATACTGGTATTATATTTGACCAAAAATGCCAATCATCACTAAATACATAATTTAATAACAATAAGGTAATATTATAACATCCAAATTTACTTGACATATCTTCTTATAAAAATAAATTTTATTAGGATTATAGCAAATCCAGGGAAGTAATTAAAATGAATTCACCTACCCAACAGAATTAAAACACTTCTAACTCATTCATTCAAAACACCAGTCTTATCTGTAATGGTAAGAAAAATAATTACACCATTACCACATACCCCAAAGAAAACAGGGAGAATTAATACAATTTTAACTAGAAATATATTTCAATGAAGATATGGAGAAACAGGGAGAGACAGGACTTTACAGCAACAGAAAAACTGCCTATTAATGATGCGACTAAAACTTTAAAAGGCTACACTTTAAGACTGTTTCCTTCTATTTGAGGCTGTTAAACATCCTTGGAGCTTTATAATCTAAGAACATGGTATTTCACACTGCAAAGGAGAATTGGATTAAACTCTACCATTTCTACAACACTGATAATGGCTCCTTAATCTAACAGAGCTCTGAATTAAATTCAGCATGTAAATGATTCAGTAAGCCGAAATTTAAAATTGTTTAGCTTATGCTGTAGAATAAAGGCTTTCTTCTTTCACTTCCTCTTTTAAATATTCTCCATATGTTTTCATTTCTACGGATCAGTAAGCAAAGTGGAATCCTAGTGATTTCATTAAGAAAATCTGTTTTCTGATTTAACGTAAGAAAGGTAGATTTAAAATGTAAAACTAAATTTTGGAGTAAAATATTCTCTGTCTCCTCTCTCTGTAGTTAATTTCCAAAATTAGATCTCCAAAGTTCTAAAGAATTCAAACACACACTGGTTGTACTCTCAGTCGTGATTTCAGCGCTGTCAAATGACCTTCCTTACTACAAATAGCAGAGATACACATATAACCACAACCAATTTTCTTAGTTTCACTCAGTTCCAGTGTTTCTGATAAGCTGATTTCCTCAAGTTCACATAGAAGAGAAGGAACAGCCCATCATTAACAGCAAGACTTAAGCCTACTGTAGTGGGCAGAAACATAGGGGGAGAGGAAATGCCAGGATAGCACTTCATGAGGTTAAAAACTAAGAGCCCGGGCCCTCCCTGGTGGTGGGTTAAAGCACAGCACTGAGAATCTAAAGCCGCTTCTGCATGGGTTCGATTCCCGCCTGCCCCGGAGGTGACCACATGGCGTGTCAGACCTCTCCTGACCCGCCCGCTGCTCCCCTCAGCAGTGTACTTCGTCGATCCGCCTGTTCTGCTCCCCACTCTGTCTCTGGTGAAGCCTCTCACCCTCCGCATCTCTGGCCTGTACCCCAGTTCTGTATGAATAAATAAATAAATCTTAAAAAAAAAAAAAAAAAAAAAACTAAGAGCCCACTCCTTGCCCAGCAGGCAGGTTTAAGAGGCCTGAATAGATCAGGAAATTGACTAAGCTTCTAGGAGACATGGCCATTAAGATCTACCACCATAACCAGGATAACCAGTCCAGCGCCGGAATGCAGAAGCAGTGGCAAGGACATGTTGCTGTGTCACCGACCAGACATCCCAGCAGATAACTTGTGCGAATCTGTGCCCCACAGAAAAGCCCACTAAAATAGAGTATAAAAGGGAGCCTCAACTCCATCCTCCTGCACAGACTACATCTCCCATCTCGGCCCCTGCTCACTTTCAGAGTACTTCAATAAACCCACATTTTCTGTTCTCCACTGTCTCTGGTGAATTCTTTCACCCTTGTGCCTCCAGCCTCACCCCAACATTTCTCCCCACTATACCTACTGTGAATAAAGCTGACTGATCCAGAATCTACAACGTCTTTGTAACATACAGCATTCATCCCCAAACTTAACACCATATTTGAAAAGTTAATGACAACTAAAAGATGCATACAGATTTCTTAGGAAAAAATTCTTCTATTTAAAGAAAAGTGATGTGATATGGTTAATAGAAAACAATAACTCATTAATACTGATACTCTGTAAGGGAGTGCTTCGTGTTTATGTGATTCTAAAATCAGGTATTTCGCTGATTTCTCCTACAGTTCAAAAAAATGAGTGCTTTGTTGGGCCTGGGGTCTCCCTAATAGTACAGGGGTTAAAGATACAAAACTATCAAGCTATCTCCAGCCACTGCAATATGAGTTTGATCCCCAGCCCCGGAGGTGACCCACCTGCTGCAACAGACTTGTTTCACTCCCTGCTCCCCTCAGCAGTATATTTATTTCACTGGATCCACCTGTTCTGCTCCCCACTCTGTCTCTAGTGAATCCTCTCACCCTCCCCCCAGCACCTCTGACCTACACCCCAGTCTTGTATGCATAAATAAATAAACCTGTAAAAAAAAAATGAGTGGTGAGAAGACGGCAAGATGGCGGCAGAGTAAAGACACCAAGATCACCACATCCAGGCTCGCCCAGGAATTTAGGACTGAAAACAGACTACACTTACATACTACGAGTTTCAACCCAAATGAGAACACCCTGGGCTCACTAAAAGGAAGATAACAGAGGGAGAATTGGCGATTGGGGAGTATGGATAAAAGAACTCTCCTCCCCCACCTTGGGAGTGTTCAGGCACCTGGAAGTTTGGCAGACTGCAGGAGCCCCTTTGCCCTCAATAAAACCCTGGAGGTGAAGGGAGACAGCTCAGCTCGGTGAGTGGAGCCCAGGCTGAGGAAAGACTGCAGATTCGATCCGGAACACCTGGGCACGGGGAAAAGCCGCTGACAAATGGGCCAAACACTACATGACATACACTTCAGCGACATCTTTAAAGATACAGCACCCAATGCAACAATAGTGAAAACAAGGATAAATAAATGGGACTACATCAAGTTAAAGAGCTTCTGTACAGCAAAAGAGACATTACAAAAAAGCAGACATCCCACTGATTGGGGGGAAAATTTTCTAACACAAAACTAGCCATAAAGGATTGATTACAAAAATATATGGAGAACTGATGAACCTCAACAAAAATAAACAACCCCATCCAAAAATGGGCAGAAGAGCTAAAAAGACACTTCTCCAAAGAGGAAATGCAGATGGACAACAAGCATATGAAAAATGTTCAACATCACTTGTAATAAGGGAGATGCAAATTAAAACCACAATGAGATACCACCTCACCCCAGTGAGAATGGCACATCTTCAAACAACTAGCAACAAC
>NW_004567108.1:54980942-54985099 GCF_000260355.1 Condylura cristata | reverse complement strand
ATTTTAAAAAAGAGTGGTTTGGTAGTGGGTGTGGTACAATAACATACCTCTGAGGTGTGAACCTATTCCTCTAAATCATATGCAATGTTGTAAGTCAATGTTACCTCAAATACATGCATGCATATGTATTTATTAAGTACACATATATTTAAAAACATATATATTTAAATAAAGAGATGAGAATATGATATCAAGAGTACTGGATTTAGAGTCAGAAGATGTAGATTCTGGTTCAGCCCTAACATTATCCAGTACTGTGATCTTATGTGAACCACTTAAAGTATTTCATTTCTAAAAGATGAGAACTGAATAATGCCTAATATTCTTCCAGGCTTTGCATGGTCTAAATCTACCTTTGTTCCTGAATGTTCTATAAAACTAGGTCATAAAGTATGCACATTAACATAAATTATTTTTTACTTATTCTGGGATGTTGAACACTCTATTAAACTAATCCCCATTACTGAGTGTACTTTGTTAAAAGTAACACGTGGATTTAATTCCACAGCAGTTAGTATATCATTAGTACCTCTCTATGCTTACATATGTGTTAGGCCAATCCTGACTAGACAGGCTATTGCATTTACAAGGCCAGTTTATTTGCATCAATTTATAACCCTTTGTATATCTAGTTAACTACCATATGGCTTGTTCTGCTTTGGCTGAGTAATAAAAGCCTACTGAACGAGACACACTATCTATTCCAGACAGCATTAAAAGGCACACCTCAAGATAAAATGAGCCCAGGGAAGTCAGGAAGCTAGTCACAGTAATAAGGAAGGGAATTACAAAACAGCTGGTGGCAGGTTATCAAGCCTCTCTATGCAGAGCCTGCAAAGGCGCAGGTAAAAAGCCATCAGGAAGAACCACTGAGCAAAGGGGTTTTATTTTTTTGGGGGGGGGGGGGTTTCTTTATTTGCTTTCTTAGACCACAGCAGGATAATGATGTCAATTACATAAAATGGGCAGAACATTTCCAAGTCTGCAAAGTAATGCTTTTATTTCAACTATCTGGTTCAGAGACTCAAACAACCTTCAGTGAACATCTTTTATGTGCTAGGCATTCTGCTAGGTGCCAGGAATACCAGGAACACACGTAGGAGAAACATAGGACCCAAGGGGGAGAAAGGTAAAGATCTCATCACAAGATGGTATGGTAACCAATGCTCTATCAACAAAGGGAAAGTTCCACTGAGAAAATGACACTTGAAAAGGCTGGGGAGGGCATTCCGGGTAGCAGGACCAGCGAGGACAAAGGCCTGGGGTCAGGAAGAATGTGCAGAGATGTTCTCTGTAAGAGGATTTAGTGTGCACAAGAACCAAAGTGGCAACAAGACGTCCAAAATTTATTTTATTGAAGGAAGAACCTAATTTTGGAAAAGACATTAGAAAAGGCAAAGCTAACCTGAACAAAAAGTAAATGTGACTTCCTTCATACTTTAAAACCTCACAAGGGACTTCACTTTAACTAATGCTAGTAGGGCTCTTTCCTTTGATTACTGTGGCTTCTTTCCAGAACGAAATCTTTAACACCTTGGCAATTACAGCCTCTCACTTTTATGAATGTTTGGTTATGCACCTGGATTTCTAGAGACCTAGCAAAGGCCACTGGGAAGTTTGAACATATTCTAATTTTAGGAGGCTGCCATATGCTACATTCTCAAATTATAATAATGATATATGCAGAAATACATTTATAGGAAATAGAACCAATAACAAAAAAGGGGTCAGTGAGTAATGTTTTATCACTTCTCCTCTTACAAGTTCTTAAGCCATTTCTGTAAGGCATGACTTTAAAATGCCTTCTTTTTTCCAAGTTATATTCTTGAACCACAACAATTTGGAAAGTAACTCCTAAAAAAAAAAAAAAGCAGCTAATTTTTAAAATGAAACAATCTTGTATAAAGCCCTAATTATCACTTCAGCATTTGTAGATTAGATCTATATTTGAGGTGGAAAAAATAACATTTTTGACAAGGTCTCTGGAAGGAATGAGGAAAGCCACTATTATTTTCATTTTAAAGAGTGACTTTAAAATCACAAGCTAAATTCTTAACACCAACATGGAAAATATTAGTAAGTAGAGCAGAAGTTACTAAAGGAGAGAGCAAAATGAGTAAATGGAATTTTTGTCCTTTTTCTGCATCAAGATAGTTTTGTAAGAAAACACTCCTTCTGTTTATACCAGTCAACACTGAACTTTATTATTCTATTAATTTTCAGTAGAGTGTCTTTGTTAGAGAATCCAAAAACATTAGGTTGTGTTAGAAATGCCCTCTGGTACTTTCTCCCCCTCTCATTTTCCAACAGAATCTATGCCATCATTTCCAATGAGATGATTTTGTGGGAAATCTTAAGTTTTAAAAGCTTGTTTCAAAATGAATCAACATGCACTTAAATTACACCTTAGTTTAGGAATGGGCTATGCAGGTGAAACAACAGGCCCCCATGTTGTTTTCTGCCAGTGCTATCCATCTTCCCGTCCACACAAGGTGACTGCCACAGGTTCTAGATGCTTCCCCTAGTCTGCTACCTATAACCAAGCAGGTGCCTGCCTCAGGTCAAGTAGCAAGAAGAGCCCCAGGAAGCTGGGTTTACATGCAATAAGCCTAGGCTCACAGCACATGTGTCCACCACAATCCTGCATTTTGTTCTTCCCTCTTCCACAACTCTTATCTAAGTGGAAACTCAAGGACACCTGAAGAGAGACATTCTACGGGGGTGGAGAGAGGAACAGGATCAAAAATGGAGCGGGAAGAGCGCACATGACTAAAGTAATGGCACATGGGTGAACTGTGGTGGGAAGTCCAAGGGCATTACAACCAAGATGGAAAAAATATACACAATGAAGAATGATGTGTGTATATATATATATATGTATACATATGTGTGTATATATGTATATATGTATATATAAGAAAAAAGTGAACAACTGAAGAATAGGAACATTCCCATCAAAATAACTAGTCATATAATAACAACACATAAAATCACAAAAGCAGTTAATTTATTTTTTGAACTTGCCTTGTTATCCGAGGTAAAAACTCATAGAACTGCATTTCTTTTTAACCTCACATTAAAATTTTAATTATCTTTTAATAATATAATAGTTTATTTTTACATCACTTTATGCATTTTTTTTTCATCTCAGTTGTAATCCCTGTGGGCTTCCCATCACCAAATCACCCATGTGCCATCACCATAGTCCAGTGCATTTTCTTCCCCCCACTGTTTTTGATCCCATTCCCCACTCCACCCCCACAAAATGTCTCTGGTATATAGCTGTTCACTATTATTATTATTTTCTCTCCTGATACATTATACTCCTGCGATGAGTAAAACCATTCGGTATTTTTCCTTTTCTTTCTGGCTTATCTCACTAAGCATGATCTTCTCCAGCTCCATCCATGTTGCTGCAAAAGACATGTGTTTCTTTTTTTGGTTGCTGAGTAATATTCCATTGTGTATATGTACCACATCTTCTTAATCCAGTCATCCATTTTTAGGCATTTGGGCTGTTTCCATGTCTTTCCAATTGTGAATAAAGTAGCAATAAACACAGGGGCACAGATATCTTTTTGAATCAGTGTTTTTGTGTCTTTTGGGTAGATACCTAGGAGTGGCATTGCTGGGTCATAGGGAAACTCCATGTTTAGCAGTTTGAGGAACCTTCAAACAGTGTTCCACAGTGGTTGTACTAGTGTGCATTCCCACCAGCAGTGCAGGAGAGCTCCTTTTTCTCCACATCCTCGCCAACATTTGTTGTGCCAGTTGTTTTAAGATTTGTTGTTCTCACTGGGGTGAGGTGGTATCTCACTGTGGTTTTAATTTGCATCTCCCTTATTACGCATGCTGTTGAACATTTTTCGTATGCTTGTTGTCCATCTGCATCTCCTCTTTGGAGAACTGTCTTTTTAACTCTTCTGCCCACTTTTAGATGGGGTTGTTTACTTTTGTTGAGTTTCATCAGTTCTTTGTATATCTTTGTGATCAATCATTTTATCATTAGTTTTGTGTGAGAAAATTTTTTCCCAATCAGTGGGATGTCTGTTTGTTTTCTGTAATGTCTTGTCTGCTGTATAGAAGCTCTTTCTTGATGAAGTCCCATTTACTTGTCCTTGCCTTCACTATTGATGCATTGGGTGCTGTATCTTTAA